>NC_052322.1:4293961-4627061 GCF_016432855.1 Salvelinus namaycush | reverse complement strand
GCCTTCATTACTCAAAATTTGAAACTGAGTTCATAACTGAACTTAGTGAGTAATAAATATGTTAATAATTGCAATCAAGAAATTTACAGTTGTTTTATTGGAAGATGAGTTGTAACCCTTACCTGTATTTTGGTGAATTAGAACATTAGAACAGAAGCCATAACAACGGTAGAATTTGGTTCCAAATCTCAGCTGTTGAAAACAACATTTTTGTCTAAAAGAAATGTGAGATAATGTCTAGATGCTTTTCTTAGTGGAGATCAATTTTATAAATTGCCTGGCTGGGCTGATGAGTTAGTGGATTGCGCAGTCAGATGGAACAGAGTAAATAGGCATTTTAACATCATAGCTTTAGCCAGTGGTAACTTGTGGAATAGACAACGGCTGGAAGGCAGTTAACCAAATCAGCATTCAGGATTAGACCCACCCGTTGTATAATAGACACCAAAATAGATGTAGGGTTCCAACTCATTTCCAATTAGTGCAAATCCTCCAATAAAACAACTTGAGATTTCTTGATTGTAATTATTCCCAGGTACAGTTGTTCCAAGGTTTGAGTAATGAACGCATTGATTATTTCCAGGTTATTTGAACAGATTCCAGGATGATAATGATGGCAAAAAGTAAACTCAAAAACCGCACAAAATTGTCCAACAAAAAACGTAAATGAAAGGATAAGGTAAGACTCAAAATAAAAGGAACCTTAGCTAGGAACCTTAGCCACTACAGTAGTACCTATTTGCATGTAAGATACACTGAGTACACAAAACATTAAGAACACCTGCTCTTTCCATGACATAGACTGACCAGGTGAATCCAGGTGAAAGCTATGATCCCTTATTGATGTCACTTATTAAATCCACTTCAATCAGTGTAGATGAAGGGGAGGAGACCGGTTAAATAAGCCTTGAGACAATTGAGACATGGATTGTGTATGTGCGGCTTTCAGAGGGTGAATGGGCAAGACATAAGATTTAAGTGCATTTGAACGGGGTATGGTAGTAGGTGCCGGGCTCACTGGTTTCTGTCAAGAGCTGCCACGCTGTTGGGTTTTTCACGCTCAACAGTTTCCTGTATGTATCAAGAATGGTCCACCACCCAAATGACATCCAGCCAACTTGACACAACTGTGGTAAGCCTTGGAGTCAACATGGGCCAGCATCCCTGTGGAACACTTTCGACACCTTGTAGAGTCCATGCCCTGATTAATTGAGGCTGTTCTGAGGGCAAAAAGGGGGGGTTTGGTATATGAGGGCAAAAAAGGGGGGGTTTGGTATGAGGGCAAAAAAGGGGTGGTTTGGTATGAGGGCAAAAAGGGGTGGTTTGGTATGAGGGCAAAAAGGGGTGGTTTGGTATATGAGGGCAAAAAGGGGTGGTTTGGTATATGAGGGCAAAAAGGGGGGGTTTGGTATATGAGGGCAAAAGGGGGGGGTTGGTATATGAGGGCAAAAGGGGGGGGTTTGGTATATGAGGTGCACAAAAATACAATGGGGTGGGAGGAAATAGAAGAAAAGAAGGTGTTTTAACAAAATCAAATAATGAAATGTATATAATGAAGTCACCAATGTATGACAGTCAATTTGATCAAGTCAATCATAAGATGCACTTATTGCCTGTTCACACTTCTCTTTCCCTTCTACCAACCTAGGTCCAATACAAGCACAACCACCTGCTGGATAAGGGCAAGCACATCGGCGCCCGCAGCATTCTGGATGACCCGCGCATGCTACATTGCATGCAGATGGGCCGGATGACGAGTGAGCAAGAGTACCGCAAAGACGCACTTTCCACCAGTGGCCAGTACCACCTCAATCCAGATATGATCAATTTAGTGACAGCCAAGAACGCCCAGGCTCTGGCCAGCGATCAGGACTACAGGAAGAGGCTCCATGCGTACACTGTCCTACCTGACGATATTAAAGTCCAATGGGCCAAGAAGGCCTACAACCTGCAGAGCGAGGTAAGGCAGCGAGGAGGGGGGAGGGTGGGTGGAAGAGAAGGGTGGAGGGGAGAGGGAGAACATGGGAAATATACTATTAAGTATTAGGATATTGGAGCAGGGGCTTTCCCCTCAAATTAATTTAACAAATCATGTCCCAGGGTGCAACATTGTTAAGAATAGACTAGAAGGGAATACAATCGTTTTTACCATAGTGCATTTTCAACATAATGAAAGAGATCTCAACCACAGTCTCAGGAAATACAAAGAACAATATTCAAATAAGAGTTTCAGTAAATATGAGGGTATAAATAGCAACCCTCTCCCTGCGTCTGTGTTCTAGAAACTGTACAAGTCGGATCTGAACTTCATGAAGGGCGTGGCCTGGGATGGTGTGGGGGCGCCTCTAATGGAGTTGGCAAAGAAAGCTGGAGAACTCGCCAGTGATGTAAGTACACAACTAGCGGCCATGTTACCTGAGAAATAAGATAGTGTGGTGTGTGTGTGTGCACGTGCGACTGATCCTTATGTGAAGTGGTCTTGGTCTTGCAGAAGAAATATCGTCAACTGCCAGACAGTCTGAAGTTCACCCAAGTGGCGGACTCTCCAGACATTGTTCATGCTAAGAACAGCTACCTGCAGTGCAGTGAGGTATGAGCTCCTATTCATTTTGTAAAATCGTCAGTGTCCTCAGTTGAGAAGGGCTACTAAATCTAATGCTATTTGAAAATATGCTTGCTAATGCTTGCTATTTGAAAGAGCAAACTCCACCCATTTGGCACTCCAGGCAGACAAAAGCAGGTATTTGAGATTTTAAAATAGCATTTAAAACCATGTCTGTCTGTGACCCCTTCAAAGGCAAATTCTGTGTAATTGTTATCAATGTTATTCTCACCACGTTACAGAGGCTGTATAAGTCTGGAGACTCGGACGCCATGCACAAATATACCTTACATGCCGACGACCCTGACTTCATCAGAGCAAGGATCAACGCCCAGCAAATTAGCAATGTAAGAGACCAACTATGCTTTTTTTTCTCTAATGCCTTGTACACACTCTGTTGTACATCAGTTGTATAAACTAAGACAACTGTTTTGATACAACGGAGAGTTTGTCTACACAAAAGTGTTTAGATGAGTTGCCGAAACACATCACAATGGTTGTGCAATAAACTCTCCATTGTATTACAAAAATATCAGCATCAGCATCACAACCTTGTGTCAAATGTGTTGTACATCAGTTGTCAATCTGAGTGTGTACAGGGCCTGAAAATGTCCAAAAAATTATTAGATGCATAATAAAAATCCAAACACCGTGAGACTCAACATATGGAAGCATATCGAGATTGACCACAAGGTGGTGCTATAACGGGCACATGTTTATTCTCATTAATGCATTTAAATCAGTCACGGATTTTAGTATTGTAACAAAACTTGGTACACATGTTCCAAACACTGAAGAGAACATATTCAAGCACATTCAGATCCACATGCAAATTCCAGTGAGATGATAAGGCCTAGGAGGGTGCAACCTGGCATGATGGTAAAGCGCCAACACACCCTCTCATAAAATGCCTTGCCAATTGGCCACATTGTGGCACTATAACAAGCGATTGAAAATGCAAAATTTGAAAGGTAACTTTTCTGAAAGGTCACAAATTTGAAAACACAAGGAATAAATATCACTGAATGACAGAAAAATTTGAACAAAGTAGGCTAATGAATTAATTCAAAATGAATGGAAGAGACGGCATTCAGAGGTCAAGACAGCGCTGCTCTGAGACAAGCATGGGGACTGGTCTTGATAAATCAATGAGATTTTTCTTTTCACTGAATCTCCATTTGGGTATTGGTTAGACTACAATTAGGGTGTGGAAATGTTAGGATTATTTTGCTCTTACTGTAGTACTGTAGCCTACTCCTGACCGGTCACATTGTACAGCGCCATTATGGGCTATTAGCAGGACAATAGACTCCTGCCAAGAAGGAGGGTAAGGGGGAGAATTGTATTGTCAAATATATTTCTCAGTTAGCTTGGCTGTATCACAACCGGCCATGATTGGGAGTCCCTTAGGGCGGCCAACAATTGACCCAGCGTTTGTTCTTAACTAACTTGCCTAGTTAAATAAAGGTCACGTTGTACAGCGCCATAAGGGACTCCCAATCACGGCTGGTTGTGATACCCCTGAGTTTCGTTTTTAGATTTTCTTGGAATAGAAACACCATAATATTAATCAAATTAATTAAGCTACATTTCTTAAAATCAATCCCATATATTATGTTCTTACAAAAATAGGTTTTATGAGGTGACGGTGGTCTTTTGGTTTCTCTCCCTTCTAAATTCTAAATAACAAACTGGCTTTATTTACATATTAGTAAGAATGTCTCACCTCATGTTCAAGAATGGCTTTTTTCTCAATCACTTCCAGTATTTTGAAAACAAAATAATCTCCAAAATATCACCATAGCCATAGAAAGTTGGTTGCAATTTCAGTTTCATCCACCAGAAAAGATACAACAAATATTGTCGTTAAACTCAAATATACTAATTGATTAAAAAAACTTACATGTGGTAAGGGGGAAAAAGTATTATTATTTAGCTTGTTTTTCACAAGCGTATCAGGCTGTGAATTCTGCAAACAATGTTTCTATGATGGGCTACTAGCAGGACAATATATATTGGTCATGGCTCCCGAGTGGCGCAGCGGTCTAAGGCACTGCATCTCAGAGTCCCATAGGGCGGTGCACAATTGGCCCAGCATCGTCCGGGTTAGGGGAGGGTTTGGCCAGCCGGGATGTCCTTGTCCAAAAAATAGGCACGGTGGGCTTTTGGTTTCTCTCCCTCTAAAATCAGAAAAAAATATTTTGGCCTTTATAAATATTATTTTGGCCTTTATTATTATTAATTAATTTACAATTCTATAAAAGCCCCTTAGATATTCTCAAAATTCAGATTTACCTTAACGAAAAATGTTAGTTAGATATTCATTTAGAACCCTCCAATCCTCTAAAATTAATTATTGAAGGAGAGTCATGTCATTGAAAAAATATTTGTAGATATACTGTAGGCCATCGTAGGCAACATGAGTCTCACTAGTGTTGAGTAATGTGCTGTGTAGGTCTTATTTATTTAAAAAGCATATTGAAGATAGACGCAATAGGATTTGAAGCAATAGTCTACCCGCGTGTGGTCAACTATTTCAGCACCGTTTTGTGCTGCTCTGAGACAAGCATGGGGACTTTTTCACTTAATCTCCATTTGGGTATTGGTTAGACTACAATTAGGGTGTGGAAATGTTATGCTCTTAGTACTGTAGCCTACTCCCGACCGTCACGTTGTACAGAGCCATATTTTCCTAACGGAGGGTTTTGTTTTTTGTTTTTCTTAGACTAGAAACACCACAATATTAATCAAATGAATTAAGCTACATTTCTTAAAATCAATCCCATATTCTACATTCTTACAAAAAAAGGTTTTAAATTCTCTAGTACAGCCAATATTGACGACTATCAAATGCTTCTCAAAGATGCCCTCTGGTGGTCAAACTAGCACTAACTAGTATTAATGGCAACAATGGCTGACAATTAAATAACGTGCCATAGAATTCTGCGGCAGACCGCAAGGTGTGCTGCAGTATGACGCAACTTTTACAGGAAGAACCACTGTACTTAAGAATCTCAAATCTCAAATATATTTTTATTTGTTTAACACTTTTTTGGTTACTAAATTATTCCATATGTGTAATTTCATAGTTTTGATGTCTTCACTATTATTCTACATTGTAGAAAATAGTAAAAATAAAGAAAAATCCTTGAATGAGTAGCTATGTCCAAACGTTTTACTGGTACTGTAAGTATTCACATCCCTGAGTCAATACTTTGTGGAAGCACCTTTGGCAGCAATTACAGCTGTGTCTTTCTGGGTAAGTCTCTAAAAGCTTTCCACACCTGGATTGTACAACATTTGCCCGTTATTCTTTTCAAAATTCTTCAATCTCTGTCAAATTGATTTAAGTAGATTTAAGTCTAATCTGTAACTCAGCCACTCAGGAACATTCACTGTGTTCTTGGTAAGCAACTCCAGAGTAGATTTCACCCTCTGTTTGAGGTTATTCTCCTGCAGAAAGGTGAATTCATCTCCCAGTGTCTGGTGGAAAGTAGACTAAAACAGGAGGCAAGGATTTTGGCTGTGCTTAGCTCCAGTCTGTTTATTTTTCATCCTGAAAAACTCCCTAGTCCTTAACAATTCCAAGCATACCCATAACATGATGCAGCCACCATTATACTTGAAAATATGGAGAGTGGTAATCAGTAATGTGTTGTATTGGATTAGCCCCGAACATTACTCTTTGTAGTCAGAACAAAAAGTGAATTGCTTTGCTCAATGTTTTTGCAATATTACTTTAGTGAATTGCAAACATGATGCATGTTTTGGAATATTTTTTATTCTGTACAGGCTTCCTTCTTTTCCCTTCGTTTATGTTAGTTATAGTTATATATTATATTATAGTTAGGTTAGTATTGTGATGTAACTGAAATGTTGTTGATCCATCGTCAGTTTTCTCCTAACACAGCCATTAAACTGTGTAACTATTTTAAAGTCACCATTGGCCTCATTTTGAAATCCTTAAACGGTTTCCTTTCTTCTGCAACTGAGTTAGGAAGGATGCCTGTATCTTTGTAATGACTGGGTGTATTGATACACCATCCAGAGTGTAATTAATAACTTCACGATGCTCAAAGGGATTTTCAAGTTTCTGCTTTTTCTTTTTTTTACCCATCTACCAATAGGTGCCATTCTTTGCGAGGCATTAGTAAACCTCCCTGGTCTTTATGGTTGAATCTGTGTTTAAAATTCACTGCTTGACTGAGGGACATTACAGATAATTGTATTTGTGGGGTACAGAGATGAGGTAGTCATTTAAAAATAATGTCAAACACTATTATTGCACACAGACTGAGTCCATGCAACTTATTATGTTAAAATGAAGATGGCGCTGGAGAGGATGGCTGCCGTTTCATTGGCTCTTAACCAACTGTGCTATTTTGTTTGTTTATTCGCATTGTTTGTAACTTATTTTGTACATAATGTTGCTGCTACCGTCTCTTATGACCGAAAAGAGCTCCTGGACATCAGAACAGCGATGACTCACCTCGAGTTGGACTAATCATTTTTCTTTAATGAGTCGGATGGGAAGGATATACTCCAAACACTCGAACAGGCCCTCATTCCCGTCATTCGCTGGAGAAAGAAACAGAGATTTCGCGGAAAGAGATCGGGGTGCCTTGTGAGGATCAGGCGACGAGTGGTTAATCTGCCTTTGCCATCCGTACTGTTAGCCAACGTTCAATCACTGGAACATAAATGGGACAAACTGAAACCATGTACAGTGGGGCAAAAAAGTATTTAGTCAGCCACCAATTGTGCAAGTTCTCCCACTTAAAAAGATGAGAGGCCTGTAATTTTCATCATAGGTACACTTCAACTATGACAGACAAAATGAGGGAAAAAAATCCAGAAAATCACATTGTAGGATTTTTAATGAATTTATTTGCAAATTATGGTGGAAAATAAGTATTTGGTCACCTACAAACAAGCAAGATTTCTGGCTCTCACAGACCTGTAACTTCTTCTTTAAGAGGCTCCTCTGTCCTCCACTCCACTACGTTACCTGTATTAATGGCACCTGTTTGAACTTGTTATCAGTATAAAAGACACCTGTCCACAACCTCAAACAGTCACACTCCAAACTCCACTATGGCCAAGACCAAAGAGCTGTCAAAGGACACCAGAAACAAAATTGTAGACCTGCACCAGGCTGGGAAGACTGAATCTGCAATAGGTAAGCAGCTTGGTTTGAAGAAATCAACTGTGGGAGCAATTATTAGGAAATGGAAGACATACAAGACCACCGATAATCTCCCTCGATCTGGGGCTCCACGCAAGATCTCACCCCGTGGGGTCAAAATGATCACAAGAACGGTGAGCAAAAATCCCAGAACCACACGGAGGGACCTAGTGAATGACCTGCAGAGAGCTGGGACCAAAGTAACAAAGCCTACCATCAGTAACACACTACGCCGCCAGAGACTCAAATCCTGCAGTGCCAGACGTGTCCCCCTGCTTAAGCCAGTACATGTCCAGGCCCGTCTGAAGTTTGCTAGAGAGCATTTGGATGATCCAGAAGAAGATTGGGAGAATGTCATATGGTCAGATGAAACCAAAAAATAACTTTTTGGTAAAAACTCAACTCGTCGTGTTTGGAGGACAAAGAATGCTGAGTTGCATCCAAAGAACACCATACCTACTGTGAAGCATGGGGGTGGAAACATCATGCTTTGGGGCTGTTTTTCTGCAAAGGGACCAGGACGACTGATCCGTGTAATGGAAAGAATGAATGGGGCCATGTATCGTGAGATTTTGAGTGAAAACCTCCTTCCATCAGCAAGGGCATTGAAGATGAAACGTGGCTGGGTCTTTCAGCATGACAATGATCCCAAACACACCGCCCGGGCAACGAAGGAGTGGCTTCGTAAGAAGCATTTCAAGGTCCTGGAGTGGCCTAGCCAGTCACCAGATCTCAACCGCATAGAAAATCTTTGGAGGGAGTTGAAAGTCCGTGTTGCCCAGCAACAGCCCCAAAACATCACTGCTCTAGAGGAGATCTGCATGGAGGAATGAGCCAAAATACCAGCAACAGTGTGTGAAAACCTTGTGAAGACTTACAGAAAACGTTTGACCTCTGTCATTGCCAACAAAGGGTATATAACAAAGTATTGAGAAACTTTTGTTATTGACCAAATACTTATTTTCCACCATAATTTGCAAATAAATTCATAAAAAATCCTACAATGTGATTTTCTGGATTTTTTTTTCTCATTTTGTCTGTCATAGTTGAAGTGTAGGAGAACTTGCACAATTGGTGGCTGACTAAACTTTTTTGCCCCACTGTATATCCTACCAACGGGACATTAAAAACAGTAATATCTTATGTTTCACAGAGTCGTGGCTGAATGACGACATTAATAACATACAGCTGGTGGGTTATACACTCTATCGGCAGGATAGAACAGCAGCCTCTGGTAAGACACGGGGCGGGGGCCTATGTCTATTTGTTAACAACAGCTGGTGCAGGATATCTAAGGAAGTCTCATCAAGGTTTTGCTCGCCTGAGGTAGAGTATCTCATGATAAGCTGTAGACCACACTATCTACCTAGAGTTCATCTGTATTTTTCATAGCTGTCTACATACCACCACCGACCGATGCTGGCACTAAAACCGCACTCAATGAACTGTATATCGCCATAAGCAAGCAGGAAAATACTCATCCAGAGGCGGCGCTCCTTGTAGCCGGGGACTTTAATAGAGGGAAACTTAAATCCGTTTAACCTAATTTCTATCGCGTATTAAATGTGCAACCAGAGGGAAAAAACTCGAGACCACCTTTACTCCACACACAGAGACACATACAAAGCTCTCCCTCACCCTCCATTTGGCAAATCTGACCATAATTCTATCCTCCTGATTCCTGCTTACAAGCAAAAATTAAAGCAGAAAGCACCAGTGACTCGGTCTATAAATAAAGTGGTCAGATGAAGCAGATGCTAAGCTACAGGACTGTTTTGTTAGCACAGACTGAAATATGTTCCAGGATTCTTCCGATGGCATTGAGGAGTACACCACATCAGTCACTGGCTTCATCAATAAGTGCATCGATGACGTCATCCCCACTGTACGTACAAACCCCAACCAGAAGCCATGAATTACAGGCAACATTCGAACTGAGCTAAAGGGTAGAGCTGCCGCGTTCAAGGAGCGGGATTCTAACCCGGAAGCTTATAAGAAATCCCGCTATGCCCTCCGACAAACCATCAAACAAGCAAAGAGTCAATACAGGCATAAGATCAAATCGTACCACACCGGCTCCGACGCTCGTTGGATGTGGTAGGGCTTGCAAACTATTATAGACTACAAAGGGAAGCACAGACGAGAGTTCCCCAGTAAGAAAAGCCTACCAGACGAGCTAAATAACTTCTATGCTCGCTTCGAGGCAAGTAAACATGAAACATGCATGATAGCATCCGCTGTTTCAGACGACTGTGTGATCACGCACTCTGCAGCCGATATGAGTAAAACCTTTAAACGGGTCAACATTCACAAGGCCGCAGAGCCAGACGGATTACCAGGACGTGTACACCAAACATGTGCTGATCAACTGGCCAGTGTCTTCACTGACATTTTCAACCTCTCCCTGTCCGAGTCTGTAATACCAACATGTTTTAAGCAGGCCAACATAGTCCCTGTGCCCAAGAATACTAAGGTAACCTGCCTAAATGACTGCTGACATGTAGCACTCACGTCTGTAGCCATGAAATGCGTTGAAAGGCTGGTCACGGCTCACATCAACACCATTATCCCAGAAACCATAGACCCACTCCAGATCCACAGATGATGCAATCTCTATTGCACTCCACACTGCCCTTTCACACCTGGTCAAAAGGAACACCTCTGTGAGAATGCTATTCATTGACGCTCAGCGTTCAACACCATAGTGCTCTCAAAGCTCGTCAATAAGCTAAGGACCCTGGGACTAAACACCTACCTCTGCGACTGGATCCTGGACTTCCTGACGGGCAGCTCCAAGGTGGGAAGGGTAGGTAACAACACATCTGCCATGCTGATCCTCAACACTGGGGCCCCTCAGGAGTGCGTGCTCAGCCCCCTCCTGTACTCCCTGTTCTCTCATGACTGCATGGCCAGGCACGACTCCAACACCATCATTACATTTTCCGATGACACAACAGTGATAGGCCTGATCACCGACAATGATGAGACAGCCTATAGGGAGGAGGTCAGAGACCTGACCCTGTGGTGCAAGGACAACAACATGTCCCTCAACGTGATCAATACAAAGGAGATGATTGTGGACTCCTGGAAAAGGAGGACCGAGCACGGCCCCATTCTCATCGACGGGGATGTGGTGGAGCAGGTTGAGAACTTCAAATTCCTTGGCGTCCACATCACCAACAAACTAACAGGGTCCAAGCACACCAAGACAGTCTTGAAGAGGGCACGACAAAACCTATTCCCCCTCAGGAGACTTAACCAATTTGGCATGGGTCCTCAGACCCTCAAAAGGCTTTACAGCTACTCCATCGAGAGCATCCTGACTGTTCAGCCTCCGACCGCAAGGCACTACATAGGGTAGTGCGTACGGCCCAGTACATCACCGGGGCCAAGCTTCCTGCCATCCAGGACCTCCATATCAGGCGGTGTCAGAGGAAGGCCCTGAAAATTGTCAAAGACTCCAGCCACCCTAGTCATAGACTGTTCTCTCTGCTACCGCACGGCAAATGGTATCGGAGTGCCAAGTCTAGGTCCAAGAGGCTCCTAAACAGCTTCTACCCCCAAGCCATAAGACTCCTGAACATCTAATCAAATGGCTACCCAGACTATTTACATTGCCCCCCTCCCCTCTTCTACGCTGCTGCTACTCTCTATCTATGCATAGTAACTCTCCCTACATGTACATATTACCTTGACACCAGTGCCCCCGAACATTGACTCTGTACCGGTACCTCCTGTATATAGCCTCCACATTGACTCTGTACCGGTACCTCCTGTATATAGCCTCCACATTGACTCTGTACCGGTACCCCCTGTATATAGCCTCCACATTGACTCTGTACCGGTACCTCCTGTGTATAGTCTCCACATTGACTCTGTACCGTAATACCCTGTATATAGCCTCCAAATTGACTCTGTACCGTAATACCCTGTATATAGCCTCCACATTGACTCTGTACCGGTACCCCCTGTATATAGCACCGATATTGTTATATTACTGCTGCTCTTTAATTATTTGTTATTCTTATCTCTTACTTGCTTGGGGGTAATTTCTTAAGACTGCATTGTTGGTTAAGGGCTTGTAAGTAAGCATTTCACTGTAAGGTTGTATTCCGCACATGTGACAAATAACATTTGATTTGGCTTGTTAAACATTTTAACTCCTAAACTTACTTAGGCTTGACATAACAGAGGGGTGAATACTTATTGAATCAAGCCAGCTTTTCATTTTTTATTCATCTGTAAATAATTTATAAAATGTGGTGTAGGCCAGTGATATTTTTTTCCGGTTGTGTTCAGGTTGTAATGTTCAGGTTGTAACAACAAAATGTTGAAAAAGCCACTGTATACAGTGCATTCGGAAAGTATTCATACCCCCTGACTTATTCTGAAATGGATTAAATAGTTTCCCCCCCTCATCAATCTACACACAATACCCCATCGTTACAAAGCAAACACAGGTTTTTAGATTTTTTTGCAAATGTATAAAAATAATATCACATTTACATAAGTATTCAGACCCTTTACTCAGTACTTTGTTCACACACCTTTGGCAGCAATTGCACCCTCAAGTCTTCTTGGGTAGGACTACAAGCTTGGCACACCTGTATTTGGGGAGTTTCTCCCATTCTTCTCTTCAGATTCTCTCAAGCTCTGTCAGTTTGGATGGGGAGCGTCACTGCACAGCTATTTTCAGGTCGCTCCAGAGATGTTCGATCGGGTTCAAGTCCGGGCTCGGGCAGGGCAACTCAAGGACATTTAGAGACTTGTCCCAAAGCCACTCCTGCGTTGTCTTGGCTGTGTGCTGAGGTACCTTGTCCTGTTGTAAGGTGAACCTTCTCCCCAGTCTGAGGTCCTGAGTGCTCTGGAGAAGGTTTTCTTCAAGGATCTCTCTGTACTTTTCTCCGTTCATCTTTCCCTCGATCCTGACTCGTCTCCCCGTCCCTGCCGCTGAAAGACATCCCCACAGCATGATGCTGCCTTCACCATAGGGATGGTGCCAGTTTTCCTCCAGATGTGACACTTGGCATTCAGTACAAAGAGTTCAATCAAGGTTTCATAAGACCAGAGCATCTTGTTTCTCGTGGTCTGAGATTCCTTTAGGTGCCTTTTGGCAAATTCCAAGCAGGCTGTCATGTGCCGTTTACTGAGGAGTGGCATCCGTCTGATTGGTGGAGTTCTCCCATCTCCACAGAGGAGCTATTGAGCTCTGTCACAGGGACCATCGGGTTCTTTGTCACCTCCCTGACCAAGGCCCTTCTCCCCCGATTGCTCAGTTTGGCCGGGCGGCCAGCTCTAGGAAGTCTTGGTGGTTCCAAACTTCTTCCATTTAAGAATGATGGAGGCCACTGTGTTCTTGAGGACCTTCAATGCTGCAGAATGTTGCAGAACCCCAGATCTGTGCCTCGACACAATCCTGTCTCGGAACTCTACAGACAATTCCTTCGACCTCATGGCTTGTTTTTTGCTCTGTCAACTGTGGGACCTTATATAGACAGGTATGTGCCTTTCCAAATCATGTCCAATCACTTGAATTTACCACAGGTGGACTCCAATCAAATTGCAGAAACATCTGAAGGATTATCAATGGAAACATGATGCACCTGAGCTCAATTTCGAGTCCCATAGCAAAGGGTCTGAATACTTATGTAAATAAGGTATTTCTGTTTTTTTTTTTATATACATTTGCAACAATTTCTAAACCTGTTTTCACTTTTTCATTATGGGGTATTGTGTGTAGATTGATGAGCGGAAAAACAATCAATTTTAGAACATGGCTGGAATGTGGAAAAAGGGAAGGGGTCAGAATACTTTCCGAATGCACTGCCAGATAATTACTCCTCAGCTTGTAGGGATGCATGATTGGCAATGTACCAGGCAAGTACTGTTTTCGACTTTGTTATATACAGTGTACTTACTTGACATAAGTACAATTAAGTACCAGACCAAAACACCAGAGTAAGCCTAAATACACATTTCCATGCCACAAGAATGAAAATGTAATGAACCATGTGCTAAAACAGTGTTTGTAACCCACCCAGATCTTCATGCATCACCTACTGTGTATGAAACAGTCCATAGTGAAACACATAAACTATCCTGGTTTAGTAACCATGCCTGTCTATCTCTTTGTCCCGGCCTCTGCAGAAAGCCTATAAAGCGTCTGGGGACGAGATGAGGTCGGCAGGCTACGACTTGAGGCTGGATGCTATTCCCTTCCAGACGGCCAAGGCTTCCACGAATATCGCCAGTGATGTGAGTTTAGTTTACACAAGAGAAAAAAGCAACAACAAATACTAACACATTTCTGTTTTAATTGTCTTTCTTGCACTCACACTTGTATTTTACTTACTAGCACTGATTTTGCTAATAGCTGCTTTATTGAGGAAAGTTTTTGTCTTACCTTGGACGTTACACCAATTTGTTGCCTTTTGAGAAGTGTAACTTGGTTTAAAAAAAAATTATTTCACCTTATTGTAACATTCTGTCGTAAAGATCACATTCAACTACATAAAAAAAAAATCCCATCTCTCAAGTCAGCTGTATATCCCCTTGTGACAGCAGGAATGTAAGCTTGTTGTGTGCAACAGTCAGTGGCAATTTACCCTTTGCTAAGCCCCGTCCCTCTTGGTTACTGTTGCAACCTTGGACAACATTTTCCCGGGAAGCCCAATTCCACCTTCTAACCACTGGCTAAATGCCCTCACAATGATCTCAAATGTGTTTTCAACACACAATGTAAATAAACACAGACTACCCCTTGCTAATCAGGAAACTCTTGCGTATGTTGTGGTGAACTGTCATTACAATTGCTTCATGGCAACCTGGTAAAATTATGTTTGTGGTGTGGCTAGGCACTGAACTAGCTTGTGCTCTCAAATCGTATCCTGATGTTGACAACAGACCAGATGGGAGTTGTATTAACAACATGGCTAACTTAGCTAGCTAACATACATTTAGAGAAAACAAGTTATATTAAGTGGCTAGCTAGCATTAGCAACATTTGGTGGTCAATGAGACTGAGAGCTAGCTAACCAGCTGAGGTACAGTGGTTGCTCAACTAAAAGTTTTGAGATTATACTGCGGGACTTAATAATTAATTTATTTAGAGGTCATTTGTGTTTTAGTACGGTACCCTGCGTCACTGCTTCAGACCAGTGTAAGGGAAGTTAGAGCACTGATTATGCTTTTGGGTCCCAAGGCGCTAATGTGTCTCTAACTGACAATGAATGGGCAACATAAACCAAATAGAAACTGATAAAACTTCAACATTTTATTTCAATTAATTGAATGATGAAGAAGGTGATTGAATTTAGAACAATAGTGGAAGAATTGCTATTCCTCTGTCCTGCACGCGGACACCTGGAAAATTACACTTATTTTTTTGTTACTAACTCGTCAGTATTACTTACTAAAGCTGTTGTAACACAAAGGTTTTTATTCTAAGAGAAATTAAAATGTTCAATTATATTCCATGATATTCTTAAGATATATGTGTTGACTGAATATTAGCAAGTGATGTCTGCTAAATAATCAAGGTCATGGCGCATAGGGTTTTGCGCATAGGGTTTTGCTCTGAAACAAGCATGGGGACTGGTCTTGATAAATCAATTAGATTTTTTTCCCACTGAATCTCCGTTTGGGTATTGGTTAGTACTGTAGCCTACTCCCGACCGTCACGTTGTACAGCACCATATTTTCTAAGGGAAAACCTGAGGGTTTTGTTTTTCTTGGAATAGAAACACCATAATATTAATCAGATTAATTAAGATACATTTCTTTAAATCAATCCCATATACTATGTTCGTACAATTTCTTTTTTTTCAATTCTCTATTACAGTGGTTCCCAAACTTTTTACAGTCCCGTACCCCTTCAAACATTCAACCTCCAGCTGTGTACCCCCTCTAGCACTAGGGGTCAGAGCACTCTCAAATGTTGTTTTTTGCCATCATTGTAAGCCTGCCACACACACACATTTATTAACCATAAGAATGAGTGTGAGTTTTTGTCACAACCCGGCACGTGGGAAGTGACAAAGAGCTCTTATATGACCAGGGCACAAAAAGTAATATAATAATAAACAATTTTGTCTTTATTTAACCATCTTACATATAAAACCTAATTTGTTAATTGAAAATTGTGAATAACTCACCACAGGTTAATGAGAAGGGTGTGCTGGAAAGGATGCACATAACTCTGCAATGTTGGGTTGTATTGGAGAGAGTCTCAGTCTTAAATCATTTTCCACACACAGTCTGTGCCCGTATTTAGTTTTCATGCTAGTGTGGGCCGAGAATCACCTCTCACATAGGTACGTGATTGCAAAGGGCATCAGTGTCTTAACAGCGTGATTTGCCAAGGCAGGATACTCTGAGCGCAGCCCAATCCAGAAATCTGGCAGTGGCTTCTGATTAAATAACATTTTCACAGAACTGCTTGTTTCGATGAGGCTCTCTTGTTCAGATATAGGTAAGTGGACTGGAGACAGGGCATGAAAGGGATAACGAATCCAGTTGTTTGTTATCTGTTTCGGGAAAGTACCTGCATAATTGCGCACCCAACTCACTCAGGTGCTTCGCTATATTACATTTGACATTGTCCGTAAGCTTGAGTTCATTTACACAAAAGTAATCATACAATGATGGAAAGACCTGTGTGTTGTCCCTAATGCAGACAGGGAAGAGCTCCAACTTCTTAATCATAGCCTCAATTTTGTCCCACACATTGAGTATAGTTGAGGAGAGTCCCTGTAATCCTAGATTCAGATCATTCAGGTGAGAAAAAACATCACCCAGGTAGGCCAGTCGTGTGAGAAACTCGTCATCATGCAAGTGATCAGACAAGTGAAAATGATGGTCAGTAAAGAACTCTAAGCTCATCTCTCAATTAAAAAAAACGTGTCAATACTTTTCCCCTTGATAACCAGCACACTTATGTTTGTTGTAAAGTGTTACATGGTTGCTGTCCATATCATTGCATAGTGCAGAAAATGCAGTGCATTACAAAAGTATTCATCCCCCTTGGCGTTTTTCCTATTTTGTTGCATTACAACCTGTAATTTAAATGTATTTTTATTTGGATGTCATGTAATGGACATACACAAAATAGTCCAAATTGGTGAAGTGAAATGAAAAAATTACTTGTTTCAAAAAATTCTATAAAATAAAAAACAGAAAATTGGGATAAACAAACGTACAGCCAATAACACAATAGAAAATCTATATACAGTGTGTGCAAATGAAGTAAGGCCATAGTGGTGAAGTAATTACAATTTAGCAATTAACACTGGAGTGATAGATGTGCATAGGAGGATGTGCAAAGAAATACTGGTGTGCAAAAGAGCAGAAAAAAATATGGGGATGAAGTAGGTAGTTGGTTGGATGGGCTATTTACAGATGGGCTGTGTACAGCTGCAGCGATCGGTAAGCTGCTCTGACAACCGATGCTTGAAGTTACTGATTGAAGTTAGTGAGGGAGATATGTCTCCAACTTCAGTGATTTAAAAAAAAAAATGTTTGAAGGTAGGCCTTGACATACATCCACAAGTACACCTCCAATTAACTCAAATTATGTCAATTAGCCTATCAGAAGCTTCTAAACCATTACATAATTTTCTGGATTTTCCAAGCTGTTTAAAGGCACAGTCAACTTAGTGTATGTAAACTTCTGACCCACTGGAATTGTGATACAATTGTAATAAGTGAAGAAATCTGTCTATAAACAATTGTTGGAAAAAATGACTTGTGTCATGCACAAAGGAGATGTCCTAACCAACTTGCCAAAACTATAGTTTGTTAACAAGAAAATTGTGGAGTGGTTGAAAAACAAGGTTTAATGACTCCAACCTAAGCGTATGTAAACTTCCGACTTCAACTGTATTTTACACATTCTTACCTCATCGCTGACATTGTTTATGTAGAGAGTGAACAGTAATGGACCAAGTATAGAACCTTGTAGGACCCATATAACCAACTCCAATGGCTCCGACTGGATGCCGTTGACTCCAACAGCCTGACTTCTATCCTTTAGATAGTCATGAAACCAACGACAGGCATCCGATCCCAGTCCTATTGACGACAGCTTACCCAAAAGTATCGCATGGTCTACAGTGTCAAAAGCTTTAGACAAATCTATGAACAAGGCGGCACAGTACTTTGTATTATCTAGGGCAGGGGTGTCAAAGTCAAATGGACGGAGGGCCAAATAAAAAATTTAGCTACAAGCCGAGGGCCGGACTGTTCGAATGTTCATTGAAAAATTTTTAAATGACGCATATAGTCTAGTGAACCTAATTGAACCTACTGAAAACCTAACAAATATATTCCAATATGATCAGATAAATAAAGCAATATTTTCTTATGGCTCTGTCAGTAATCTTTAATTTTCAACAGACACAAAAGACAAATTTCCTTTATATAAAAATCCCCATAACATGAACATTAAATGAAAGAAACCGGTATTCAAGGCACCATCAGTAGCCTATATTTTCTATTTTAGCAAAAGTGGGCTAAATTTACTTCAAAGAAAAAAACAATAATAGCAATTTTCTATCATCCACTCAACTGAAATATTTTTAAAATATAATTGGATTGAAATACAATAAAATAAAGTGCAAAAATCTAGCCTTTTGTAGCCTTTGTTCCATGTCCATATTCTTGTTTTTGTCCGCGTGTTTCGTTTCATAATGTCGTCTCAGATTATACTCTTTCAGTACCGCCACACTTTCTCCACACAGAAGACACACAGGTTTTCCAGCTACCTCCGTGAACATATACTCCGACTCCCACCTTGTTTGAAACCCCCGGTTCTCAGTGTCCACCTTCCGTTTTGCCATTTTTGATGGGTATCTGAAAGTTAATTTTACTGTGATGCTGACGACTGCTGTGCCAATAAATATTGAAATGAAGCAGCCTACTGCTCGGTGCGTCACCGTTGCATTGTGGGAAATGTAGTATTGGTGCGTGTAAAAGATCTGCGGGCTGCCGGCTTGCTGCGGTCTGCGGGCCGGTTCTAATAATAAATCAAGATCATCCCAGGGGCCGTAAAAAACCTTCTCGCGGGCCGGATGTGGCCCGCGGGCCTTGACTCTGACATATGTGATCTAGGGCATTAGTAATATCATTTACAACACGTACAGTGGCCGTAGTGGTACTGTGTTTAGGTCTGAAGCCAGATTGATTGCTAGAAAGAATATTGTTAACAGTTAAAAATGGTTGTAGTTGCCTATGCACCAATGACTCTAAAATTTTTGCCAAACAGGAGAGCTTAGAGATGGGCCTATAATTATCCAATTCACTACCATCACCTCCCTTGAGGAGTGGTAAAACAAAGGCTGTTTTCCAATCTTTATGAATATTTCCTACGACTAATGTTCGAAGATATGCGTCACTGCACTAGCAGTGATAGGTGCCGCACACTTGAGTAAATATGGATCCAGATTGTAAGCGCCTAACGATTTCTTCGAATCTATAACAGATAGTGCAGATAAGACCTCATCTTCTGTGACTTTTTGGAAATTAAAAACCGGCTTACTGTTTTCCACATCAGCTGATGGGCTGAAACAATAGACCGGTCAGGATCATGTTGGCCATTTTGTTTCTTTCAAAAAGAAAACCAGCAGAAATATAGCTCCAAAAAGGGTTCTGCTATCATTACAACCCTTTTCTGGTACTACAAATAACCTTTTCTTAATGGTTCTTCATAGAACATTAATGGTGCTGTAAAGAACCATTTCATAAAGAATTGGTTCACTCATTTTCTAAACTGCAAAGAGTCATCATGGTTCCACAACCATCACCCTTACCAAATAACCCTTGTGTGTAGCCTGGGAACCAGTTTGTGCCATCATGCCGATTCTTCTCATGCCAAAATGTTTGGAATGATACCACAAACAGATCTGGGACCAAGCTAAATAGCATCTGCTAGTAGAGTAGAGCCAAGTGGAATTGGGCGGTTCTCTAAAATGGTCCTGTCTTTGCACCCTCAGTTCCGCTACAAGGAAGCCTTTGTGAAGGAGAAGGGTCAGCAGGTGGGGCTGCTCAGTGTCGAGGATGACCCAAAGATGGTGCACTCCCTGGCAGCCAGCAAGCTCCAGAGCTGCCTGGGGTACAAGAGGCAGGCTCAAGAGAATCGCTCCCAGTTCAAGATGCATGCCGACCAGCCTGTGTTCCAGCAGGCCAAGAAGAGCCAAGCTCTGGCCAGCCACCAGACCTACAACCAGAGGCTCCATGACTACACCTTTGACCCTCAGCAGCTCAACGTACAACACGCCAAGCAGGCCTACAAGCTGCAGAGTGACGTGAGTGTGTTTGTGTGTGTGTGCGCATGCATGTGTGTGTGTGTGTGTGTGTCTGGGGGGGTACCCATTGTAAATTGTAGAAATGGTTTAGAGTTTAAGGTATACTCAATTTACTGGGATTCCAGTGCAGAGAATAATATAATAGTGAAGACATCAAAACTATGAAATAACACATGGAATCATGTAGTAATCAAAAAAGTGTTAAACAAATCAAAATATATTTAGATGTTAGATTCTTCAAAGTAGCTACCCTTTGCCTTGATGACACCTTTTCACACTCTTGGTATTCTCTCAACCAGCTTCACCTGGCATGCTTTTCCAACAGTCTTGAAGGAGTAACCCCAAATGCTGAGCATACCGCTGAGCACTTGTTGGCTGCTTTTTCTTCACTCTGCCGTCCAACTCTTCCCAAACCATCTCAATTGGGTTGAGATCAGGTGATTGTGGATGCCAGGTCATCTTATGGAGCACTCCATCACTCTCCTTCTTTGTCAAATAGCCCTTAGACAGCCTGGAGGTGTGTTGGGTCATTGTTCTGTTGAAAAACAAATGATAGTCTCACTAAGCGCAAACCGGATGGGATGGCGTATGGCTGCAGAATGCTGTGGTAGCCATGCTGGTTAAGTGTGACTTGAATTCTAAATAAATCACAGACAGTGTCAACAGCAAAGCACCCCCACACCATCACACCTCCCCCTCCATGCTTCACAGTGGGAATCACACATGCAGAGATCATCCGTTCGCCTACTCTGTGTCTCACAAGACATGGCGGTTGGAACGCAAAATTTCAAATTTGGACTCCAGACCAAAGGACACATTTCCAACGGTCTAATGTCCAATGCTAGTGTTTGTTGGCCCAAGCAAGTCTCTTCTTATTATTGGTGTCCTTTTGTAGTGGTTTATTTGCTGCAATTCGACCATGAATGCCCGATTCACGGAGTGAAACTCAGTCAGTTAAACTCAGTCAAAACAGAAAATGTGTGTCAGTCTGTCTCTTGTGAAAACAGTGAACAACTTGTGAACATTTCTGAATTATAATATATACTGTGGCAATTTTAGAAAAAACAAAAACATACTCACTGAGATTATGATCGCCTGTCTGGAACACAACGAGATGCTGGACGTGCTCCGGCAGCAACGCATGATGATGGTGCAGACTATCTCTATTGATATGCCTGATTCACGGAGTCTCCTCTGGACAGTTGATGTTGAGATGTGTCTGTTCCTTGAACTCTGTTAAGCATTTATTTTGGCTGCAATCTGAGGTGCAGTTAACTCTGCTGTAGAGGATATGTTCATTAGAGGTCACTCTGGGTCTTCCTTTCCTGTGGCGGTCCTCATGAGAACCAGTTTCATCATAGCGCTTGATGTTTTTTTTTGCAACTGCACTTGAAGAAACTTTCAAAGTTCTTGAAATTTCCGGATTGACTGACCTTCATGTCTTAAAGTAATGATGGACTGTCATTTCTCTTTGCTTCTTGCCATGATATGGACTTTTACCAAATAGGGCTATCTTCTGTATACCACCCCTACCTTGTCACAACAGAACTGACTGGCTCAAACACATTAAGAAGGTAAGAAATTCCACAAATTACCTTTTAAGAAGGCACACCTATTACTTGAAATGCATTCTAGGTGACTACCTCATGAAGCTGGTTGAGAGAATGCCAAGAGTGTGAAAAGCTGTCATCAATGCAAAGGGTGGTTACTTAAACAATTGTAAATATATTTTACATTTTAGATTCTTCTAACACTTTTTTGGTTACTACATGATACCATATGAGTTATTTCATAATTTTGACGTCTTCACTATTATTCTACAATGTAGAAGATGGTCAAATTCAAGAAAAACCCTTTTGACTGGTACTAGATATGTGGACAAAACATTAGGATTACCTTCCTAATATTGACTTGTGCCCCCCCCCCCCCCCCAACGCGATTTGTTGCAGGTGAACTACAAGTCAGATCTGAACTGGATCAGGGGTGTGGGCTGGACCCCCCCTGGCTCCCATAAGGTGGAGATGGCCCGGCGGGCTGCAGAACTGGGACTGAAGAGCGTGAGCACTGAGGACGCCATTGCCCAGTACCAACACATGATGATGATGGTGAGAGAGCGATTACAAAATACAGCATGCTTTCATGTATATTGTTTAAAAAAATGCTATTGCAACCTCTTTGCAATAAGAAATTGAGACAAAGCTCAAGAGAAGTTTCAAGTTCCTCTGTCCAGTGTCTTGTGTTCTTTTGCCCATCTTAATCTTTTATTTTTATTGGCCGGTCTGAGATATGGCTTTTTCTTTGCAACTCTGCCTAGAAGGCCAGCATCCCGGAGTCGCCTCTTCACTGTTGACGTTGAGACTGGTGTTTTGCGGGTACTGTTTAATTAAGATGCCAGTTGAGGACTTGTGAGGCGTCTGTTTCTCAAGCTAGACACTCTAATGTACTTGTCCTCTTGCTCAGTTGTGCACCGGGGCCTCCCTCTCCTCTTTCTATTCTGGTTAGAGCCAGTTTGCACTATTCTGTGAAGGGAGTAGTACACACCGTTGAGATCTTCAGTTTCTTGGCAATTTCTCGCATGGAATAGCCTTTATTTCTCAGAACAAGAATAGACTGACGAGTTTCAGAAGAAAGTCTTTGTTTCTGGCCATTTTGAGCCTGTAATCGAACTCACAAATGTTGATGTACCAGATACTCAACTAGTCTAAAGAAGGACAGTTTTATTGCTTCTTTAATCAGGACAACAGTTTTTGGCTGTGCTAACATAATTGCAAAAGTTTTTTTTAATGATCAATTAGCCTTTTAAAATGATAAACTTGGATTAGCTAACACAACGTGCCATTGGAACACAGGAGTGATGGTTGCTGATAATGAGCCTCTGTACGCCTATGTAGCTATTCCATTAAAAATCAGCTGTTTCCAGCTACAATAGTCATTTACAACATTAACAATGTCTACACTGTACACAATGTCTACACTGTTATTTTAATGGACAAAAAATGTGCTTTTCTTTCAATAACAAGGACATTTATAAGTAACCCCAAACTTCTGAACAGTGTATACATTCACCTGTGGATACTGTCATGAAATACAGTTTCACATAAACAAATTGAAACTTCACTCTCCTACAGATATAGAAAGGGTAGATGGCCCTTATGAGGCACAGGAGATATTGGTAAGAAACCAGCTTACCTTTTTTATTTTAGGCTGGCCACCTCCACTACCGATTCTCCTTCCCACGAAGTCTCTCTCAAAGGTGAATCCAATTGTTAAAAATGAAAATGCTATTGCAATAAGGAATTTATTACCAAGGATGCCGTCAGCTGAGTACATCCTGTGTACATCAAACAAGCTAAGCGTCAGTATAGAGACAAAGTAGACAGACTAAACAACTTCTTTACTCGCTTTGAGGACAATACAGTGGCACTGACACGGCCCGCTACCAAAACCTGTGGACTCTAGTTTACTACAGCCGACGTGAGTAAAACATTTAAATGTGTAAACCCTCGCAAAGCTGCAGGCCCAGACGGCATCCCCAGCTGCGTCCTCAGAGCATGCGCAGACCAGCTGTCTGGTGTGTTTACGGACATATTCAATCAATCCTTATCCCAGTCTGCTGTTCCCAAATGCTTCAAGAGGGCCACCATTGTTCCTGTTCCCAAGAAAGCTAACTGAGCTAAACGACTACCGCCCCGTAGAACTCACTTCCGTCATCATGAAGTGCTTTGAGAGACTAGTCAAGGACCACATCACCTCCACCCTACCTGACACCCTAGACCCACTTCAATTTGCTTACCGCCCCAATAGGTCCACAGACGACGCAATCGCAACCACACTGCCCTAACCTACCTGGACAAGAGGAATACCTATGGTAGAATGCTGTTCATCGACTATAGCTCAGCATTTAACACCATAGTACCCTCCAAACTCGTCATCAAGCTCGAGACCCTGGGTCTCGACCCCGGTGCAACTGGGTACTGGACTTCCTGACGGGCCGCCCCCAGGTGGTGAGGAGTGTGGTGAAAATAACCTCACACTCAACGTCAACAAAACAAAGGAGATGATCGTGGACTTCAGGAAACAGCAGAGGGAGCACCCCCCTATCCACATCGACGGGACAGTAGTGGAGAGGGTAGTAAGTTTTAAGTTCCTCTGCGTACACATCACGGACAAACTGAATTGGTCCACCCACACAGACAGCGTGGTGAAGAAGGCGTCACCAAAAGCACTCACAAACTTTTACAGATGCACAATCGAGAGCATCCTGTCGGGCTGTATCGCCGCCTGGTATGGCAACTGCTCCGCCCACAACCGTAAGGCTCCAGAGGGTAGTGAGGTCTGCACAACGCATCACCGGGGGCAAACTACCTGCCCTCCAGGACACCTACACCACCCGATGTCACATGAAGGCCATAAAGATCATCAAGGACAACAACCACCCGAGCCACTGCCTGTTCACCCCGCTATCATCCAGAAGGTGAGGTCAGTACAGGTGCATCAAAGCAGGGACCGAGAGACTGAAAAACAGCTTCTATCTCAAGGTCATCAGACTGTTAAACAGCCACCACTAACATTGAGTGGCTGCTGCCAACATACTGACTCAACTCCAGCCACTTTAATAATGGAAAATTGATGTAAAAAATGTATCGCTAGCCACTTTAAACAATGCCACTTAATATAATGTTTACATACCCTACATTACTCATCTCATATGTATATACTGTACTCTATATCATCTCCTGCATCTTGCCATCTTTATGTAATACATGTATCACTACCCACTTTAAACAATGCCACTTTTATATGTTTACATACCCTAGATTACTCATCTCATATGTATATACTGTACTCGATACCATCTACTGCATCTTACCTATGCCGTTCTGTACCATCACTCAATCATATATTTTTATGTACATATTCTTCATCCCTTTACACTTGTGTGTATAAGGTAGTTGTTGTGAAATTGTTAGGTTAGATTACTCGTTGGTTATTACTGCATTGTCGGAACTAGAAGCACAAGCATTTCGCTACACTCGCATTAACATCTGCTAACCATGTGTATGTGACAAATAAAATTTGATTTGAATTTAGAAAGTTCAAAACACATCTTATACTCTTAACTTTTTCCAAATGTTGTTACGTTACAGCCTTATTCTAAAATGGATTAAATAAAACAATTTCTCGTCAATCTACATACAATATCCCATAATGACAATGTGAAAACAGGTTTTATACATTTTTGCAAATGTATTACAAATAAAAAACAGATACCTTATTTACATAAGTATTCAGACCCTTTACAATGAGACTCAAAATTGAGCTCAGGTGCATCCTGTTTCCATTGATCATCCTTGAGATGTTTCTACATCTTGATTGGAGTCCACCTGTGGTAAATTTGAATTGATTGGACATGATGTGGAAAGGCATACACCTGTCTATATAAGGTCCCACAGTTGACAGTGCATGCCAGAGCAAAAACCAAGCCATGAGGTCAAAGGAATTGTCCGTAGAGCTCTGAGACAGGATTGTGTTGAGGCACAGATCTGGGGAAGGGTACCTGAAAATGTCTGCAGCATTGAAGGTCCCCAAGAACACAGTGGCCTCCATCATTCATAAATGGAAGAAGTTTTGAACCACCAAGACTCTTCCTAGAGCTGGCCACCCGGCCAAACTGAGCAATCGGGGGAGAAGGGCCTTGGTCAGGGAGGTAACCAAGAACCCGATGGTCACTCTGATAGAGCTCCAGAATTCCTCTGTGGAGATGGGAGAGCCTTCCAGAAGGACAACCATCTCTGCAGTACTCCACCAATCAGGCCTTTACAGTAGAATGGCCAGACAGAAGCCACTCCTCAGTAAAAGGCACATGACAGCCTGCTTGGAGTTTGCCAAAAGGAACCTAAAGAACTCTGACCATGAGAAACAAGATTCTCTGGTCTGATGAAACCAAGATTGAACTCTTTGGCCTGAATGCCAAGCGTCACGTCTGAAGGCAACCTGGCACCATCGCTACGGTGAAGCATGGTCGTGGCAGCATCATGCTGTGGGGATGGTTTTCAGCGGCACGGACTTGGAGACTAGTCAGTATCGGGGAAAGATGAACGTGAGCACCCAGAGAGATTGTTGATGAAATCCTGCTCCAGAGCGCTCAGGACCTCAGACTGGGTGAAGGTTCACCTTCCAACAGGACAACGATCCTAAGCACACAGCAAAGACAAGGCAGGAGTGGCTTAGAGACAAATCTGAAAGTCCTTGAGTGGCCCAGCCAGAGCCCAGACTTGAACCCGATCGAACATCTCTGGAGAGACCTGAAAATAGCTGTTTTTCTCATTCTCACCATCCAACCTGACAGAGCTTGAGAGGATCTGCCGAGAAGAATGGGAGAAATTCCCCAAATACCGGTGCGCCAAGTTTTTAGCGTCATACCCAAGAAGACTCAAGGCTTTAATCGCTGCCAAAGGTGCTGAGTAAAGGGTCTGAATACTTATGTAAATGTTATATTTCACTTTATTTTTTATAAATGTACAAAAACTTCTAAAAACCTGTTTTGCTTTGAGATTATGGGCTATTGTGTGTAGATTGAGGAAAACCAGAAATATCATTTTCTCAGCTGTTTGAAGCTTTACATTTTATTTTTTTTAAACCTTCATTTAATTAGGCAAGTCAGTTAAGAACAAATTCTTATTTACAATGACGGCCTACCCCGGCCAAACCCAGACGACGCTGGGCCAATTGTGGGCCGCCCTATGGGACTCCCAATCACGACCGGATGTGATTCAGCCTGGAATCACAACTTAGGGAGGGGAAGCATATACAATTTTGCACATTGGTCTACAGAGGGTAGTGCCTATGTACCAGTACATCACTGGGGCCAAGCTCGCTGCCATCCAGTACCTCTATACCAGACGGTGTCAGTGGAAGGCACAAAATATTGTCAAAGACTCCAGCTACCCAAGTCAGACTGTTCTCTCTGCAAAAGCACGGCAAGCGGTACCGATGCACCAAGTCTGGAACAAACAGGACCCTGAACAGCTTCTACCCCCAAGCCATAACACTTCTACATAGTGCAAAAAGGGTCAATGCAGATAGTTACTAACTAACTCTTTTGACTCATCACATACGCTGCTGCTACTGTTTATCATCTATCCTGTTGCCTAGTCACTTTATCCCTACCTATATGTACATATTTACCTCAATTACCACATACCTCTGCACATCGACTCTGTAGTGGGGCCCTGTGTATATAGCCACGTTATCATTTACTCATTGTGTATTTATTCCTTTTGTTGTTATTATTCTTTTTTTCTTCTTCTCTTCATTGTTGGGAAGTAAGCATTTCACAGATCTACCTGTTGTTTACGAAGCATGTGACAAATAAAACTAGATTTTAGGATTTGATCTACCACTTATCAGACTTGCTTTCAATGAGAATGACAGATCTAATACTCACATTTATATCTGAAATGAGTCTGGTCACTAATATGGAAGGTGTAAATATGCCCAATCTCTCTCTTCGTCCACCAGCAGCAGATGGAGGAGCAGCAGCAGGTGTCAGAACCTGTTGAGACCAGCAAAGAGTTCCAGCAGTCGGGAGTCAATCTAGACGCAATGGAGATCCTCCACGTCAAGAGGAAGAAGACCATCCAAACGGTGAAGAAGTCCAGTTCCTCCTCCTCCTCCATGGATAGCAGCGTCAAGAAGTTAATGATGTCTTCCAACTCAGCCATAGAGTCAATGATGGCTTCCACCTCTGTCTCAGCCATTGAGAACACAGTCAAGATGTCCACAACGAGTGAGGCATCGGCCATAGAAAATGCTTAGACAATGTTGTGAGAAGGTGTTGCCTTAGGGCACGTATCACACTTATTCCACGGAGGGGGCCGAGTGTCTGTGCGTTTTCACTCCGCCCTTGTACTTGATTGATGAATTAAAGTCACTAATTAGTAAGGAACTCACCTCATCTGGTTGTCGAGGTCTTAAACCAGCAGACACTAGGCCCTCCATGGAATGAGTTTGACACCCCTGCCCTAGGAGGTAGGTGGAAGTTGCTTCTAACCTATGATATAGGGTCAGGTCTTTTTTAATTCACCTGATGGATGAAGTAAGCGATTGGAGTTGGATTACCTGATCCTAGATCTATTAAGAGCAATTTCTACTCCGAGATAAAATTAGAGAATGTTGTGAGGGAACTGTGCAAGTCGAATCAGGAAGGGAGTTCAAAAGTGCTGTAAGTGGTTTATGTTGAAGGGTATTTCATTACACATTCATAACCCGTACACAACATTCATAAGAAGTATATGAGAATGTCATCATTTATTTTTCAACAATGACAAGTTTATATTTTTGTTACAGTGCCTTCAGAAAGTATTCATACCCCTCCACATTTTGTTGCGTTACAGCCTGAATTCAAAATGTATTCAAACAATTTTTTTCCACACCCATCTACACATAATACTCCATAATGACAAAGTGAAAACATGTTTTTAGAAATGTTTGCAAATGTATTGAAAATGAAATACAGAAATATCTAATTTACATGTATTCACACCCCTGAATCAATAGTTGTTAGAAGGATCTTTGGCAGCGATTACAGCCATGAGTCTTTCTGGGTAAGTCTCTAAGAGCTTTGCATACCTGGATCGTACAATATTTGCACATTTATTATTTATGAAATTCTGTCAAGTTGGTTGTTGTTAGACAGTCATTTTTAAGTCTTGCCATAGATTTTCAAGCAGGTTTAAGTCAAAACTGTAACCAGGCCACCCAGAATCATTCAATGTCGTCTTGGTAACCAACTCGTGTATTTTGGCCTTGTGTTTTACGTTATTGTCCTGCTGAAAGGTGAATTTGCCTGCCAGTGTCTGTTGGAAAGCAGACAGAACCAGGTTTTCCTCTAGGATCTGCGTATGCTTAGTTGTATTCTGGGTTTCTTTTATCCCCCAAAAATTCCTAGTCCTTGCCGATGACAAACTTAACCATATCATGATGCAGCCACCACCATACTTGAAAATGGGAAGAGTGGTACTCAGTGATGTGTTGTGTTGGATTTGTCCCCAAAGATAACGCTTTGTATTCAGGACATAAAGTTCATTTCTTTGCCACATTTATTGCAGTTTTACTTTAGTGCCTTATTGCATGTTTTGGAATATTTGTATATTTACAGGCTCCTTTGTTTTCAGTCATTTAGGTTAATATTGTGGCGGTGTAACTGCAATGTTGATCCGTCCTCAGTTTTCTCCTTTCACACCCATTAAACTCAGTAAATGTCAGTAACAGTCACCACTGGCCTCGGTGAAATCCCTGAGCGGTATCCTTCCTCTCCAGCAAGTTAGGAAGGACACCTGTATTTTTGTAGTGACTGGGTGTATTGATACACCATTAAAGTGTACTTGTGTGTGTGCTGTAAAGTGTTAGTCCCATGTTTCATGAGCTGAAATAAAAGATCTCAGAAATATGCATAAGCAAAAAAAAAGCTTATTTCTCTCAAATGTTGTGCACAAATTTGTTTACATCCCTGTTAGTGACCATTTCTCCTTTGCCAAGATAATCCATCCACCTGACAGGTGTGACATGTCAAGAAGCTGAATAAACAGCATGATCATTACACAGGTGCACCTTGTGCTGGGACAATAAAAGGCCACTCAAATGTGCAGTTTTGTCACACAACGCCACAAATGTTTTGAGGGAGCGTGCAATTGGCATGCTTTTTTTTAAGGTATCTGTGACTATCTCTATTCCAATTCATGTGAAATCCATAGATTAGGGCCTAATTCATTTATTTACTAATTTGAAATTGTTGCATGTTGCGTTTATATTTTTGTTTAGTATATGTGACTTGTTAAGCACATTTTTACTCTTGAATGTATTTAGGCTTGCCATAACAAAGGGGTTGAATTGACAAGACATTACAACGTTTAATTTTAAATTTATTTGTAAACATTTCTAAAAATATAATTCCACTTTGACATTATGGTGTATTTATTGTGTGTAAGCCAGTGACACAACATCTAAATGTAATCCATTGTAAATTCAGGCTGTAATACAACAAAATGTGGAAAAGTAAAGGGTTGTGAATACTTTCTGTATGTCACAATAATGATCCTATGTCGACTTGCATTCATGAAATGCAATAAAATAGTTATTTTGTACAGCATATGGATGTGTTGTGTATGGCTTATGAATATTGGGCTCCTGAGTGGCGCAGCGGTCTAAGGCACTGGTTCAAATCCAGGCTGTATCACAACCGGCCGTGATTGAGAGTCCCATAGGGCGCCGCACAATTGGCTCAGCGTCGTCCGGGTTTGGCCGGTGTAGGCCGTCATTGTAAATAAGAATTTGTTCTTAACTGACTTGCCTAATTAAATAAAGGTTACATTAAAAAAAATGTCATTGAAACCCTTATTTTTTTACCCTTCAAGTCAAGTAAAGTGTAAAAGGAGAGGGAGAAAGTGCTTTGAGAAAATGTGGTTTTTACTTTGTGAGACTTTTTTTCCTACCCTCGCTCCACTAGTTGATGTTAGATATTATGCATATTGATAGCTTGCTAGCAAATGTCCACGCAAACTGATTTATCGTAGTAGCTAGCAGCAGGCAGTAGCAATCGAAATGATCAGAGTAAAACATGCGAGTAGAAGAGACCAGTGAAATGATCAAGCAATGAAGAGCAAGTTAATGGAGATACAGCTGCGCTCTTCCCAATCGTAGCAGCAGGATCAACCTACAGCCCGCCCATTTTTTTTACAGGTAGAGAAACTAACCAGTTGAGTTATTTAGAGCGCACAGCACTTGGTACTGTTTGAGTGCCATGAGAGAGATGCATGCTGGATAATAAATAAATAAAATACTTGTATCATAATCGGAACATTCTCCATATCCGTTACAACATACGCCGAGTATTGGACAAAAACCTTTTTGTCAGAGTTCTCGGCCCACCCCTATATCCGCATATGTTAGAGAAAGGTGGACTGGTGACAGCTCCACAACAGCTGCCGAGAAAACCAATGACTGTATTTCATAATTTATATATATTTATTTGATCATACAGATGTTGCAGGTACAAGTTAATTACGGCTGTCAAATGGTTAAAATAATGAATTGAGTTAATGGATTTGTTTTTGGTCAAATGTTGCTTTAAAGAAAGACTTTCCCATTTAAAAAGCAGTGCATTGAGTTACAGGCATGATTTGGTTGTAAAGGATGGAAAGAACATTATCTACATCCAATTGATTTTTTTCATAGCATTTTCACAATAAACACCACAAGTCACTGTAACATACAGCTATTAATGCTCACAAGTAGGCCTACTCCCCGTTATCAATGTTCTTGAAGTTTAATTTGCGCACAGCACACACACAATTTCTATCTCTCTCACACACCCACAGCTTTAAGTACTGTTAAAGCTTCAGGTATTCTAAATGTGTGACTAGGAAAAAAGAACTGGCTCCATGGATAAAAAGAACAAAGAGCTTTTCAACTTGTCCAACAATGTTATGAAAGCACTGTAACCATCTGTGCTGTTCAGATAACTTTACACACATAGGCCTACACACTTTCGCCCCCTCCCACTTTCACTTACTCTGCTCACACGTTCATGCCTAGCCCACTCTTGCATATGCCGCTTACCTTTGAAGCATCTCTTTGAGTAGCCTATTTATTTTCAGTTCTTCCTGTGCCATCTAAATGTTTGCATAGCCAGTGGTCAAGTTATCAGGTTGCTAGCTATCTAGCTAGCTAGCATAACTAGCTAAATAATGTTGTGTTATCAAACCAAAATATATCAGCTCGTGAGTAGTTTAAAAAAGGCCCCGACATTCACAGAAATCCTCGGCAGAAAAAAACACAGCTACGGTAATATTGTGTATACCTTTTAAATGATTTTGACTAGAGGCACACGATCTACAGCAATGTAGCAAGCATTGACTGTAGCTGTGTTCCGTGTTGTGTTCTGTGTTTTAAAGGATCTGGTGCAGAAAAACGTGTACTTAAAAGGTTCCATGCGGTAAGGAAATGGAGACAGGATTAACGGCGTAAAAACAAACCCGCATATAAACATGTCTAAGAGGGCACAAGACGAGACCCAGATACAGACACAGGAGGCAGATGGTTAGACTCCAAGATGTTTATTAACAATCCAAAAGGGGTAGGCAAGAGAATGGTCGTGGACAGGCAAAAGGTCAAAACCAGTTCAGAGTTCCAGAGGTACAGAATGGCAGGCAGGCTCGAGGTCAGCGCAGCAGAATGGTCAGGTAGAGACAGGAAACACAGGGATAAATACACCAGGGAAAATAAGCAACAAATGGAGGGGGTGGAGACAATCACAAGGACAGGTGAAACAGATCAGGGCGTGACAGTAACCCCCCCCCCCCCCCCTCTAGGGACGCCACTTGGCGTCCTACCTAGGCGCATAACTGGCTGACCGTGGTGTCGGCGGTGAAAATCGGCGATGAGGGCCGGGTCCAGGATGTCTTTAGCCGGAACCCAGCACCACTCCTCCGGGCCATAACCCTCCCAGTCAACCAGATACTGGAAACCCTTGCCCTGGGGTCGAACCCTCAGGATGCGTTTCACCGTATACGCTGGCTGGCCATCGATGACACGTGGGGGAGGGATGGGCCTAGAAGCAGAAGACAGAGGACAGTGAGACAAGGGTTTAATCCTGGAAACATGAAAAGTATGGTGAACACGGAGGGTACGGTTCTTGCTCTGGGAAGAGCGGGGGCTGATATCCCATGGAGCATTCGAAAGGAGATTGTCCAGTAGCCGAGCAGGGCAGAGTGTTCCTGGCATATTCCACCCAGACCAGTTGCTGACTCCAGGTGGTGGGGTTACTGGCAACAAGACACCGGAGTGCCGTCACCATATCTTGATTGTCTCGCTCCGACTGGCCGTTAGATTTGGGATGAAACCCAGAGGACAGGCTGGCTGACGACCCAATAAGAGTGCAGAACGCCTCGGACGAGAACGGGGACCCAGGGTCCGAGACAAAGTCAACCGGGTGTCCATGGATATGGAAGACGTGCTGCACCATAAACTGGGCTGTCTCCTGGCAGAAGGTAACTTAGGAAGAGGGATGAAATGGGCAACCTTGGAGGATCTGTCCACAACTGTCAGAATGGTGGTGTTGCCATCTGACGGAAGAAGCCAAGTGACGAAATCCAGAGAAATATGGGACCAGGGGCGATGAGGGACAGCAAGTGGCTGTAGGCCAGATGGAGCTTGCCGCGGAGTCTTGCTTTGCGCGCACACCATGCATGCAGCGACGAAGGCCGAGACATCAGGAACCATGGTAGGCCACCAGAAGCATTGACCGAGGAAAGCCAGGGTTCCGACGAGTACCAGGTAAGCCTGGAGGAGTGAGCCCATTCCAGGACCTTAGACCGGACCGCATCAGGCACAAACAGATGGTTAGCCGGGCCCCCTCCCTCAGGGTCCGACTGGGAATGCTGAGCCTTGCGGACCAGATCCTCAATTCCCCAAACAACAGAAGATGTTAAACAAGAGGCAGGGAGGATGGTCTCAGATTCAGAGGGAGTGGCAGAGGAACTGTATAGACGGGAGAGAGCATCCGGCTTCACGTTTTTGGACCCTGGGCGGTAGGAGATGGTGAAATTGAACCTAGTAAATCACAGAGCCCACCGGGCCTGCCTGGAATTAAGGCGCTTAGCTGTGCGGAGACATTCCAGATTCTTGTGGTCGGTCCAGACCAAAAACGGATGTTCAGCTCCCTTCAGCCAGTGTCTCCACTCCTCCAGTGTCATCTTGACCGCCAGGAGTTCTCGGTTACCCACGTCGTAGTTTCTTTCTGCAGAGTTAAGTCGATGGGACTGGAAGGCACAGGGATGAAGCTTTTGTCCTGGGCAGATTGCTGGGGCTGGATGGCCCCCACTCCAACATCAGAAGCATCAACCTCAATCACAAATTGATGGGTCCGGATGGATGAGGATGGGTGCTGTTGTGAACCGATGCTTCAGGTCCACAAAGGCTTTGTTGACAGCTGGAGACCATGTAAATGGTACTTTGGGAGAGGTGAGTGCAGAGAGGAGGGCCGCCAGGGTGCTGTAACCCCGAATGAAACGAGGGTAGAAGTTTAAAAAACCTAGGAAACGTTGCAACTGCATCCTGGACATGGGTTGAGGCCAATCCACCACTGCTTTCACCTTTCCAGGATCCATCTGGACATTTCCCTCAGCAATGACATATCCCAGAAAGGAGATGGTAGAGCAATGGAACTCACACTTCTTGGCTTTTATGAACAATTGGTTCTCCACGAGGCGCTGAAGGACCTGTCTGGCATGCAGAACATGTTCTTGGGCAGACCTGGAAAAAACAGGATGTCTTCAAGGTATACGAACACAAACTGGTTTAGCATGTCCCGGAGCACATCGTTTACCAGGTCCTGGAAGACAGCGGGGGCGTTGGCGAGTCCAACCGCATTACCGGGTACTCATAATGTCCTCTGGCTGTGTTGAATGCTGTCTTCCACTCATCTCCTTCGCGTATCCAAACCAGGTGGTAGGCATTCCGAAGGTCCAGCTTGGAATAAATGGTGGTCCCTTGGAGAGGTTCAAAAGCCAAGGAGAGGAGTGGTAGGGGGTAACAATTCTTAATCGAGATATCATTAAGACCCCGGTAGTCAATGCACGGACACAGGGTCTTGTCCTTCTTCTCCACAAAGAAAAATCCTGCCCCGGCAGGAGAAGCAGACGGACGGACAGCCCCAGTAGCCAGAGACTCCTCTATGTACACCTCTATGGCCTTGGTCTCCGGCCCAGAGAGAATATAACCTACCACGAGGTGGTGTGGTGCCTGGGAGGTGATCAATGGCACAATCATAAGGACGATGCGGAGGAAGAGGAGGTTGTGGTACTCTGTGGGGATAGTAGAGAAATCCGAGACTTGACTTAAGAAACACAACCCAGTTAATGATTGGACCACAAGTTCAACCCTGGGTTGGAGTCCGTTTTGCCATTCCCATTGCCTCAAAGCAGCGCAGCCTTCCCCGAGACAGCCTCCTCAGGGTTTAACTTCTTATGGCTGCAATCCCGTTAACGGGATGATATGACAACAGCCAGTGAAAGTGCAGGGCGCCAAATTCAAACAACAGAAATCTCATAATTAAAATTCCTCAAACATACATGTATCTTATACCATTTTAAAGGTAATCTTGTTGTTAATCCCACCAAAGTGTCCGATTTCAAATAGGCTTTTCAGCGAAAGCACCACAAACGATTATGTTAGGTCACCACCAACTCACAGAAAAATTCAGCCATTTTTCCAGCCAAAGAGAGGAGTCACAAAAAGCACAAATAGAGTTCAGTAACAGTCAGTAGAAACATGTCAAACGATGTATTGAATCAATCTTTAGAATGTTTTTAACATAAATCTTGAATAACGTTCCAACCGGAGAATTACATTGACTTCAGATGAGCGATGGAAAAGAGCTCCCTCATGTGAACGCGCATGGTGAAAGCATGGTCAGGTCATGGCAGACCTGACTAATTCCCCTCTCATTCGGCCCCCCTTCACAGTAGAGGCATCAGACAAGGTTCTACAGACTGTTGACATCTAGTGGAAGCCGTAGGAAGTGCAAACTCATCCATATCTCGCTGTGATTTCAATAGGATCTTGGTTGAAAATCAACCAGCGTCAGAATTCCCACTTCCCGTTTGGATTTTTTCTCAGGTTTTTGCTTGCAATATGAGTTCTGTTATACTCACTGACATAATTCAAACAGTTTTAGAAACTTCAGAGTGTTTTCTATCCAATATTAATAATATTATGCATATATTAGCAACTATGACTGAGGAGCAGGCCGTTTACTCTGGGCACCTCTGTGCACCTTTCATCCAAGCTACTCAATACTGCCCCTGCAACCATAAGAAGTTTTAAGCCTTAGCCCCACCCATCTCTTTAAGGGTTGTTTCGAGTGTTCTGTCCTAACAACAGCAGTCAAGCACCCAAGCTAACTGGCTAACTGTGGCTAGCTTGCAACCTACTTTTTTGCCACAAAATAGATAGCCAGAGCGAATTTACCAGCTACGTCTATCAACAGTTGTTGCAGTGACATCCTGAATTGTATTGAAATGGATACTTGCATAGTGGAGTCTTTTGTTAAGAATTGTAGCTAGCTAGCTAAACAATGAACAATAATCCCAACTCATGACGTTTCCATCCTGCATGAATCTATAGGTAGCTAACCAATCAGGTTCAATGTTAGCTAGCTAACATTAGGCTAGTGTTTAGAGCGTTAGGCCAGTAACCAAAAGGTTGCTGGATCAAATCCCGAGCTGACAAGGTAAAAATCTGTCGTTCTGCCCCTGTTCCCCGGGCTCCAAAGATGTGGATGTCGCTTATTGCAGCCCCCCACACCATTCTGATTCAGAAGGGTTGGGTTAAATGCGGAATACACATTTCAGTTGAATGCATTCAGTTGTACAACTGACTAGGTATCCCCCTTTCCTATAACAAGCAAAGCAAATGGCTTTGAAATATGAACAATATTACTACACAGATCATACACGTAACGTTAGCTAGCTAGCTAACAGTACATTTGAAATGAAAACGACTTTGACAAAATTTCAAATGTGTAATATCTGAAAATGTACCTAGCTAGACTGTCTTACGTACATGGATGGACCCTTCTCCTTCTCTTTCACAGATGCAATGGTTGCCCCTAGTTAGAAGATGTAATCCGGAGACAGGTGTTTTCTCCATCTCATTAGCTATCATACTCTAATAGATGGGTTCTTTTGCCCATCTTAATTTTTTTTTTTTATTGGCCAGTCTGAGATATGGCTTTTTCTTTGGAACTCTGCCTAGAAGGTCAGCATCCCGGAGTCGCCTCTTAGCTGTTGACGTTGAGACTGGTATTTTGCGGGTACTATTTAATGAAGCTGCCAGTTGAGGACGTGTGACGTGCCATTGGAACACAGGAGTGATGGTTGCTGATAATGGGCCTCTGTACGCCTATGTAGATATTCTATTAAAAATAAGCCGTTTCCAGCTACAATAGTAATTTACAAAATTAGCAATGTCTACACTGCATTTCTGATCAATTTGATGTTATTTTAATGGACTTTTGTTGTTGTTGAAAACAAGACAATTTCTATGTGACCCCAAACTTTTGAACGGTAGTGTATGTGTTATCCTGACTATCCTACCGATCCTTGACTTTGGCGATGTAATTTACAAAATAGCTTCCAACACTCTACTCAGCAAATTGGATGCAGTCTATCACAGTGCCATTCGTTTTGTCACCAAAGCCTCATATACTACCCACCACCGCGACCTGTATGCTCTCGTTGGCTGGCCCTCGCTTCATATTTGTCGCCAAACCCACTGGCTCCAGGTCATCTATAGGTCTATGCTAGGTAAAGCCTCGCCTTATCTCAGCTCACTGGTCACCATAGCAGCACCCACCCATAGGACGCGCTCCAGCGGGTATATTTCACTGATCACCTCCAAAGCCAATTTCTCTTTTGGCCACCTTTCCTTCCAGTTCACCCCCTGCTATATTGTGGATAAAGAGTTACCTGTCTAACAGAACACAGAGGGTGTTCTTTAATGGAAACCTCACAAAAATAATCCAGGTAGAATCTTGAATTCCCCAGGACAGCTGTCTAGGCCCCTTACATTTTTCAATCTTTACTAACGAAATGCCAATGGCTTTGAGTAAAGCCAGTGTGTCTATGTATGCGGATGACTCAACACTGTACACATTAGCTACTACAGCGACTGAAATTAGTGGCAAGGAATATGTTAGCCCTAAATATTTCTAACTAAAAGCATTGTATTTGGGACAAATCATTCACTAAACCCTAAACTTCAACTATATCTCGTAATGAATTATTTGGAAATTGAGCAAGTTGAGGTGACTAAACTGCTTGGAGTAACCCTGGATTGTAAATTGTCATGGTCAAAACATATTGATACAACAGTAGCTAAGATGGGGAGAAGTCTGTCCAAAATAAAGCGCTGCTCTACCTTCTTAACAGCACTATCAACAAGACCGGTCCTACAGGCGCTAGTTTTGTCGCACCTGGACTACTGTTCAGTCGTGTTGTCAGGTGCCACAAAAAGGGACTTAGGAAAATTGCAATTGGATCAGAACAGGGCAGCATGGCTGGCCCTTGGATGTACACCGAGAGCTAACATTGTATTCACTCCTTGTATTTATGAGAGGTATTGACATGTTGAATGCTGGCGCACAGCTCGGACACCCATGCATACCCCACAAGACATGCCACAAGAGGTCTCTTCACAGTCCCCAAGTCCAGAAGAGACTATGGGAGGCACATAGAGCCATGACTACATGGAACTCTATTCCAAATCAAATCAATTCAAATTGTATTAGTCACATGCGCCAAATACAACAGGTGTAGACCTTACAGTGAAATGCTTACTTATGAGCCCCTAACCAACAATGCAGTTTCAAAAAAATATGGATAAGAGTAAGAGATAAAAGTAACAAGTAATTAAAGAGCAGCAGTAAAATAACAATAGCGAGACTATATACAGGGGACCGATACAGAGTCAATTTGCTGGGGCACCGTTTAGTTGAGGTAGTATATACATGTAGGTAGAGTTATTAAAGTGACTATGCATAGATGACAACAGAGAGTAGCAGTGGTGTAAAGGGGGGTGGGCAATGCAAATAGTCTGGGTAGCCATTTGACTAGATGGTAGCAGAGAGAACATTCTATGACTTGGGTGGCTGGAGTCATTGACAATTTTTAGTGCCTTCCTCTGACACCGCCTGGTATAGAGGTCCTGGATGGCAGGAAGCTTGGCCCCAGTGATGTACTGGGCCGTACGCACTACCCTCTGTAGTGCCTTGCGGTCGGAGGCCGAGCAGTTGCCATACCAGGCAGTGATGCAACCAATCAGGATGGTCTCGATAGTGCAGCTGTAGAACCTTTTGAGGATCTGAGGACCCATGCCAAATCTTTTCAGTCTCCTGGGGGGGAATAGGTTTTGCCGTGCCCTCTTCACAACTGTCTTGGTGTGCTTGGACCATGTTAGTTTGTTGGTGATGTGGACAACAAGGAACTTGAAGCTCTCAACCGGCTCCACTGCAGCCCCATCGTTGACAGTGGGGGCGTGCTCGGTCCTATTTTTCCTGTGGTCCACAATCATCTCCTTTGTCTTGATCACGTTGAGGGAGAGGTTGTTGTCCTGGCACCACACGGCCAGGTCTCTGACTTCCTCCCTGTAGGCTCTCATCTTGTTGGTGATCAGGCCTACCGCTGTTTTGTCATCGGCAAATTGAATTATGGTGTTGGAGTCGTGCCTGGCCGTGCAGTCATGAGTAAACAGGGAGTACAAGAGGGGACTGAGCACGCACCCAAGGGGCCCCTGTGTTGAGGATCAGTGTGGCGGATGTGTTGTTACCTACCCTTACCACCTGGGGGCTGCCCGTCAGGAGGTCCAGGATCCAGTTGCAGAGGGAGGTGTTTTAATCCCAGGGTCCTTAGCTTATTGATGAGCTTTGAGGGCACTATGGTGTTGAACGCTGAACAGTATTCTCACATAGGTGTTCCTTTTGTCCAGGTGGGAAAGGGAAGTGTGGAGTGCAATAGAGATTGCATCATCTGTGGATCTGTTGGGGCGGTATGCAAAATGCAGTGGGTCTAGGGTTTCTGGGATGAAGGTGTTGATGTGAGCCATGACCAGCCTTTAAAAGCATTTCATGGCTACAGATGTGAGTGCTAAGGGTCGGTAGTCATTTAGTAACTGGTGCAAGCAGTAAAATTAGATTGAAAAAACAGATAAAAATACAACTTATGGAACAGACTGTGAAGAAACACAAACACAGGCACAGACACACAATGACATACGCACTATACACACACGTACACATGGATTTTGTATTGTAGATATGTGGTATTGGTGGAGTAGGGGCCTGAGGGCAAAGTGTGTTGTGAAATCTGTGAATGTATTGTAATGTTTTTTTAAATTGTATAACAGCCTTAATTTTGACCCCAGGCTACTGCCAACCGCTAATGGGGATCCATAATAAATACAAATACAAAGATTTCTTTAGGTCGGGGGCTTTCATCAAGGTAAGCATTTATTGGTGTAGCATCCTCCTATTGCACAGCACATATACGTCTTGGATATCAATCATTCAAAGTTGGCCTTAATGGGAGTGACCACATAATTCTATAAGAGTGACCTTAGTAAAGTATTTGTCATCGTCACTAGTTAACAAAAAGTCATAATTATGGCAAAACCCTGCACATATCCACAATTGATCTTCTTAAAATTAGATTTTAAACCTAACCCTAACTAATGAAGAGCCAAGTTGGCTGGAAGTGTCTGTGAACAAGATGAGGTGTAATGTGACTGACATGACTTGACTTTAGAGAGAGTATGCCATCCTTCAGCACAACGTCACCCTTTATCAGGATTTAACACAGATCAAAAACCTTTTCACACTTTTACAGTGTTTGTTTCATCACTTGTTGTACAAAATGACACAAAACACAGGTACACTTAATGTTTACTGCACTGGGCCTTTAACAAAGCAGCCCATAACAATGAAGTAAAAACACAGAACCCAGGGGATATTTTTCAGCTAAGCTGATTTTCTTTTTTATTCAAATGAAAACATCACTTGACAATGGAGTGCAGTAAGTAATACATTCTCAATATACAGCATGATATACAGTACCAGTCAAACGTTTGGACACACCTACTCATTCAAGGGTTTTTCTGTATTTTTACTATTTTCTACATTTGTAGAATAATAGTGAAGACATCAAAACTATGAAGTAACATATGGAATCATGTAGTAACCAAAAAAAGTTAAAGAAATCTAAATATATTTTATATTCTTCAAAGCAGCCACCCTTTACCTTGACAGCTTTCCACACTCTTGGCATTCTCGTAACAAGCTTCACCTGGAATGCTTTTCCAACAGTCTTGAAGGAGTTCCCACATATGCTGAGCACTTGCTGACTGCTTTTCCTTCACTCTGCGGTCCAACTCATCCCAAACCTTCTCAATTGGGTTGAGGTCGGTTGATTGTGGAGGCCAGGTCATCTGATGCAGCACTCCATCACTCTCCTTCTTTGTCAAATAGCCCTTACACAGTCTGGAGGTGTGTTGAGTCATTGTTGAAAAACAAATGATAGTTCCACTAAGCGCAAACCAGATGGGATGGCGTATCGCTGCAGAATGCTGCGGTAGCCATGCTGGTTAAGTGTGCCTTGAATTCTAAATAAATCACAGACCCATGTCACCAGCAAAGCACCTCCACACCTCCTCCTTCATGCTTCACAGTGGGAACCACACACACGGAGATCATCCGTTCACCTACTCTGTGTCTCACAAAGACTCATCAGACCAAAGGACAGATTTCCACCGGTCTAATGTCCATTGCTTGTGTTTCTTGGCCCAAGCAAGTCTCTTCTTATTATTGGTGTCCTTTGGTAGTGGTTTGTTTGCAGCAATTCGACCATGAAGGCCTGATTCACGCAGTCTCCTCTGAACAGTTGATGTTGAGATGTGTATGTTACTTGAACTCTGAAGCAGGTAACTCTGGGTCTTCCTTTGCGACTGCACAATTTTCCGCATTGACTGACCTTCATGTCTTAAAGCAATGATAGACCGTTGTTTGTCTTTGCTTATTTGAGTTGTTCTTGCCATAATATGGACTTGGTCTTTTACCAAATAGGGCTATCTACTGTATACCACCCCCTACCTTGTCACAACTGATTGGCTCAAACGCGTTAAGTAGGAAAAAAATTCCACAAATTAACTTTTAAGGCACACCTGTTCATTGAAATGCATTCCAGGTGACTACCTCATGAAGCTGGTTGAGAGAATACCAAGAGTGTGCAAAGCTGTCATGAAGGCAAAGGGTGGCTACTTTGAAGAATCTCAAATAACAAATATATAATTTTGATTTATTTAACACTTTTTTGGTTACTACATGATTCCATATGTGTTATTTCATAGTTTTGATGTATTCACTATTATTCTACAATGTAGAAAATTGTCAAATAAAGAAAAACCCTTGAATGAGTAGGTGTGTCCAAACTTTTGACTGGTACCGTATATGTATGAGGAGAGCGAGAGACCAGTCGGAGCCAGATCGTCTTTGTCCCTATTGGTTAAACTCCCACCCTCACTATAGGAAAACCTTTCATCACTCTCAGCTTTTACACACTCTGTCAAACCCAGTTGAATGGAGCTACAGAACCGTTGCATTCAGATTCAAGCTACAAACAGATCATTTTAAAGGAGTGCTTACAATCCTTGTTTGTTCCTTTGATTTAAAAAATGTAAATAAGAGCATGTTTGTGATTATTTAAATTTTTTATGGGCTTTAGGATGGAAAGTACACTTACAGTAGATATTACCTTTTGATCAACCCACAATAGTGTTCAATGCTCTAAACCACAGGAGGTTGGCGGCACCTTAATTGGGGAGGACGGGCTCGTGGTAATTGCTGAAGTGGAATAGGAGGAATGGTACCCCAGTCCCAGTACATTATTATGATTCATCCTCCCCTCAGCAGCCTCCACTGCTCTAAACCCAACCTGCTTCTCAAGGCCACTTCATACTCACAATACCGGCGGTTTTTAACCTGGGCTGGGTTTCCGATTCTCTACCCTTCTCCAGAAGTGTGCACTCGTTCACCCCCCATTCATTTAAAAGCATTGGATTGGTGCAAGCACGGCTGGAGAGTTTCCACCAACATATTCCTCACACCATTCCATCCTTTTAAATCCATGAGGGGGAGTGAATGGGCGCACACTTCGGGAGAAGGGTAGAGAATTGGAAATGTAGCCCCAGTGTCTCACAAGTAGACTATATACTGCACAAAATCATTATCATCCTCATCTCACTGTTCACTTTGTAGGGTAATGCTCTAAATTACATACACACAATTGAAATGTTATACTGGAGATCTGTTGTCTGAGTTTATGCCTCAGGATATTTGAGTTTTGAAGTCTGAACCAAACCCCTTCAAATTCCTAACTCACAGCCCAATAAGCTTCCCCAATGAGGTTATCTAACATATAACCAACTCTATAGACCCAGTGTGTTTGGTTCTGAGCCTGGGCAACTCACAAGTGTATCACAGCATATGAGGGAAAAGAGAAGAGACTCTCCCAAGTAGTAACAAAAATGAAAAAAAAAGTCTATAAATACAGTATAGTCATTTAACAACTTTCAAAGAAGTGGATCAGCAGCACGGTAAAGTCCCCCCCCCCCCCAAAAAACTCCACAGATCCCCTTCAATATTAAGGCACCAGATATCCTGTTGATGGTTTGGTCATTTGTTTAAGTGTTTGTTTGTATGTTTGTTGTTGTTTGGAGTCTGGAGAGCAGTCTGCTATCACGGGGTGAGCTCATTCTAGTGTGGGGGCTCTGACTTTGGGGGTTAGGGGGCACCTTCCCCCAGGGGAATTTTTCAGGTGTACTCAGACTTGCGAATATAGTTGGAGGGGATGTAGCCTCGCCTGCCCCCCGCCTCACCGAGCCACCACTCGCTGTTGCCGTTCATGTCCTCGAACTCCAGGATGCGGACACGCTGATTGGCCGAGATGCTCAGCTCGTTAGCACAGCGGGCAGTGAATGAGTAGATGGCATAGTAAATCTAGAATGAAAAAATGATTAGATTGTCTTCTGTTAACAGTGTCTGAACAAAGGAATAATGTAAAATTATAATATTGCATTCAAGATGGTTTCAAACAATTATTTTTTGAGGAATAGTTGAATACCTATTCCAACATAATAAATACACAACATAACTATTTATCAAATGACTGATTTATCAACAAACTCTTTATATACATTCCTCTACTAACAGACTTTATTTCGCAGTCCTATTGTAGGCCAGTCATACCTGATGCCCATCGAGCTCTGACTCGAGCTCAGGTTTGGGCTCCGCCTCTGGTTCAATGAACTCATCCCTTGAGTATGGGGACCTCCTCTGACCACCACCATCTCCATTCCGTTGGTACGAGCCAAGGGCCGCCTCAGTTGGGCCAGATCTCTGAGAAAGACCCAAACGGTTGTTTCTGTGCGAAGAACAAGATTCTGTCTCCGAAGAGTCAGACAGCTCCTTGTGATTGGTTGGTGTTGTTTTACTTGAGTCGAACGAGTCCCTGTGATTAGAGGACTGTCGGTAGGTGGGGTCTGTAATGTCTCTGTGATTGGGGGAGTTTCGGAGCGCTGGGTCCAACAGGTCCCGGTGATTGGAGGGATTTCTGGGGGAGTCTGCAGGATTGCGGTTTGGCGAGGGAGTGTCTCGGTGGGTTCTGCGAGAGAGGGTGGGGTCCTGGGTTAGGTCAAGGTTGGGGCGGGGTGAGGAGTGGCTTGTGTGAGGGGCAGTGGAGAAGCTGACGGCGGACGTTTCCTGGTTGAAGGTCAGCGTGCTGTTACTGTTCTGGCGGGAGAACACAGGGGATGAGCCACCATAGCCTGACTCATTGGAGGACTGGCTCTCAATGGAGACATCCGATTGGCTCCTGCGTTGGTTGTAGGGTTTCAGGAAGGAGCTGTACACAAAGCCCTTGGAGGCTGCAGAGAGAAAAAATATGAATTAATCACTGATCAGCAATCATGCCAATGAAGATTTGCAGGATTGTATTAATTTTCACACTATACGACACTAATCAATGAGTTCTACTACCACCAACCAACTTCAGTGTAAACAAAAATAACAAGTTACACTTTATTTTACAGTCTGCAGTCAAGGGTTTTGGGATCGAAACAAGCACGTACAATCAAATAAGTACGCAAAACTATCTATTGTTACCACATGATTTCGTAGAGTACGTACAGCCCCATTATTTCCCAACCAATATTCTCCATCTCAATAGCTCTGCTTCTTGTGTAGCACCCCATACCTACCCCCGTTATCGATGAGCCAGCGGTTGTTGCTGCCCATGGGGTCCTGCTGTTTGATGACGCCCACAATGTCTCCCACTAATATGGACACGTCCAACTCCTGGGCTGCGTTAAAGTTCCTTTCCGCCTGGAAGAGTTTCTCCGGGCCATACCGGGCCAACAGTCCCGCTCTCTGCTCATCTGTCTGCAGGATGTAGTTAGGCTAAGATATGAAGAGAGAAACAGACATTCAACACCATTAGTATATCATTATACTACTAGTCTTGTGGGTGGAACTGGCATCTAGGTAAGCAGAAACACTCACCGGTCCCTGCAACTGCTTCTTGGAGGTCTGTTTCTCCAGGGTCTTCTTGTCAAGAGGCTTGCGTGTGGAGGGTGGCAGGCTCTCTTGGCAGAAGCTGAAGCGCTGTAGAAGCTGGAGGACTCTACCATACTCCTCTTGGAACAATGATATCAGGTTCCCCTCATTGCCCCCAATGCATGATAACTGGAGCAAGAGAGAAACAAGAGAGAGAAAAAAGCAATAGACACTAGTTACTAAAGCCAGCAGTAACCCTTGTGTGCCAGTAAGACATTAACTAGAAATGAATGCAGATCCCATTCACTCAGCTGGGAGCAAGATCATTTATGCCAATAATGCATAGATGTGATACTATAATACCTCCAGCACTCTGCATTCCAAAGTTGAATTCTGAATATCAAGAATACAAAAAATATATATTGTATGTCGCAGTTCTCAATAGTTCCTGTATTGTCCATGCCTGTGTTGTCCAACATGTCCTGTCCTGAATTTGATCTGGAATAATCCCCATATGACATGCAGGGTTCAGGTCCCAACATAATGTCACCCTCTAGCGCACACACACACACACACACACACACACACACACACACACACACACACACACACACACACACACACACACACACACACACACACACACACACACACACACACACACACACACACACACACACACACACACACACACACACACACACTTACCTGTAGCAAAGGCTGCAGCTGGCCGAGCGTTAGCTTGGTAAAATCTCTCTGGGCCTGTGCAAAGGCTCTCACACAGCCAGTAAACAGGTCTTCAGCGGCACGATGAAACTTGGGCAGCTCGTCCAACAGCTGGGCATTGAGCGCCTCGTAGTTGTTGCGTGCCGCTTGCAGCTCCTCCTGGACGCGGCGGTCTTTGAGGCGCTCAGCGCGCTCCTTGCAGTTGTCGTAGTCCAGCAGCTTGTCAAAGCGCTTCTGAATGAGCTTGTGGGGCCCGGCAAACATGAGCAGAAGCTGGGTGAGAGGGAAGATGACCAAGGCTTCCGCTCGCTCCTTCTGCTTACACACATACACGCACGCGTACACACACACACCACACAAACGGGAAAGGGAAGAAAGTTTTAGTTTGTTTTCTATATTGGGACATGCTTCATAACGGTCTTATGATTAGAACAAAATTGGATGTCAACACTCACAAAGTGGGGGAACTGCTGGTCGCTAATGGAACGGTGGGCTCTCTGGAATTGTTCAGGGTCCAGCTGGCTCCGGTCTGTGTAGATGTCACAGAAACTGATAGCAGCCAGCACCTTCACTGAGGCCGATTCCTATTGGACAACACACACGCCAGTCAACACATGGGCCAGCCAATGACATGATAGAAGAAGAGTGATTGATCTGGGTCGTGTTCATTAGGCACCAAATGGAAGAAAATGGACTGAGGCAAAAAGGGACTTTTTAAAATTGTTTTCGGTTGTATGCCCGAAGGAAGAAAACCCTGGTCAAAAGTCGATTTTGGAGCAAGTTTACAGTGCAGTAGAAACAGTCTAGGTGGGTATCGCTGATAGTGATTGAACATTAGCAATAGTGCATACCATTCATTATATGTGCTTTTTGACATGCACATATTTTTTATTTTATTTACTTAACCTTTATTTAATTAGGCACGTCAGTTAAGAACAAATTCTTATTTACAATGACGGCCAATCCAGGCCAAACCCGGACGACGCTGGGCCAATTGTGCACCGCCCTATGGGACTCCCAATCACGGCCGGATGTGATACAGCCTGGATTCGAACCAGGGACCTTAGTGACGCCTCTTGCACTGAGATGCAGTGCCTTAGACCGCTGTGCAACTCAGGTGTACTACAACTTGTGCTCCGACAACAGCCGTTGCTATAACGCAGTGCCTTAGAGCGCTGCGCCACTCGGGAGCCCAGTCTTCTGCTTGAATTAATTCTGAATGCTTGTATTTCAATGACCAATTCACTTGTACGTGAATAAATGAATTTGAAGTGTGATTCTACATACTCTAGTGTGACTGTATGTAGTAGGATATGACTATTTACCCGAATATGCTGCAGGTACAGAGAGATGTCCCTGATGAAGGACTTGATGAGTCTCTCCTGGAGTCGGAACCTCTTCTCTGCCTCATCAAACGCCTCATCTTTGATCTGAAGAGAAGGAGGTGGAGAACCAACAGCAACAACAGATTTCACCACCAGTCCGAATTCAAATAGGAGTGCAACGGGAAGGGAAGACTGCTGCTAGTTTAGAGGTGTTTAAAGATGTATGTGACAGACATGGTGAGACTTACGCGCCACTTCTATTTTTACACTCAATCAATGTAGTCATGGACAAATGTACTGTGACCATGGAGGTCACCTTTGGTCAACCTGTAGCCATACCTGGGGGGAGATCCCGGTGAGATGTTTGAGGTGGCTGCTCACGCGGTTGGACTTCTTAATGATGGAGTGCATGCTCAGCTTGGAGATCTTGTCAATGAGGGTGTCCTCGTCCCCTTTCCTGTACTTGAGCACTGTGGACAGGAGGGGGACACATGAGTTAAAAACCGTTGCTAAATACACTAGTAAACTAAAGCAAGGGTCTCCAACTTCAGTTTTGGAAGGGGACTAAGCGTGTGCAGGCTTTTGCTCATACCCAGGTCCTTCCTCCTCTTGTATTCATTGATGTTGACATTGATCTCTTTGATGGACAGCAGTGCCTGGGCCAGTAGGGGCCTGTCGTGGTGAGACTCGGGCGTGGCACTCAGCAACTCCATTAGTAGCAGTGGGTACCGCATCACCCTCTGCACCGGCTTGATCAGGAATGAGCCCAGGTTGATGTAGTTGGTCTTCCCCCTGAGGTGGGGGGGGGGGGGGGGGGGGGGGGGGGTAATAGGAAGGAGATTGTGAGAAGGAAAGAGAGAAAGGTGGTGGGGATTGGGGATGGAGAAATACAGAGAGAGAGTTTGAAGGTAAAGGAGGAGTGAGGAGAAATGGGAAAGGACAGGATTGAAATTCAAAACAGAGAGAGAATTAGAATGTGAGCAAGAGATGCTTTGGAACACCCACCAGTCACTTGGGGAAGGGACACAACCACAAACCAAGCTGGCTACACCCACCAGTCACTTGGGGAAGGGACACAACCACAAACCAAGCTGGCTACACCCACCAGTCACTTGGGGAAGGGACACAACCACAAACCAAGCTGGCTACACCCACCAGTCACTTGGGGAAGGGACACAACCACAAACCAAGCTGGCTACACCCACCAGTCACTTGGGGAAGGGACACAACCACAAACCAAGCTGGCTACACCCACCAGTCACTTGGGGAAGGGACACAACCACAAACCAAGCTGGCTACACCCACCAACTCTGACATCACTTGACACGTCCCTCGCCAAGTGATGCCCTACATCAGTGGTCACCAACCGGTCGATTTCCAAGGTATTCCTAGTCAATCAACCAAACATTTATGTAAAAAACCCAACGATACCCGGTAGGCCTAGAGAGCAAATCAAGTGCACCTACAATATAGGCCTAACACTGGCAAATCAGATAGCTCAGATTACCGTTTCCTTGAACAATTGACTAAAAAGAAGACTCGAATGCACAGCAAAGTCGATACTGTGAGGTTTCAAAACGTTTAAAATCATGACTAGAGAGAGAGACTCCACGAATACAGCGAAAAGCTGCTGTCTTTATGTTATGTTTAAGTTGTTATTCAGCACTGTCAACACTTATAAGCCATAAAATGCACTTTCTACCTACTTCCACACAGCACTGCATCTGCAAGCTTGCATTGTTATTAGATTGCGGATTGTGCCTTTTTTTATATCGAGGAATATTTCTGTTCATACGGGTAGCTAACAACATGAATTGGTGCGTGAGGCAGAAATAATGCAGTGCGACTAGAGTTTTGTTTTCAGCTGGAAGACTGTTTCCCCTTCTCTCGAGGTAGCCTCGCCGCTGCTCCCTCCCTCTCCTCAGTCTGACCCTTAGATGCAGGCCATCAATCCAGAAAAAAAGGAAATCATTATGCTCACTCATCTGTGCCTCACAAGTAATACAAAAACATTTATATTACCAGTGTGATCATATACCTAACTTTAAAAAAATATATAATTTCAAAATGGTCTGAAAAGAACAACATTGGCAGGGCAATTCAAGCACAGCCAATATGCAGTGATAACGTATTGGGCCTATAGATAAAAAAAATCTGCGTGGTAGATCTCGGCTTGCATTTTGACTCCGGAAGTGATCTTGACTGAGAAAAGGTTGGTGACCACTGCCCTTCATCAATGACACTGAACACACGCTCACATTTGTGCCATTGATCCAGTTACAAGCGCAGTTACAGGCGTAGGGCCCTATAAAATAATTTACATTTTTTTCCCCAAATTCAGTTTTCTCCTTAATGATTTTCCAGGTTTCCATTTTCCCCTCTCAAATTCACTTTTTTAATAGAAAAAAACCCTAAATGCGATGTTCTAAGTCCAGAACAAACCACACCAGCAGAACACTTCTGAGGTCTGGATTACCCCTTCATTCCTAGCAAGATTTTGTTTAGCTGTGTTTTTGTAGAGTTTAGAGTCATTTGATGGTAGAGTTTGCAAAACAAATACCATGATTATTTGGATCAATCCAGTGGGTATCATTCTGCCAGGTAAGAATAGGCTACTTCGTATACTGAAAAAAATAAACGCAACATGCAACAATTTGAAAGATTTTTCTGAGTTACAGTTCATATAAGGAAATCCGTCAATTTAAATCAATTAATTAGGCCCTAATCTATGGATTTCACATGACTGGGAATACAGATATGCATCTGTTGGTCACAGGTACCTTTAAAAAAAAAATGATGGGCGTGGATCAGAAAACCAGTCAGTATCTGGCGTGACCACCATTACATTTACATTTAAGTCATTTAGCAGACGCTCTTATCCAGAGCGACTTACAAGTACATACATTCATACTTTTTTTTGTACATTAGCTTCATGCAGTGATTGTTGCCTGTGGAATGTTGTCACACAGCCATTGAAGAGGGGTGAGAAGTTACTGGACATTGGCGGGAACTCATTTTGTGACATGTCTGGTGAGTATGCAGGCCATGGAAGAACTGGAGCATTTTCAGCTTCCAGGAATTGTGTACAGATCCTTGCAACATGGGGCAGTGCATTATCATGCTGAAACATGAGGTGATGGTGGCGGATGAATGGCACGACAATGGGCCTCAGGATCTCGTCACGGTATCTCTGTGCATTCAAATTGCCATTGATAAAATGAATTGTTTTCGTTGTCCATAGCTTGAGCCTGCCCATAACATAACCCCACCGCCACCATGGGGCTCTCTGTTCACAACGTTGACATCAGCAAACCGTACACCCACAGGACCCCATACACATGCGTGGTGTGTGGTTGTGAGGCCAGTTAGATGTACAGACAAATTCTCTAAAACGACGTTGGTAGAGAAATTAACATTCAATTTTCTGGCAACATGTCTGGTGGACATTCCTGCTGTCAGCATGCCAATTGCACGCCCCCTCAAAACTTGAGACATCTGTGGCATTCTGTTGTGTGACAAAACTGCACATTTTAGGGTGGCCTTTTATTGTCCGCAGCACAAGGTGCACCTACGTAATGATCATGATGTTTAATCAGCTTCTTGATATGCCACACCTGTCAGGTGGATGGATTCTCTTGGCAAAGGAGAAATGCTCACTAACAGGGACGTAAACAAATGTGTGCACAAAATATGAGATAAATATGCTTTTTGTGCATATGGAAAATTTCCGGGATCTTTTATTTCAGCTCATGAAACATGGGACCAACACTTTACATGTTGCATTTATATTTTTGTTCAGTGTAGTTAACATTTAATTGACAAGGGTTTTGGGAAAGCCTTTCCATCTACCAGACGACTTCTCATTAACATCATCGCTGAATGCTACACAAAGTGGTAGATGCACCGCACATACACAGACAGGGGGAATTCTCGTTGCCTCTTCAGAAAGTTGCAGGAAATACGAATCACTGATGCATTCTGCAAATTAATACATTTTCAATACATTTAGTTGATTCCCTTCTAAGTTCAATACATTTTTGAATGTTGTTGAATTCCTTTTTAATGTCTAGATTTTCTTGATTCCTTCCACGTTCTCGACATCACAGATTTTATAGGGCCCTACATACACTATATAACCAAAAGTATGTCGAACATCTCATTCCAAAAACATGGACATTATTATGGAGTTGGTCCCCCATTTGCTGCTTCTACAGCCTCCACTCTTCTGGGAAGGCTTTCCACTAGATGTTGGAACATTGCTGTGGGGATTTCCTTCCATTCAGCCACAAGAGCATAAGTGAGGTCGGGTACTGATGTTGGGTGATCAGGCCTGGCTCACAGTCTGCGTTCCAATTCATCCCAAAGGTGTTCGACGGGGTTGAAGTCAGGGCTCTGTGCAAGCCAGTCAAGTTCTTCCACACCAATCTCAGCAAATCGTTTTGTGCAAAGGGGCATTGTCATGCTGAAACAGGAAAGGGCCTCCCCCAAACTGTTGCCACAAAGTTGGAAGCACAGAATCGCTAGAATGTCATTGTTTGCTGTAGCATTTAGATTTAGTGGTATTGTTGCAACCAATTTTTTGGTGCTTCAGCACCCGGCGGTCCCGTTCTGTGAGCTTGTGTGGCCTACAATTTCACGGCTAAGCCATTGTTGCTCCTAGACATTTCCACTCCACAATAACAGCCCTTACAGTTGACCGGGGCAGCTCTAGCAGGGCTTGTTGGAAAGGTGGCATCCTATGACGGTGCTATGTTGAAAGTCACTGAGTTCTTCAGTAAGGCTACTGCCAATGTTTGTCTATGGAAATTGCATGGCTGTGTGCTCGATTTTACACACCGGTCAGAAACGGGTGTGGCTGAAATAGCCAAATCCGCTAATTTGAAGCGGTGTCCACATACTTTTGTATATATAGTGAATGTAAGGAACGTGCTGGCCATTCAATATACAATCATTATCATCAAAAGTGCACATATTTTTATGATGACACTCATGTGGAAATGGAGGGACTCAACATGTGTCCAGTAACTATATAACATCCACATTTATTGGCTTAGTTTGAATGTTTTCCAAGAGAAAAAGCTACTTAGGCAACCTGACACAGGATTCAATGATTTATATTTAATCTATAGGTAAGATACAATATGTAAAGCTAATTACAGCAAAGCAAATGAAGATCTGGATATTGTGAATGTTAAATTATTAGCTTTGAAAGCAATTTTCTGATGAATATGTTAAAGTAGATGATTTCAGTTAATAAAATATTGTCAATACGTAAATGTGGAAGGGATTACTGCTGTACTCCACTAGATAGCATTACGTCTGTTCAGTCACTAACAACAATCTTTGTCGGCCCTTAGAAAACTGGACCCACAAAACAGAATCAACATTTCACTTTACCAAAGGCAGTCACGACAGTAAACACAGATGCACATACACACACAGAGCATAAAACCCAGCAGCACATTGTGTGAGCTCCAGACTTGTGCCAAAATAGTATTTGCTTTCTCTCAAATACTTAAGGGTGTGCTTGATTTAACTCCCCCGATACAATGGAACTAATGGAATATTTGCAAACCCTGCCCCCCTGGAAAGCTACAAGTGCCTTCAGAAAGCATTAATACCCCTCAACTTATTCCACATTTTTCTATGTTACAGCCTGAATTAAAATGTATTTCATGTATTTCTTTCTCACACACAATACCCAATAATGACAAAAAAAAAATATATATATCTCATTTATATAAGAAATATCTCATTTATATAAGTATTCACAACCCTTTGTTATGAATTGAGCTCAGGTGCATCCCCATTTTCTTGGATCGTCCTTGAGATGTCACTACAACTTGATTGGGGTCCACCTGTGGCCACTTCAATTGTTTGGACATGATTTAGGAAAAAAATAACCTGTCGACATAAGGTCCCACAGTTGACAGTGCATGTCAGAGCAGAACCTATACCATGAAGTCCACGGAACTGTCCGTAGATCTCCGAGATAGAATTGTGAGGAGGCATATATCTGGGGAAGGGTATAAAACAATTTCTAGAGTGTTGAAAGTTTCCACGAGCAGATTGGTCTCCATCATTGGAAAATGGAAAAAATATTGAACTTCCTAGATTCTGCCTAGCGTCCAACCAAACTGAGCAACAAGGACCTTGGTCAGGGAGGTGACCAAGAACACACTCTGACAGAAATACAGAGTTCATTGGTAGAAGTGGGAGAACCTGCCAGAAGGATAAAAGATTCTGTGTTCTGATGAGACAAAAAATGTACTCTTTGGCCAGAATGCAAAGCGCTATGTCTGGAGAAAACCAGGCACAGCTCATTAACCGTCTAACACAATCCCTACCGTGAAGCATGGTGGTGACAGATGATAATCTGCTTCAGAGTGCAAACCACCTTAGACTGGGGGCGAAGATTTACGTTCCAACTGGACAATGACCCCAAGCATACAACCAAAGCAACCCTGGAATGGCTTCATAACAAGAATGTGAAATTCCTTGAGTGGCCCAGCCAAAGCACAGACTTGAATCCCAATGAAAATTTGTGGAAAGACTTGAAGATTGCTGTTCACCACCACTCCCCATCTAACTTAACAGAGTTTGAGGAAGAATGGGAGAAAATCCCCAAATCCAAATGTGCAAAGCTGATCCAGACATACCCAAGATGACTCAAAGCTGTAATCGCCGCCAAAGTTGCATCTACAAAGTATTGACTCAGGGGTGTGAATACTTATGTAAATTATATATCTGTATTTAATTTTCTATACATTTGAAAACATTTATAAAAACATGTTTTGACTTTCATTATGGAGTATTGTGTGTAGATGGGTGAGGAAAAATATATATTTATTCCATTTTGAATTCAGGCTGTAACAAGGCTGTATGAATACTTTCTGAAGGCACTTTAAATCAAGTGCATCTAAGTAATATAAAGATTTTCAGCACACACACACCAGCTTTAAAACTATTAAAGGAGAAAACACAAAGCTTATTATGGGGTTAGTGAGCCACAGTCATGCAGTCCGGCGGTTTCTCATGCAGATATCATAGCAACACTCTTTAGGGAGACTTACCAGTCGCGATACACCGCCCTGGGATGGGGAAGAGGGTGGGAGAAGCAGAGGGATGGGGAGAGGGAGAGTGAGACAAGAACACATACAGTAGACATTATAAAGCTTGGCTAAAGAGCATATGGCCTGGGTCTTTGATTATACCTGTCTGTCCAGTAAACAGGTGTTTCCCTAACAGAGTCACCGCTATTGTCTAGCAGTTCACAGTTTATTAGCACTAAGCTGTGATAGGAACGTTGGTATTGTTCATCTCTAGGACCACAGCTACATTCCAGGCTTTGGGAGGATCACACAAACAACCTTAGGAAGCACAGCAGTAAACCGTACAGAGGTCATATAACCTGCAGTTTGTCGAATCCACTTAAATCTTGAACAAAATACAATACATTAAATGTAAGTCAATGTCAATTTCGATGCTACACTCAATTATGAGAGGATACACTTTTCTAATCTAGCCTTGCATACCCTTGTAACATATATGGTAGTGCCAAGTTTGGGTGTAGGGTAAAGTTGCCCCTACATGCTGATCTTGGGTCAGTTTTCCATTTCCCACACCAATGGTTAAGGTTAGGATTGATGGAAGGAAAGCTGTTCCTAGATCTGTACCTAGAGGAAACTTCACCCTGGAGTGCTAATTTTAAGAGCTTTAAAGGGCGTAGTTCAACTGCAGAAATCCATGAATCCAAGTTAGAGTTAATAAACTGTCCAATGCTATAGCAACGGCTGTTGTCGTAGCACAAGTTGTAGTACACCTGAGTTGCACAGCGCTCTAAGGCACTGCGTCATAGCAACGGCTGTTGTCGTAGCACAAGTTGTAGTACACCTGAGTTGCACAGCGGTCTAAGGCACTGCATCTCAGTGCTAGGCGTCACTACAGACCCTGGTTCAATTTCAGGCCGTATCACAACTGGCCGTGATTGGGAGCCCCATAGGGCCGCACACAATTGGCCCAGCGCCGTTACGGTTTGGCCGGGGTAGGCCGCCATTGTAAATAAGAATTTCTTCTTAAACCCTTCCTGGGGCCATATAAAGCTATTTAGACAAGCAATATATGACATGTTACTCCTCTGTATCCACGGACACTCACGTGTGCCTGTGCACATACGTGCGCGCACACGCACAAATCAGTCATCAATCAGAAAGGGGGAGCTCCTTAATACTTCTCCTGCATTCATCCCAGTCATCAGCAACATAGCATTTGGGCAGGTGCATGTCTGACATCAATGTGTCCGCAATAACAATAATAATTTAATATGGTCAATTTCAATTTCAAAACATACTGTTGACAAGTAGGCTATAGTGTAATGGAATGTTTTACCTTATGTGCTATAGGTTTTGTGTGTTTTGACACTCTTATGTAGTTGTCATAAACAGGTCTAAATATGTGTCATGACAGTGTCATGTCCATTTTATAACAGGTTATGACAAGTTATTTAAACTGTTATGACATATGACATGGTTAATGTAATGGATTTTTTATGTTTGTGCTTTTCTTTATAACTAATTCATGTGTTCATGCAAGTGGCTGACTGTACAAATCCTCACTATCAGTAGCTGCAATTTGGCAGTACGCCCAGACCTTGTTTTGAGAACGAACGAAAGAGCTCAGTCAAGGTCTCAGCTTAGAGAGAAGAAGCCTCGTGAGGTATTGGTCATGAATGAAACAAAACGGTAATGATCAATGAATTATGCTAAATCATGCAAATATAACTTGTCTGTGTATAGCCGTATACAAGACAACTGCTGGGTCTGACCAGGGAGAGATCCTGATTGACGTGTGTACTATGGTGCACTGTGTTGGTTGGAACCTTTCCAACCAACAAGCGCGCTAACAAATAAAGAATGATTCATTTAAGATTGACTTTGAGTGTAAGAATTTCCACGACATTATGACCGTGTCATAATGTGTTATGCCGCTGGGTGTCAAGTAAAACGTGTTACCGAATTAATCATCACCTTTGAAGCGCTGTCCATTTAGTTGTGTTTGGCTTAGAATCAGCATCCACAACGACCATGTTTTCCACTCAGTTTCAACCTATTCTTGAACTTTCTTCATATTGATCATCACAGTAGCTAGATTTCTATCTAATTTGCGACAGATTTTCATGCTAATATATATTTTTTTTGCATAAAACAATATGCACATTTTCTCTCCAGAGATGCTTCCATCAAACTTACTTTTTGTGGATAAAAGCCTGTGCGTGTTGACATAGTGCACATAAAAATGACTTTTACTGTTAAATTCCCATGTACCGAATGAAAAATACAAGTTAAATGGGTTTCCATAGCATTTTCAACTTTATTGGTGTTTTTGTCACAAAAACTGTTATATAGTGTTATATAGCAAACGTGCCGACTCTTGTCTTGGCACATGCACGCGAGCCAACAGCTCGCAAACACAGTGCAGGTAAGCTACCTACATCATGAGATTATTATGGACAAAAGAGCGATATGATTTGTATTTGTCAAAAGGCAGCCAAGCATCGATCCTCATGTCACCACAATAAGACCCTTGATATTTATTGGAAAGGAGCATCAAGATCATCACGTTGCACTTTCACCACCCTGTGAAGTTCATCAGAACTTATTTCATCTGTAGCCTAATACACTGTATGGTTTCCCGAGTCGTAGTGAGAGGACCACACAACATATTATTGTGTGACTCCAAGTTTACTTCGATATGATGGTTATTATATCAATATTAAGGCGATTCCGTCACCATTTCTCACATAATTAATGTTACAGACACAAAAAGATCCTACCATGTTGAATAAAAAAAATAGTCTGCCGGGACAATTGATAAAATGTCATGTTTCCATTAGCCCGGTCGTGACTTTTTTGATGCATCAGGTAATCCATCCGCATAAAATGGTGGGATAGAAACGAGGCTAGTGAGGTCAAAAAATGTAGCCTAATAGTGAGTTTTAAAAGCATGATACTGTTTTGATGATAAGTGTTTGACGTGATTTTTGACTGCATTTGCTTTGATGGCAGAGTGGTTAGAGGGACAATAGAGCCCTGAGTACGAGGCCATTCGCCACCTGATGGTCAGGCACTATCAACGCATGTCCAGAGTGCATAAAAAGAGATTAACATGACTCAGCGGTCACATGGAATTTGACTGCGGCCATGACTCATGACTGCCGGTTTGGTGGAAATACGGTCACAGCCCTAGGTAAGGCCCTCTTTTCAGGGTGTGTACTTGTACGTCAAGCTTACTTACGACATGTATTCTAGGCAATTGTGAAGAAAGTTGAGCCAAGTTGAACACAGGACGCCGTTGCCCAGGCCCTTCTTGTTAAATGAATCATGGTATCTTGCTTCAAACAAAGCCCACACCAGCACACTAGTGGATAAACAAAACGGTGTTAGCCCTAGTCTCTGCTGAAAGACTGGGTGAAACAAGACTGGAGAGGTGAAACTAGGCAGGGCACATTCTTCAAACTCCACATGATTAAAATGTACTGGGACAGGAAGGACATCCCATTCACTGGACTACTCATACATGTTTGTGCGTGAGTGTGCGCGTGTGGTATAAAGCCACATGATCTCAATGCCTATGCTCGAGATGAGTTCAAAGTATGGAAGCATGGCAAAGTAGCTCCACTCTACTCAGATTCATTTAAAACAAGGCATTACTAGTTGCTAGGCAGATTTCTTCTACCATGACCAAATCCGAGCTCAATCAAGAGGCGAGAATCTAGCTACATTAAAGATATGCAAAGTTTTTCCTCCGATTGCCCAATGGTCATCATCGCTTGCAATATGCAATAATAAGTCCTTCATATACAGGCTCACACACATATTTTATATAAATATTAAGTTCAGTAGTGAATGCATGGTCTCCAGACGGAATTGTCTATTGCTCCTGTCAATTTGGCTAGTCTGATATTTGCAATTATTGTAACAGACATTCAGCAGTTTTTTTGTAAAACGCCCACTGATATTTGAGTAGGTTTTTATTGCAGAGTGTAAACTGAAGGGGTCGAATTGTCAGAAATTGGGAAGCAGGGGTGAAAGTGGGAGGGTAGAGCGAGACTATATAAACTATACTCAAGTGGGAGAGACACAACATAGCTAGACTGTTGTTTTACTATTCAACTCAATAGTACTGTTTTAAAATGTGTAAAGCAGCTTTGTGTTTCTTAACCAGGCAAAGGATAGCTAAATAGTAGGCTGGTGACTGGTGACGGGGAAGCAAGAGTCGCTTGTTTAATAAGTATGATCGGAGGCAGAGCCAGAGCAGAGCAGAGCCTGCCTGTCTGTCTGCCCACATTTATCGCTTGCTTCCCCCACAGCTCACCAGACTGCGCTGCGTACCTAGTGCTGTTACTATTCTGTTCATAGCCTATCCAGTCTAAGGGCAAAATACAAGTTACGAGAAGGCGAGTCCAAGTCCAAGTCACCAATGGTTGAGTCCAAGTCACGAATATCGGGACTCGAGTCAGACTAAAACACTGATTTGCTTGTAACCCTCTATCTAGAGTTATGCAAATATGGGACCACAACAGAAGAAAAACTAGAAGATGGTTCGGAATATATTTAGTGGCTTGAAAAAAAATATCTTCTGAAAGCACTACAGGTCACCCATATCGCTCTGACCAAACGCCACGCCCACTAGCGTTTCTTCTCCACAATAAGTCTGGATTTGCTTTCCTCCCCAGCAGAAGGCAGAATGTTGTAGAACGCCAACACATTTTGACCATTCTAATTGTTTCTCAGGAACCGATGGGTGGGCCAGATCAGGCCTTCGTGAATCATGAATCACGTCATTGGCTTTGATACTCTGATTGGTTCGAGACGATCGAATCGCCGATTCATTTGTTTTGTACAACGGACCTCTTTTTGACACCAGCAGTTTCAGACAATAGAGCAGTGGAATTAAATTCAAGATGAGTCGTCAGGCAATAGTCTCCTATTGGGGAGAATGTGATTAGGCTATACTATTCCATAAGTCTAAAAACCCAGTACAAAGAGGATGTGATCAGGCTATACTATTTCATAAGTCTAAAAACCCAGTACAAAGAGGATGTGATCAGGCTATACTATTTCATAAGTCTAAAAACCCAGTACAAAGAGGATGTGATCAGGCTATACTATTCCATAAGACTAAAAACCCAGTACAAAGAGAATGTGATCAGGCTATACTATTCCATAACATTTACATTACATTTAAGTCATTTAGCAGACGCTCTTATCCAGAGCGACTTACAAATTGGACAAGTCAGTTAAGAACAAATTCTTATTTACAATGACGGCCTAGGAACAGTGGGTTAACTGCCTTGTTCAGGGGCAGAACGGCAGATTTGTACCTTGTCAGCTCGGGGATTTGAACTTGCAACCTTTCAGTTACTAGACCAACGCTCTAACCACTAGGCTACCCTGCCGCCCCATAAGTCTAAAAACCCAGTACAAAGAGAATGTGATCAGGCTATACTATTTCATAAGTCTAAAAACCCAGTACAAAGAGGATGTGATCAGGCTATACTATTCCATAAGACTAAAAACCCAGTACAAAGAGAATGTGATCAGGCTATACTATTTCATAAGTCTAAAAACCCAGTACAAAGAGAATGTGATCAGGCTATACTATTCCATAAGTCTAAAAACCCAGTACAAAGAGAATGTGATCAGGCTATACTATTCCATAAGTCTAAAAACCCAGTACAAAGAGAATGTGATCAGGCTATACTATTCCATAAGTCTAAAAACCCAGTACAAAGAGAATGTGATCAGGCTATACTATTCCATAAGTCTAAAAACCCAGTACAAAGAGAATGTGATCAGGCTATACTATTCCATAAGTCTAAAAACCCAGTACAAAGAGAATGTGATCAGGCTATACTATTCCATAAGTCTAAAAACCCAGGACAAAGTATTCCATCTCTCATCCTCAATGAGGTGAGATTTCTATTTTTTCTAGATGTTGATGTCACAAGTAGACAAGCTCACACACAAACACGCCACTCATTGCAGAAGGGTGAGTAAGGTTTCTCTATCAATTCACATAATAGTAAAACGTCTCATGAAACAATGCTTTGTATGTCCCAATTCTCTTTGGAATATAACTCCCTTTCCTTGTGTCCTTTCATTCGCGGTTGCTGGTAAACTAAAAAAACAGGTTTCAATCCAAAGCAATGAAAGGATGGGTTGAGGTTACGTAAGAGAATTGTGACGCAACCATGGGGTATATCTCAACAATCTGAAGTGTCTTCCTCGTCTCCTTTTCTTCATCTACATCGATGTGAAATTACTGAGTACATGTAGGGGGGAAATCTGGTGGCATCCAGCATTTTGAAAGGGAGGAGACGGAAAAAAGAAGGCACTATACATTGTTGAGAGCAGGGTCGGAGTCAATGTCATTCATTCCAGTGAAATCAGGAAGTTACTGAAATTACAATAAAATAAAATAAAATATTCCTTAATTGAAAATTGTACTTTTAAAACCTTAATAATAACTATTTATCTCACAAATGCATTGCATTAAAATGGAATTGACCTGATAGCACTTATTGGCCTTGTCCCAAAAAACACTAACTTCTACCCCTTATGTAGATCTGAAATAGTTGGATTGGTTCAAGCAATGTGGTAGTACCTCTAAATTTCCCTCAGGTGGAATTTTCGCCATATTGCTTACACTTATCTAATTCTTTCAGATCTGCCCATGGTGGTATGGGCTTCTGGACGGGACTGTGGTCTCTCTCTCAGGCTATAAATCTGCTCTGTTTGGTTTGTGTGTAGTCACCTGAGTTTCTCCAGGCACTCCAGCACGTGCCTCTGGATGCTCTCGTCCTTCTCGTACATTTCCAGGAGAGAGATGGCGTCGTCGTGGTTCTGACAGTAGATCTTGTACACCTCCTCGAGCTCTACCTTAAAGTCCAGGAACACCTTTCCTGGGAAACGCAACAGAGCAATACCACTGTCATTCTACTGTACCGCATTAATCAATTCTTAAAAGGTAAAGTTCATATTTTTCAACCACATCTAAATGTTTTATGTAAATAGTTTTATGTAAATAGCAAGAGTCACTTGGTTTTGAGAAACTTACCCCAACCAGCGATATAGTCCTGCATGCTCATTCTGCACTACCAGGGCACGGCTAAAACATGAACAAAAGCTCCAATAACACCCAGATACGTCGTTTTAGAAACGGCAACGCTCTCAGTATAGTGATGCAGGTCATTAGATGTTTTACACATGACATTGTGTGATTCTAAACTTTTTCCGCAATGTTCTATTCCATTTTGTTGGACTCGAGTGATACTTTACCGTGTGTGCATGTGCTGGCTACACAGGGAAGTATTGCTCGAGTCCAACACAATGGAATATACTGCACTGCAGAATGAGCATAAGTAAGTTTCTCAAAACCAAGTGAAATCGCCAGAAAACATGTCTGGACTCTTCTATAACATGCCATTTACATCAAACATAGAGATTTGGTTGAAAAAATATGAACTTATCCTTTAAAGAAAGTCATGGAAAACTGGTGTGGGACTTTAGTCTAGATTATTTCTTTAAGTCTATCATGTCCCACCAAACAGTATGACCCAAAATCAAGTGTGTGATGGCCATAGTGGGAGGAAGCCTGGCTGACGTGACCCACGAGGTACACAGCGAGGGAGAGCTGTGACACACTGGTCTGGAAAGGAGTCCATTTGTTGATGCAATAGTCGCCTTGAAATTGAGAGATTTTTAATTGGTTCTCTCAAATGTTATTTTTCCCCTGAGGGATTGAGACCTCTCATTGTTAGGATTTGAAAATACAACAGTTGTCATGGAAGGGAGCGGCGCTCGTGTCTGGCTGTACATGTGGGGGTTTGAGTGAGGAAGAACCAACCAGTTAAAGCACATACCCCTTTATTATCGATGCATCGTGCCAAAACAGCCTCTCCTAGAGGACTTTGAGTTGGCTCTCAGTCAGACTCAGTGGGAGGCACATCTTTCAAGTCTTTCGAATCATCGAGTCATTACGTTTGCTAACAAAAACAGTCTAGGGTTGGCATTACCAATGGAGTCAGTGTCCTGGAGGGTCTTGAAGAGACGACGCGAGAGGTCGATCACAGAGCTGATGTTGCCAAAGAGACCGTCAAAGTCAATGTTCTGCACCTTTAGGATGAGTAGAGGTACAGAAATATTTACTGAACTTTTTTGAATCATTTTCTTTTTTTTTATATGGACAATGCACATGAATCAACAACTCTGCAAATGTGCCAGATGTATTTGTTTTTTAATATGTTGTCTCTGGGCAGTTGGGTAAACATTTTCGAATGACATAATAGTGTGTGCGTAGGTGCGTGTGTATATATCAGATAGATGTGCAATACATACGCTCCGTGAAGCTTATAATGTCTATAATAGTGGCATATGTCTTCATAAATTGGGTGTAATATTTATTGTTTTGAAGCTGACCATTAAAATCCATAAAGAATGATAGAGGACGCAATGTTGTATCTGTCCCCATTATGGCGACTGTGAACTCACAGGCAGCGCCATTGAGGCATCTCCATTTTGAAGTAGTCAATTGTCTTCTTCTACTAGTTCTCGTAGTGTGTGTACCTGTTTGCGTTGGAGTGGTTGGATAATCTCCTTGACACACATCTGCAGGTCCTTGATGTAGTCCTTCTCTGTCTGCAGCAGCTCTTCTATGACCTTTGACCTTTTCTCCAGCATCCTCTGCTCGGGGTCCTCGATGGCCACCACTGCAGAGACCGGGGTTGACTCCAGGCACTTGGGCTGGGTCGACAGGAGGGTCATCTCTGGAAGAAAAAAAAGCGAGAAAATAGAGAGGGGGGAAAGAGAGAAAGATTTCATGGTTACTGAATGGAATTGAATGTGAAAGTTAGCATGTCAACAAGCATACTTGCCGTGAACGTTAAGCACCTGAGGAGCAGTGGAGAAAAATACAATTAATTCCACTCTTCTGATTAGGCCTTTATACTCCCTGGTTATAAACAATTTTCGAACAAGACCCATTTTCTTTAGACATGTCAGGCTAGACTTTCATCTAGATCTCTGGTGTCAATGGCTGGTCTCTGTGGTGTATGGGAACGGACGGAGAGCCCGTTTCACGCACTGCTGAGCCTTCTGAATGGGCTATGGACCGGAGTGGACTCGGCTCTTTGTCAATGGCACAATAGACTATGACAGCAGCTAGTGAGATATAGGCCTCAGTGGGACAGCGGAGAGACGAGGGATGGGAAGGAGGACAGTTTTGGGAACGGAGAGGAGAAAAGAGGACTGCGGGGATAGAGGGAGAAAGAAAGGCAGGAATTAACGGGTGGGAAAGGAAGAGATGTGGGAATGGAAACTATCAAGAGTACATAAAGAGTGGGCGGGAGACTAGATAGAGAGATGAGAGTGAAGAACATAAGGAAGAGGGACATGGATAAAGGAAAGAGGGAGATGGAGGAAGAAAGGCACAAGGGATTAATAATACATCTGGGAATATGGAAAGCATAAACAAAGATATACAATCAAGCAAAAAGGAGAGAGTGGAGTATGGATGGGACAGAGGGAAACTGGGAATTTAGGAGTGGGGGGAACATGGACAGAGGATAAAGGCAAGGGGGACCAGGGTTGATACCAAAAGTATAATATATTATCAGATTAGGGTCTATCTATTAAAATATAATTACAGTCATTATCAAACAACACATTTCCCTGCACCCCTCCGGTATGTGACAATAAAACACCACTTTTTTTTTTCTTTACTAGGAGGGGGTCTCAGGAGTAGACATAATGTCAACCTGTGTCACTACACCACAGCAAATGTGTAATGTTGCTGAATCATTAGAAGAGCTGTTTTTAAATGAGCAAAGCCACCAAACCCTGTACAGGCCTAAGACTCGACAGAGATGCACTAACTCCTTCCCGTTTTTGTTCAGTATTTGGTCAGGACTGTTTCTATTATTAATAATAGGGCTACTGTACAAGGAGGGTGTCCAAATATGAAGTGGTTACCAGGGTTGGGTTGGTTACTTTCTAAATGTAATCCGTTACAGTTACTAGTTACCTGTCCAGAATTGTAATCAGTAATGTAACTTTTGGATTACCTAAACTCAGTAACGTAATCTGATTACATTCAGTTGCTTTTAGATTACTTTCCCCTTAAGAGGCTTTAAATGTATGTTAACAATTGAACGACATCTATTGTAGGATTAATCAATGTTAAAGTTGATATAGTTGGCCATTTATGGGTTTTTCACTGGCTGTCCACTGGTTTAAAAAACAATGATTGATAGGCATCTTAAACTTCTTGAATTCAACCATTATTGGGTTCAAATACACATTTAGATTTCTGAACAGCCATCCACAACAACCACAAGTCGCATGACGCAAATAGCTAAATGAGAGAGCAGCAGTGTGACACCTCAATACGCTATGTAGATATCAATAATAAGTGATATCCGTATCGCCATAGACTACACCACTGTTGTCATCCTTACCTCCAAGCGTTTATTCAAGTTGGATAATCTTTGGATGCCGACAGCAGTCGCACCATTGGAAGACATGGCCTGGACTGTAGCCTACAAAAGACTATTCCTGCTCTTTTCCCGCGATCCATCAAACACATTTGGTGTGTCATCATAGTGGTCAACTTGTGGTCAAACACGCTGAGGTAGGGCTGGGCGATATATCGTGTGACGATAGAAAAACGTCTATCATTTCATATTATGCTCTATCGTTTATTTTGTTGTGTCGCAAATCACACTCTTTATGGCAATATTTTTCGTTAATTGGACGACGCTTTGCGTCCACACGTGCCTTGTGGAAGGAGATTTGCAACACAAACAAACATGGAGGAGATTGAACGTGACACGGAGCTCGTACCTAAAAGAGGGGCTATTTCGGTCACATGGATGTGGTTTGGGTATGAAAAGTCTGACATGGACCAGAAAATCATCCTTTGCAAAATATGTTGCAGGCTGGTCCCGACAACAGGCTCAAACCCCACTAACCTCTTTTACCACCTATGCAAGAATCATGTGAAACAGTACGGAGAGAGTCTACAGATGAGACCCAAAAAAGTACAGTCGAATGGTCAAAACAAACCCCCAACTCAGACGTTGCAAGAGGCTTTTGCCCGCGACACACCATATAGGAAAGAATCACAAAAATGGAAGGAGATAACAGCTGCAGTTACAACTTACATCTGCAGAGACAAGGCCCCAAATTACACGGCCGAGAAACGGGGGTTTCGTGAGTTGGTGCGAACACTCGACCCAAGGTACCAAATGCAAATTGAAATGTGACACGTATTAATGCCAAATAACTTGCAAAACAGGCAAGACCCCCAAAATAAATAAATATATATTTTAGGCCTATATTTATTTTGTTTGCAACTATAGTTGAAGTGTTTTCTATTTACCTTTTCAGATTTGATACATTACTATTTTGATACATGCTTAATTGAAAATTTGCACAAAGGTTCTAAATAAAATGAGAAATAATCAAATACGAGTAAGTACCTTTTAATAGTACCCATGGAATAAATGTTGTAGATCTTAATGTTTTTCCACATAATCCTGGACTATCGGACCACCATTTTATTACGTTTGCAATCGCAACAAATAATCTGCTCAGACCCCAACCAAGGAGCATCAAAAGTCGTGCTATAAATTCTCAGACAACACAAAAATTCCTTGATGCCCTTCCAGACTCCTTCTGCCTACCCAAGGACGTCAGAGGACAAAAATCAGTTAACCACCTAACTGAGGAACTCAATTTAACCTTGCGCTATACCCTAGATGCAGTTGCACCCCTAAAAACGAAAAACATTTGTCATAAGAAACTAGCTCCCTGGTATACAGAAAATACCCGAGCTTTGAAGCGAGCTTCCAGAAAATTGGAACGGAAATGGCGCCACACCAAACTGGAAGTCTTCCGACTAGCTTGGAAAGACAGTACCGTGCAGTACCGAAGAGCCCTCACTGCTGCTCGATCATCCTACTTTTCCAACTTAATTGAGGAAAATAAGAACAATCCAAAATTTATTTTTGATACTGTTGCAAAGCTAACTAAAAAGCAGTATTCCCCAAGAGAGGATGGCTTTCACTTCAGCAGTAATAAATTCATGAACTTCTTTGAGGAAAAGATCATGACCATTAGAAAGCAAATTACGGACTCCTCTTTGAATCTGCGTATTCCTCCAGGGCTTAGCTGTCCTGGATCTGCACAGCTCTGCCAGGGCCTGGGATCGGGAGAGACACTTAAGTGTTTTAGTACTATATCTTTTGACACAATGATGAAAATAATCATGGCCTCTAAACCTTCAAGCTGCATACTGGATCCTATTCCTACTAAACTACTGAAAGAGCTGCTTCCTGTGCTTGGCCCTCCTATGTTGAACATAATAAACAGCTCTCTATCCACCGGATGTGTACCAAACTCACTAAAAGTGGCAGTAATAAAGCCTCTCTTGAAAAAGCCAAACCTTGACCCGGAAAATATAAAAAACTATCGGCCTATATCGAATCTTCCATTCCTCTCAAAAATTTTAGAAAAAGCTGTTGCGCAGCAACTCACTGCCTTCCTGAAGACAAACAATGTATACGAAATGCTTCAGTCTGGTTTTAGACCCCATCATAGCACTGAGACTGCACTTGTGAAGGTGGTAAATGACCTTTTAATGGCGTCAGACCGAGGCTCTGCATCTGTCCTCGTGCTACTAGACCTTAGTGCTGCCTTTGACACCATCGATCACCACATTCTTTTGGAGAGACTGGAAACCCAAATTGGTCTACACGGACAAGTTCTGGCCTGGTTTAGATCTTACCTGTCGGAAAGATATCAATTTGTCTCTTTAAATGGTTTGTCCTCTGACAAATCAACTGTACATTTCGGTGTTCCTCAAGGTTCCGTTTTAGGACCACTATTGTTTTCACTATATATTTTACCTCTTGGGGATGTTATTCGAAAACATAATGTTAACTTTCACTGCTATGCGGATGACACACAGCTGTACATTTCAATGAAACATGGTGAAGCCCCAAAATTGCCCTCGCTAGAAGCCTGTGTTTCAGACATAAGGAAGTGGATGGCTGAAAACTTTCTACTTTTAAACTCGGACAAAACAGAGATGCTTGTTCTAGGTCCCAAGAAACAAAGAGATCTTCTGTTAAATCTGACAATTAATCTTGATGGTTGTAAAGTTGTCTCAAATAAAACTGTGAAGGACCTCGGCGTTACTCTTGACCCTGATCTCTCTTTTGACGAACATATCAAGACTGTTTCAAGGACAGCTTTTTTCCATCTACGTAACATTGCAAAAATCCGAAATTTTCTGTCCAAAAATTATGCAGAAAAATTAATCCATGCATTTGTTACTTCTAGGTTAGACTACTGCAATGCTCCACTTTCCGGCTACCCAGATAAAGCACTAAATAAACTTCAGTTAGTGCTAAATACGGCTGCTAGAATCCTGACTAGAACCAATAAATTTGATCATATTACTCCAGTGCTAGCTTCCCTACACTGGCTTCCTGTTAAGGCAAGGGCTGATTTCAAGGTTTTACTGTTAACCTATAAAGCGTTACATGGGCTTGCTCCTACCTATCTTTCCGAGTTGGTCCTGCCGTACATACCTATACGTACGCTACGGTCACAAGACGCAGGCCTCCTAATTGTCCCTAGAATTTCTAAGCAAACAGCGGGAGGCAGGGCTTTCTCCTATAGATCTCCATTTTTATGGAACGGTCTGCCTACCCATGGGAGAGACGCAGACTCGGTCTCAACCTTTAAGTCTTTACTGAAGACTTATCTCTTCAGTAGGTCATATGATTGAGTGTAGTCTGGCCCAGGAGTGTGAAGGTGAACGGAAAGGCTCTGGAGCAACGAACTGCCCTTGCTGTCTCTGCCTGGCCGGTTCCCCTCTCTCCACTGGGATTCTCTGCCTCTAACCCTATTACAGGGGCTGAGTCACTGGCTTACTGGTGCTCTTTCATGCCGTCCCTAGGAGGGGTGCGTCACTTGAGTGGGTTGAGTTACTGACGTGATCTTCCTGTCTGGGTTGGCGCCCCCCCTTGGTTTGTGCTGTGGTGGAGATCTTTGTGGGCTATACTCGGCCTTGTCTCAGGATTGTAAGTTGGTGGTTGAAGATATCCCTCTAGTGGTGCGGGGGCTGTGCTTTGGCAAAGTGGGTGGGGTTATATCCTTCCTGTTTGGCCCTGTCCGGGGGTATCTTCGGATGGGGCCACAGTGTCTCCTGACCGCTCCAGTCTCAGCCTCCAGTATTTATGCTGCAGTAGTTTATGTGTCGGGGGGCTAGGGTCAGTTGGTTATACCTGGAGTACTTCTCCTGTCTTATCCAGTGTCCTGTGTGAATTTAAGTATGCTCTCTCTAATTCTCTCGTTCTCTCTTTCTTTCTCTCTCTCTGAGAACCTGAGCCCTAGGACCATACGTCACGGCAAACCGGGCATGATGACTCCTTGCTGTCCCCAGTCCACCTGGCCTTGCTGCTGTTCCAGTTTCAACTGCTCTGCCTGCGGTTATGGAACCCCTACCTGTCCCAGACCTGCTGCTTTCAACTCTTAATGATCGGCTATGAAAAGCCAACTGACTTTTATTCCTGATTATTATTTGACCATGCTTGTCATTTATGAACATTTTGAAAATCTTGGCTCTCTCTAATTCTCTCCTTCTCTCTTTCTTTCTCTCTCTCGGAGGACCTGAGCCCTAGGACCATACGTCAGGACTACCGGGCATGATGACTCCTTGCTGTCCCCAGTCCGCCTGGCCTTGCTGCTATTCCAGTTTCAACTGTTCTGCCTGCGGTTACGGAACCCCTACCTGTCCCAGACCTGCTGTTTTCAACTCTTAATGATCGGCTATGAAAAGCCAACTGACACTTATTCCTGATTATTATTTGACCATGCTTGTCATTTATGAACATTTTGAACATCTTGGCATAGTTCTGTTATAATCTCCACCCGGCACAGCCAGAAGAGGACTGGCCACCCCTCATAGCCTGGTTCCTCTCTAGGTTTCTTCCTAGGTTTTGGCCTTTCTAGGGAGTTTTTCCTAGCCACCGTGCTTCTACACCTGCATTGCTTGCTGTTTGGGGTTTTAGGCTGGGTTTCTGTACAGCACTTCGAGATATTAGCTGATGTACGAAGGGCTATATAAAATAAACTTGATTGATTGATTGAATAGGCCTTTACATGTGGTCATTTTATATAAACTATTTATTCATCGAATTTACAGAAAATGTGCTATATCGTGATATGTATTGTTATCAGGATATGAAATGACCTATATCGTGATATGAGATGTTGGCCATATCGCCCAGCCCTACGCTCAGGTGGAACAAACTTAAACGTGGTCTTTTTTCAATGCTGATTTAAATGTCATTGAGAAAACAGAGAAGTGTCAAAGATAGTTTTTTCTCTCGCAAACATCCTCTTAGAATCCTCGAAGTAATCATCTAGTTTTTCAAAAGTATCTGTAATCTGATTACAATATTTTTGCTGGTAACGTAACGGATTACAATCAGCTTTTTTGTAATCCCTTACATGTAACAGATGACATGTAATCCGTTACTCCCCAACCCTGGTGGTTACCTCCCACATTAGTGTAGTCAGGCTCAGAACCTGTTCTTGCATTGAAATCTCCACAAAGAAGCACTTTACCCTCTGCCTGAAATTGAATGATTTCTGTACGGAGATTGTCAAAAAACAAATAATAATTTGATGAATCTGAAGAAGGAGCATAAACTGCACATATGTATACATCAAAGTCCCAATAGATTTTACCTTCAGTAAGTTTTTGCCAAATGTGGTTAGTACCTTTTTTCATTTCATTCAGTGCTAAGTCCTGTTTATGCCAAATGATGATTCCACATCCCGGACCCGTTTAAAAAAAATTTTTTTTTGATTGATGGCAGTTAACTTTCTCTATAGCCTGAGAGACACTGAGTATCAATGTTTCCACAACACCATGTTTCCAGTAGGATTATGATGTCCTGTCCCTTGATGTTTTTAAGAAATTCTGGATGTTGTTTTAGAACCAAAATGCGAAGAGTTTAGGCCCTGGATATTCCAAGAGCTAATAGTTAATAATCTCATTTATAACAAGTGATATTCACTGGTTTGAGTAAAGTTTAAAAAAAGAAGGTAAAATTATATATATACATATACACTGCTCAAAAAAATAAAGGGAACACTTAAACAACACAATGTAACTCCAAGTCAATCACACTTCTGTGAAATCAAACTGTCCACTTAGGAAGCAACACTGATTGACAATAAATTTCACATGCTGTTGTGCAAATGGAATAGACAAAAGGTGGAAATTATAGGCAATTAGCAAGACAACCCCAATAAAGGAGTGGTTCTGCAGGTGGTGACCACAGACCACTTCTCAGTTCCTATGCTTCCTGGCTGATGTTTTGGTCACTTTTGAATGCTGGCGGTGCTTTCACTCTAGTGGTAGCATGAGACGGAGTCTACAACCCACACAAGTGGCTCAGGTAGTGCAGCTCATCCAGGATGGCACATCAATGCGAGCTGTGGCAAGAAGGTTTGCTGTGTCTGTCAGCGTAGTGTCCAGAGCATGGAGGCGCTACCAGGAGACAGGCCAGTACATCAGGAGACGTGGAGGAGGCCGTAGGAGGGCAACAACCCAGCAGCAGGACCGCTACCTCCGCCTTTGTGCAAGGAGGAGCACTGGGCAGCTGGGAGGAGGTGCTCTTATTCTCCATGGACTTTACAGTGTCCCAGAACTTTTTTGAGTTTGTGCTACAGGATGCAAATTTCTGTTTGAAAAAGCTAGCCTTAGCTTTCCTAACTGCCTGTGTATATTGGTTCCTAACTTCCCTGAAAAGTTGCATATCACGGGGGCTATTCGATGCTAATGCAGAACGCCACAGGATGTTTTTGTGCTGGTCAATGGGAGTCAGGTCTGGAGTGAACCAAGGGCTATATTTGTTCCTGGTAATAATAAAAAATGGGGCATGCTTATTTAAGATGGTGAGGAAGGCACTTTTAAAGAATAACCAGGCATCCTCTACTGGCGGGATGAGGTCAATATCCTTCCAGGATACCCGGGCCAGGTCGATTAGAAAGGCCTGCTCGCAGAAGTGTTTTAGGGAGCGTTTGACAGTGATGAGGGGTGCTCTCCCTCTCTCTCTCTCTCTCTCTCTCCCCCCCTGTGTCTCTTTCTCTCCCTCTGTGTCTCCTTCTCTCTGTATCTCTCTCCCTCTGTCTTTCTTTCTCTCCCTCTCTCTCTCCCTCTCTGTGTGCATCTCTCTGTCTTTCTCTGTGTGTGTCTCTCTGTCTCGCTCTCTTTCGGTCTCTTTCTTTCTGTGTCTCTCTCCCTCTATGTCTTGGTCTCCATCAGTCTCTCGCGCTGCCTTTTCTCTCTCCCTCTCTTTGAGTGTGTCTCTCTGTCTCTATCTCTTTGGGTCCCAGTATCTGTCTCTCTCTCATTCTTTCTCTCTCTCTGTGTCTCTCTTGCTCAGTGTTTCTCTATGTGTCTCTTTCCCTCACTCTCCCTCTGTGTCTCCGTCTCTGTCTCGGTCTTTCTGCCTCTTTTTCTCTCGGTCTCTCTGTCTCATGGGTCTAGTCGAGCTCCCAGTGCATCTGGTGTTGCTCCTGGTAAGGGTATGTGCTTTAATCTGTGTCTGACAATACTGGCTCACTGAGTCAGTGGCTAAGATAGTCGGGGTGAGGACAACAAAGTCAGGTGCAAGGGCTGTGGTTCTTCTGGCTGCTTATCCTAGGACGCAAGAGGTGGCAGGGAGGCCCAGGTAACAACTACCTGCCAGGCAATACAAATAATATAAAATATATAGCAATGTCATGACAGTCCTGTGAGGATCAGAATGGGTCAGATCAGACTGGTGTGGGATGACAGTAACCAGGTCTCTCTCTCTCTCCCACAGAGAGGGGGCTGCTGGTTGGTCAACAGTTTACACCCTGTTGTAAATTACAGGAGAAGGAGACTTTCTCTCCCCTTCCAGTATTTAACCCAAGGAATGTTCTTTGTTAACAGACTTTTTCCTGCCGAAACTAACACATTCAAAAATGTGAATAGTGGAACAATATTTTTAACATAATGTGGGGAAAGGTCAGTGGGGAGCTATAGAAAACTAATGTCATATGGGTTTTCATTTTATGATGTCATTGTATAGATGAAATACTGTAACTTGTAACTTTATCTGTCAAGCTTCCATCCAATACGCTGTGCTTAGAATATTAAATATTTGGAAAGTATTTTTGTTAAGATATTAATAATTTTAGGAGTCATAACAGATACTGTGCAAAGGATATGATTGCAAGTTAAGTAACCACGCCCCGAGTGAGGACAGAGAGCGTGTCAGACTGACGGAACCGTCCCCTTTTGCCTAGCGTGCATAAAGGCTTGGGAGAGAAATCAATCTTCAGACCAGAACATTGCCAGGTTGCAGCTGTGCGTGTAAAGTGGTCGGAATCCTGAACCCTGAATAATCGACACGAGGTGTAGGTGAGAAGCTCATTTCCCATACAGTCACTGGTACGGCTAATTAGCTGTCCTAAGTCAGAGAAAAGCGAATCTAAGAGGCACCATCCTACGACTCTTCAAACCATCCCACCCTACTACGAGTTTCAAATCACCATATTCTCCCACCACCATCACCAATGGGAACCGTCGACATGGCTGGCTATCTTCCAGAGTGAACAACAATAGAAGAGACTTGTCCGGACCCTTTCGGACAATCAGAGCCTTACAAGCGTGCAGCTGAAAAGGCCAACCCACATCTTTCCTAAGATGGCCTGGTTCCGACAGAGATAAACGGCAAACAAAGGCATTCACAAATAAATACATTCATGATTTCATAATGGGCGGCGGTTCGTGTGCAAAGTATATTATTAATGTGAGAATAGTTGTCAAATGTATCCATGATAAGTGTCTCTTTCTCTCTCCTCCCCCCCTCCCCCATCTCTGTTGTAACAAGTCATCATATTGTGTTAATACGATGGAAACAGGTCCCTAGCGGACTAAGTTTCTAGTCAATAATCTATGTGTGTTAATCCTGTGTTATTATTTAGTTAGCTAGTAAATAAATAAACCAATTTGTGTAGTACTGAATCATGAGTACGGCTGTTTTTTTTGCAGATGCATGATGTTACGACTGCTCAGAATGATGATATGACAAGAGGTTATGATTAATATGTTGGCTGTTTTATGGATGTTATAGGTAAAGACCTTATAGAGTTCATTTCGGGAGATGGTAACTCTTTAAAGTGATGCCCCAAATTCCTAATGAGTTAATTGTTACATGATTAATTGAATTAAAATCAGGTAACAATTAAACATAGTTAGTGGATTAAATAAATAACAGTCATCAGATTAATGAAAGTCACAACACCCAATATACACAGATGTTCCCACTTCCAACTCAAAACAATTCAATCATTGTCAGGAGCTCTTTGAGAAACTTACAAGAAAGTGCATTCAATCAAAGTAGTTGAGACAACTACATATTGTGAGGAAGTAAAACTCCTCAAAGTAGCTGCTATCTGCAGAATCAGTGCTACAAAGGAAAAATGGAAAGGGGCTGCGAAACAAACAAAGGTGACAGGGCAGGGAATACACTTTTCACCCATATGACATTAATTTAATATTATTGCCTTGTAGCCCAGTTATATTTAGATACTTTGCTTACATGCTCAGGTCTTGTAGTTATATGTACACTCAACTTGTACTGCGCTGACTCAGATGACTGACGATAAACTAAAATAAATGGATAATAAGATGATTGATGGAGCTGTATTATTATCTTTCAGTGGAGACTTTGACATTATTGATCATTTGTTATTGAAAATGTTTATATCACCTGCCATCACACGGTTGGAGAGTTACTTATCCAATAGAACTCAGAGAGTATTCTTTAATGGAAGCTTCTCTAACATCAGATATGCAGTGTCCCTCAGGGCAGTTGCCTTGGGCCGTTACTCTTCTCTATTTTTACAAATGATTTGCCACTTGTCTTACAAGAAGCTAAAATGACTATGTATGCTGACGACTGCACACTCTACACATAATCACCTACAGCCAGTGAGCTCGCTGAGACTCTTAGCAAGGAGTTACAGTGAGTGTCAGAATGGGTAATTAAGGGATGAACCATCAAGTGTGCCTATAGGCTATTTAGTGTGGTCTCGATCAAATGATCCATAGTCTACGAGAAGTGCATGAGCGGAGAAGAACAGAGCAAAGATATATTTCTAAGAAAATTGACTTGAGTCTTTTGCACTATTGGGATAGCGTAAATAAAACTAGGCTGCATTGCACACTGCACTGGATATTGCAACCTTGAGCCCAGGCATGCACTGCTCTTGTTGATTGTTTTTTTTGCGCTGCCTAACCAATGCTGTGCTGTGTAGGCAGTTCAGGAGAGTCAAATAGTTATTTTTTCTTCTTCAAAAAATGTAATATCTTGCGTGTGAACTAGCCTATAGCCTATGTTCTGTTCAGTTTGAGAAGGAAAGGGCGAAGAGGAGGACCGGAGGTCAACTTTGATAGCTTGCTACTACTATAATTGATTTGAATAAAAACAATATGTTTCTTGCTTATGACGTATTTATCAGAGTTATTGACCTCACAATAAGCCAGATTCGAGTAACTTACATTGTGGTGCTGAAACTTGAAGCAGCAGCCGCGGCCCAATCAATCGGAAATGGAAAGCTCATGTTGTTGAAAGTAGGCAAATTTGAGTAGGCATTATTCATTTCAACCGTCTAAATTCTTATTAGACTTTACTAACAACAACAAGGGCTTTGTGTTGGAGCCTATTTCTTCCTATTTAAGAAATAAGAGGTAGGTCTACCTGTTTGACAGACAGAATTAGGCTATAGGCTGCTATATATCTTGCACTCTTTAAATAGACTACCTCCATGTCAGTGAAGGGCAGTTAAGTTAGAAGCTTTTAGAAGATAGGTTTTATCTCAAGGCCATGAGACTGTTAAACAGCCATCACTAACATTGAGTGTCTGCTGCCAACATACTGACTCAAATCTCTGGCCACTTTAATAAATTGATTTAATAAAGGTATCACTAGTCACTTTAAATAACGGCACTTTAATAACGTCTACATATCCTACATTACTCATCTCATATGTATATACTGTATTCTATACCATCTACTGCATCTTGCCTATGCCGCACGGCCATCGCTCATTCATATATTTATATGTACATATTCTTATTCATCCCTTTACACTTGTGTGTATAAGGTAGTTGTTGTGAAATTGTTAGATTACTTGTTAGATATTACTGCACTGTCGGAACTAGAAGCATTTCGCTATCTGCTAACCATGTGTATGTGACCAATAAAATTTGATTTAATTTGATTCAGCTTATCAACACTTACGAAAACAAGTAATGAAGACGTCAATCTCTCTTCTACTTTGAACCATAAGAGATTGACATGCATGTCATTAATGTTAGCTCTCCGTGTACTTTTAAGTGGCAGCCGTGCTGCCCTGTTCTGAGCCAACTGCAATTTTCCTTAAAGTCCCTCTGTGGCACCTAACCACACGACTGAACAGTAGTCCAGGTGCGACAAAACCAGGGCCTGTTGGACCTGCCTTGTCGATAGTGTTGTTAAGAAGGCAGAGCAGCGCTTTATTATTGACAGACTTCTCCACAAGTGTTCGACGCGTAAATGTGTGTCTTCAGGTCTCAGGCAAGTTGACTTATTAAGCTAGTTCTCTGAACCAAATGAAAGCCACATTTTTAACACCAGTGAAAGTTATGCTTTTGATTCAACCAGTCCTTTGCCAAGGACGCGGCATTCGACTTCACACTCCTCTATGGACCGCATTAGGATTTGTTTTTACAAGACTTCGATTAACGCCACAAAATGCTACATTGAAAGACCTTGGGTCAAACACAGGCCAACAATCTTCACTCTAAAATCAGGATGTGTTTCGATACAGCCCATATTTATCTTTAAAAAATGACTTCCTTTCTTAAAAGTTCAGAGAACAGATACTGCTACCATTGTGAAGGCCGACATTAACATTGATACCTCAGCTGAGAATTTAAGTGAATGAAAGAGGGAAAGAGACAGAGAGAGACCCACCTGTAGCCAAGCACCTTTGCTCCACCCTGCCCCACGCCCACACACTCCCACAAACAGGTTCAAGTCAGCCCAGTCATTCCTAGGCAGCCTATTCTCCAAAGTACAGTCCCACTTGTAGTTTCCCTGTCTTGCTCTAGCCTCATGGAAGGGTTTCTCTATTTGTCTCAGTGCACAGGCTCTATTCTATTCCCACATTACCATGAGAATGGATGGAAACCCTCCATGATTAGACACAACCCAGTGCACGCAGACACCCCGGTGCACAGTAAAGACTTGAACTGGACTATGTCTGGACTGGATTATTCATGTCCATGAAGAAAAACTGTGTGAGTGTTTATGAATACCACATAGACCCTTAGAACATACTCCCAAGCCAATCCTGTAGAACTTTCACTATAATGCTTAATAATACATTATACATCTATCCAATCTATATATATATATATTATACATCTATCCAATCTATAATTATATAAAATACATCTATCCAATCTATATATATATATATATATATATATATATATATATAATACATCTATCCAATCTATATATATAAAATACATCTATCCAATCGATATATATATATATATATATATATATAATACGTCTATCCAATCGATATATATATATTAAACATCTATCCAATCTTCACAGATCTACATGAGAGACCGGGTGTAGTAGGGGCTAGGGGTCGTTTTGCAATTCAGTGTATGCACATGATGTGAGAGGGTATGTAAGATCTGTATATCTGCATGCACACACATGCAACAAGGCTGTATCTGAAAACATTCGTCCTTGCTTCCTTGATACTTGTTTTCTCCAGTCCTCTCCTCTCAAAGTGGGAAAGACGGGAGGTGAGGAATGCAAAAAAACAAGGACAGAGGAAGCAAGGATTTGACGGTGAGTAATGTTTTCAGATATAGACCCACTGTCTAGGGAGAAGGGGTGGTTTCTGGACAGGGCCAACATGAACACCAACAACACTCCCTTTCTGACACACACGCCTGGTCCAGTCTGATTTGCAAGCCGGGCTCTGCGTTTTAAATCGGAACTAGGCCTAATAACTGACACAACTACGCCCCCAACAGGCTGAATACCATCTTGAGGATCTCAAACAGGTCCCACATTACTCTCTCTCTCACTCTTTTCTCTCACTGTCTGTGTGTAACTGTTATAAGGAACTTGCAGCATGCATCTCATATCAACATTTAAATGATAAATAACAGAGAGAAATTAGTTGGCAACATTGTATGACATACTCATTTGAGACAAAGATTTTTGTGGGGGTGTGATCTGTGAATTCCTTGAGTCATGTTTTATGTGGAACATGCAACACTGTCTAGAGATTACCTGCTGAGTTTGTGTTTCAATGTGAAGTCGAAGGTCGCGCACAATACGTGCTGTGTGCTCGGCCCAAAGTTCACACAAGAACGCCCTGTTGCTGTGGCAACCATAATAGCATGGGGGCCTCTTATAATCAAGCCAAGGTTTGGAGTGTGGGGAGTGGCTTCGCTGGAACGGAATTATAGATTGTGGAACAGAGTAAAAAAGCTGAAGGGAAAAAAAGTGTACAAGTCTAGTCACAATGCCAAAATGAAGCATGTACATTTCTTCTCTTTAAAATAGTCTTTCAGTCTGTGGCTTGCATGAACTAAGGTATAAACATAAAAAAACATATATACAAAAATTGATCATACAAACCGCTGAATCTCTATCCTGACTTTGTGTAGCCTATTCTTCCCCTGAATGTGCGCCAGTGAATATAATCTTATCTTGTTCCTATTCCGAAACTCACAATACATTGAAGTTGCCCATATACAGTTGAAGTTGGAAGTTTACATACACCTTAGCCAAATACATTTAAACTCAGTTTTTCACAATTCCTGACATTTAAACCTAGTAAAAATTCCCTGTCTTAGGTCAGTTAGGATCACCACTTTATGAATTAAGAATGTGACATTTCAGAATAATAGTAGCGAGAATGATTTATTTCAGGTTTTATTTCTTTCATCACATTCCCAGTGGGTCAGAAGTTTACATACACTCAATTAGTATTTGGTAGCATTGCCTTTAAATTGTTTAACTTGGGTCAAACGTTTTGGGTAGCCTTCCACAAGCTTCCCACAATAAGTTGGGTGAATTGTGGCCCATTCCCACTGACAGAGCTGGTGTAACTGAGTCAGGTTTGTAGGCCTCCTTGCTCGCACACGCTTTTTCAGTTCTGCCCACACATTTTCTATAGGATTGAGGTCAGGGCTTTGTTATGGCCACTCCAATACCTTGACTTTGTTGTCCTTACGCCATTTTGCCACAACTTTGGAAGTATGCTGTGGTCATTGTCCATTTGGAAGACCCATTTGCAACCAATCTTTAACTTCCTGACTGATGTCTTGATATGTTGCTTCAATATATTCACATCATTTTCCTTTCCTCATGATTCCATCTATTTTGTCCCTCCTGCAGCAAAGCTCTCCCACAACATGATCCTGCCACCCCCGTGCTTCACGGTTGGGATGGTGTTCATCGGCTTGCAAGCCTCCCCCTTTCTCCTCCAAACATAACAATGGTCATTATGGCCAAACAGTTCTATTTTTGTTTCATCAGACCAGAGAACATTTCTCCAAAGAGTACAATCTTTGTCCCCATGTGCAGTTGCAAACCGTAGTCTGGCTTTTTTATGGCGGTTTTGGAGCAGTGGCTTCTTCCTTGCTGAGCGGCCTTTCAGGTTATGTCGATATAGGACTCGTTTTACTGTGGATATAGATACTTTATTATTGACTGTATGTTTGTTTATTCCATATGTAACTCTGTGTTGTTGTTTGTGTTGCACTGCTTTGCTTTATCTTGGCCAGGTCGCAGTTGAAAATGAGAACATGTTCTCAAATAGCCTACCTGGTTAAATAAAGGTGAAATAAAAAATACAAAACTTTTGTACCCGTTTTCTCCAGCATCTTCACAGGGTCCTTTGCTGTTGTTCTGGGATTGATTTGCACTTTTCGCATCAAAGTTCGTTCATCTCTAGGAGACAGAACGCGCCTCCTCCCTGAGCGGTATGATGTTTGCGTGGTCCCATGGTGTTTATACTTGCGTACTATTGTTTGCACAGATGAACGTGGTATCTTCAGGCGTTTGGAAATTGCTCCCAAGGATGAACCAGACTTGTGGAGGTCTTGGCTGATTTCTTTTGATATTCCCATGATGTCAAGCAAAGAGGCACTGAGTTTGAAGGTAGGCCTTGAAATACATCCACAGGTACACCTCCTATTGACTCAAATGATGTCAATTAGTCTATCAGAACCTTCTAAAGCCATGACATCATTTTCTGGAATTTTCCAAGCTGTTTAAAGGCACAGTCAACTTAGTGTATGTAAACTTCTGACCCACTGGAATTGTGATACAGTGAATTATAAGTGAAATAATCTGTCTGTAAACAATTGTTGGAAAAATTACTTGTGTCATGCACAAAGTAGATGTCCTAACCGACTTGCCAAAACTATAGATTGTTAACAAGACATTTGTGGAGTGGTTGAAAAATTAGTTTTAATGACTCCAACCTAAGTGTATGTAAACTTCCGACTTCAACTGTATTTCCATGCTTTGTATGCCCCTTTTTGTACACTTATTTTTACACAAGTTCACCTTTTTTGGGAAATTCCATTGGTTGGTGTGTTATTAGCGTCAACTTCTTTCACTGGTTGATTTATTTGTTCCCGGAAATACAAGCGACTCACAGCTAGCAAATTTGTTCCAGAAGGTGTAAGCAAGAGTTGGTAATTATGGACCCTACAAGTTCACAAGAGCCAGGAAAGTAAAACAAACATGGGCCAACTCCTTAGAGCCCACAGTATAATTAAACTTAAACCACACTGGTTTCAGCAAGCAGTGAGATGGGCAACAGGAAAGGAAGACGCTCCACATGTTGGACAGTAGGATACCTCTGTTTACTCCAAAAGCTTAAAGGTCAAAAGGTCAATTTTGGCTCTCTAGTTAACCCTACTGTCAACTCCAAATGCTGTTGGGTGTCTCTGAAATAGGGTGGCAGGGGCATTCACATACCCAAGCCTGAGTTGCACCAGTGTTTCTTCTATCCCCTCACAAATTCACTTAAGACCACTGGGGTTTCTTTCAAAACATGCACCGTGAAGTTACTTTCGTTGAGCAAAGTACTTGCAGTAAATAAAATATGCTGATGCCAATCATTTTACGCACTGATAACACAACTTTTATGGAAGGTCAAATGAAATGACAATAGTGTTAATAGTCTAATTTCCAAGTTAGAAGTTTGAATTGAAGTTCAAAGGTCAGGATTTAGAATTCTAAGTGGAACAAAACATATTAATCCTTGCATGAGTTACCTCAAACTCAATTTCTTATGACCCCTCTTCCCATTTTTGAGATAAAAGACAATTGATTTGCTCTAGTTCAGAAAATGAAATTACAAATACCAGGTCCTGTTCAATCAAAACCTGTATTGAGAAGTTTGAAAAACACAGCAATATTCCTCTTGCGATACACTGATATAGATTTTTGATTCCTATGGTAAATGAAACTTCAGAACACTGTAGAAATCAAAGGCAATCAACATCATAGTCGAGCACGTGAGAAGATACATTTTCAGCGCAATGCAAAACTTAAGAAATATAAAACTTTTGTATCAATTCTCAAAAATGAGTGCAGGAGATCTGCGGTTTAGAAGAAATCCCCCCCGATGAGTGATTGTATTCTGCACATTGCAAAGTAAGTGCCACTGTAGAAGACATTATAGTCTGTTATTTGGCAAATCTTATCGCTTGCTAGCTACTTCAACAGTTTCACAAGATAATGTGCTAACTAGCTTGTTCATTTGTGTAAAAACAAATTAGGGAATGTACCAGCAGATAGTGAAGTTATTTCAAATACATGTAACAGGACTACGTGTGTGTGTGAGATAGTGAGAGACCAGATGTCAGTGTTTGTGTCAGAGAGCTTGTGCAGTGTTTCTGACCTACATTAGCTGGCTAATTCCCTCCTCGGCTCGAGACCTGGGGCATTTGTCTGCCAGGCTGGCCCCTAGACAGAATGTTACCAGAATGTTGTGAGAAGGTTGTCTAAGGATTTTCTGATTAATCCCCCATCTGCCCATCAGCAGCTGCTGCTCATGGATTACTACGAAGACCAGCAACAGGCACCTCCACAGACAAACACACACGCACACTCTTGGTACATGCAACTTGAAATTCAGTCCCTTTGTGGAGGAATCAACCAACTGTTCATAACAGCCTGGGACCAGACAGAACTCACCACCTTCTCTTCCTCCTCACTGTGTTGACGTTAGGGATTACTGGTTGGAAACATGGTCAGTGTGTGTGTTTGGGGGGGGGGAAGGTAGTGAGTTCTGTCTGGTACCAGGCTGTGCTGAGCACTAGGGTGCTTCACCTGCTTCTTCTAAGAAGCAAACTCCCGAGGAGAAGTGCTCTCTTGCTCTGACATATTTAGGCACACACACGCACACAAATACTCACTCAGTTCACCTGAATGGTGACAAAATGGTAATCTGCGGTGCTTAACACCTGCCACAGACATTCCATCCAGCCAGGACAAAGTCCTACTTAGACAGAGCGTCTAAGAGCAGCCACACCATTAAATGGATAGTTCACCCATATGATAAAATGAAGTGTGAAAAATGCAAATATTGGTATCAATAACTTGCATTGGATTTGTGCCTTTGGAAACAGTGGCCAGGTAAACAAAAACAGCGCATGGATTGGTGTCTTACGTTGTCTATAACCTGCTTACAGGATACGGAAACCAATATGCAATTTAGTAATTTGGGTGAACTATCCCTTTAAGACAGCAATGGAATGAGTCATGTGAAACACCTGAGCAAGAGACTGATGACAAATGCCACTTCTTCTGTGCAGATTTGAAGACAGACACAGACACAGACACAGAGAGAGAGACAGACACAGAGCGAGAGAGAGAGACACAGAGCCAGACACGGAGAGAGAGACAGAGGAGAAAAGGAGCCAACAAAAACCAAGAGCCAACATAACCTGCTTGACTGGTTCCTCCGCCCTAAAATACTTTCAGGTTCACCTTCCTAAGACAACAGGCGAAACCACCACGCACTACAAGCCTCAGACTATGTCTCACACACACATGCCTGGAAAGTGAGTGAGCACCTTGGCCTCATTTATAACAGTTGCCTACTAAATATCTGCTATTTCTGAAGAGAATGTGTAGGTATAAAAACGGGAAGGATCATATAGAGCAAAGCACTTGAAATAGCTAATCTATTTACAACGATGAAGTAGGTCCAATTAAATAAGAGATGGGACGAATAGTATCTCTATTTATTGTATAGGCTACTTTCACCACTGTCAGAAAAGAGAAGGAATGTAATTGTACAATGGTCATGGAAATAAATAATTTGTTATTTTAGATTGCAAAGATAAAATAAAAAATATTTTCGCTCTTCTCACTAACGGCAAATGTTTGTATCTTGTTATATTTTCCAGTATTTCATTTTTTTTTAATCAATAAGTGTGTCATCATATCCCCCATTTGCACAAAATACTTACTTGCCTGGTTTCAATGCAATACTACAACCCCTAGACATTTTTTGTAGGATGCTCTAAAGTTTGCGTGGAGGTAAGAACATTCTAACGTCAAGTTTCAGTTATTATAAATGAGTGAAAACTATTGCACGCTCGTTTTGGGGTATATTTTGTACGTATGCAACGTTTTAATAAACGAGGCCCCAGGCCACAACACTTTAGACGTCCATTGTAAGTGCAACTAAAGGTCATTCGTCTGAGGTTGAGACTTCGGAAAATACAGGACACTTCACATTACAATCGTGGCTTACAATTCAATCTTGGTGAAATTTTCATACGATCCAATCGTGAGTGGAAATGAACTGGTGACTCGTTGTTGCTGGGCGGCTGGGTTGCTCCCCAAAAAAACACAGTTTTTATTTTGTAAGCGCTCAATGGATTGGTGTCAGGAAAGCTGATCCTAGATCAGCAATAAAGAGGAAAACTTCCTATAACCCCATGTTCTGGCCTCTGCCTACTTTACATAACTGAATCCTTCCCAGCACACAGACGTTTACCTTGTTTCTGCTTACTGTTGATGGCAAACTCTGACCTCCGCAGAGCGCTGGGGGCGGTCTTCCTGTAGAAACTGTTACGGTCAAGGGAGCCCATGTAGACGGGCTTACGTGCCCGCCTGGGGTGGTTCACGGTCCCCATGAGGCTACCAGAATCCAGGTGGGACCCGTTTTCACGGTCCTTGTCGTGGCACAGGTGACGGTCGTAGGACCGCCGCTCCCGTGCGGGCTGATTGTGGTCCTCAACCCATCCTTCACAGTGCTTCCCACTGCCGGGGTATTCCTCATACCTGGAGTCCATAGATAATGATCGCAAATCCCTGTAATGGTCTTCTTCCTTACGATCACAGTGGTCCTTTCCCTTGTCGTTGCAGTGGTCCTTTTCTCTGCGATCACAGTGGTCCTTTCCTTTGTAGTTGTAGCGGTCCTTTTCCTTGTGGTCATAACTATCACTCTTTTTAAGCAAATAGTGGTCCTTTTCCTTTTGGTCATAGTGGTCATTCTCTCTGAGCTCATAATGGGTCTTCTCTTTATGGTCATAATAATCCTCCCTGCGAACATAGCGGTATTTTACGTAGTGGTCCTCTTTCCTATTGTCTTGTCTGTAGTCCAAATAATCATTTTCTGTGTGGTCATTCTTGCTCTGTCTCCTGCGGTCAAAATATTCCTGATCTTTAAGGTCGTACAGGTCACCATCTTTGCGGTCATGATGGCCTATGTCCCTAGGGTTGTACCGGTCTGTGTGATCATACTGGTCTGACTCTTTGCGATCATAACGGTCATGATCTTGATAAAACTCATTTTCCAGGTCCCAATAGTCCTGTTTTTTGCAGTCATAGTGGTCCCCATCTCTGTCTTTGTAGAGGTCACACTGTTTGTAGGGATACTCCTCCTCTTTGTGGTCATATTTGTCCCTGTCTATGTCATACTGCGCCTGACGTCTGTGGACATCCCTGTAATCCTTGATTTGTGTCTCTCGGTTGTGCTCCTGGTAGTTGTGGTCCTCCGGGCCTGGGTAGAAGCAATGTTTACCAGACCACTCTTGCACTCTCCTGGGTTCCAGGTGGCCATTATCTGAGGCAGAGCGGAAATAAAGGTCCCTGCTTTGAGGCCTTGTGTCTCTATAGGGCACTCTGTCATAGTCCTCATACTCCCAGCTGGCCTGCCGACCGGCATTCCCCTGCCTCAGGTTGGCCTGGTAGTCCCATTGCCCTGGCCACGGAGTTGGCACAGACCTTGGAGCTGCCACCGGTACAGGGGCCAGCACTGGCGCTGGAGCTAGCTTATAACCGTGGTATCCAACCACCTGTTGATGCTTCTGCTGGAACTGTGGTTGCTGTTGCAGACGGACCATCCTCTCCTTGGCATAGTCACAATTCCCCAACTCTTCCATACTCTTGCCCCTCCGAGGGGGCATCCCAGTGCCGGAGCTCCAGTCCAAGGGTCCAGTCTCAGCCTGGAAGCCATTAACTACCTGGCCCTTCATGGTGCCGTTTCTGATACAGCTCTCAGTGCTGCCGTTGCTCCTACAACGATGTGATGGCTTATTCTATCTCCCCATACTATGGCATTCCAGAGCACAGCAACGTGGGAGACTCAACCACCTGTCAGACATACTCGCTCTTTATCGCTCTCACTCCTTCTCTTAGGGCTGCCTCAACTGGACTGCCCTGCTAAGGCACTTCCCAGTTTCTGTGTTACAAAATCCTTCCCTCCCCCGGCAGCCCGGTGAATCACGTCAGTGGGGAGGGGCAGGTGAAGGAAGGAGGGGCCATTCTTGGTAAATCATTCAGTAGTCACATGAGTGGTGGATTACAGTCAGCCCCTCTCAGCGTTTTCATTGGTCAGTTGCTATGTTTGCAGGAAAACACAGGCTGGCTGGGTAGATTTCCTTCTCCAGGGGAAGGAGACTAACGGTCTTTTCAAGAGAATGCCTTTGGCGTGTGTGAGACTTGGCACCAAGCAACTTCCACTTCAGAGAATGTTCCTTTTGTTTTTCCATCCTCTTTTGTTTTTCTTTCATTTACACATTATGAAAAAGGATACTTTCTTAATCAAATTCTCCACATTATCTGGGTAAACTTCTAGACTAATGTGTTTTCCCAGTTCCTCAGAACTTAAGGCGAATCAAAGTCGTCTTATGTTGGAGCTTGGTCAAAGTAAACACGGGAACCAGTTATTCTGTGCAAAAATAAGAGCAAATCAACAGTGTATGAGGCCCCGTTTGCCCTACATTTGGAGTGGAATAATGAATTTACGCATGAACACATTCATATGATTTCATAAAAGAAGGCTGGAATGTGCGTGTCTGTGACCGAGCGAGTGAAAGGAGGTGGAAAAGGCTTTGGGGACAGGGGCTGATTATTCTAGAGTGTACTGGAAAGTGTCTCTTCACTCTACAATGAGCTATTGTTGAAAGCCTATCCCTGGTTTCAGAGGCTACGGTATATTTCAGTGTGAGAAAAAAAACCAGGCCTATTCATAAGCTTGGGGGTATAGGATATCCCCCCTTTCCCTTCCATCAAAGAGCCAATTATACGATGGTCGACGTTTACAGCCCCCCTTCCCCACACAAACAGTATCTCTCCATCTCCCAACCATCCCCTACTGGTGTAGGGAAGAGGGAAATAGAGAAATGGGAGAAACTGAAGTTAAGCTTATTCATTGGATAAAAATAGCTTTCTTCAAACTACTCATGACAGTGAAATCAATGTAGTTGTTGAGCACTGGGCAGAAACCCTACACTAACCACGTTTCCCATCCAGTTTTTATGCGAGTATGGCTGTCGATCATGGGAAAGGGAAAGACCTAGTCAGTTGTACAACTGAATGCATTAGTCGAACCCTATTAAAAAAAAAAAATCACGACAGCTGTGATGGAAACAAAGTTTTGGTACAATTGTATAAATGCCGACAGAATTTGTTTGTTCGACATGGTGGGATCTTAGTCTGTGACATTAATTATGGGAGAAATGGAGGTGGAAATATTGATATGATAACTATCATATTGATGTCAACGTAGAGTCACACAATGATATGGTGTGTGGTCCTTCCACTACGACTCGGGAAACCATGCAGATGAAACAAGATGAAATACAAATAAGTTCTGATGAACTTCACAGGGCGGTGAAAGTACACGGTGATGATCTTGATGCTCCTTTCCAATAAATATCAAGGGTCTTATTCTGGTGGCATGAGGATCAATGCTTGACTGCCATTTGACAAATAAAAATGAGTCTTGCTCTTATCCATAATCATCTCATCATGTAGAGTATCCTACCTGCACAGCATCTGCGAGTCGTTGGCTAGAGTGCACTTGCCAAGACAAAACTATTGGTATAGCTGTAAATGCGACGTGAACGCATCAAACTAGATTTTTATTCAATACATGAAAACTTATGTGAAAAAGTACATTTGTGTGCACTATGTCATCACACACTGATTGTAATCTGCAACAAGTAAGCTTGGTGGAAATACTGCTCTGTTGGGAAAATTGTTTGGCAACATACAGTACCTACTATAAAGGATATCGTTGATGTAATGCTCTTTAATTATCAGTATTTAAGATTTTAACTTCCAATCCCAGGGACCCAACCGAAACTGTGTGTGTGTGTGTGTGTGTGTGTGTGTGTGTGTGTGTGTATTCTCATTTACTTCAGGGGGATCAGGTGCAACATTCCAGTCCTGTAATGTTAAGCAAGGCAAGTTTCTGTCATTTAGTTGCCAGTCTTTCTGAGAATTGTCTGAATATCCTGTCAAACAGAACACATACCCTGATATCCATGTTTAAGTTGTCTGACAGGTGATACCACGCAGGTTAAAGAGATTTACTCAGCCAACCTGGAAATGAATTGGTTGCAATGGAAAGTCAGGTTAAAGAGAGTGACTGCCCCTAAAAACCAACTAATTCCTTTGAAAACGCCGTATGTGCCATCAATATGAGTCAGAAACGTTTATTCTAGTGTCAAAATTATTATTTTGGTCATAAAGTAAGTCTCGTCTAAAATGGAATTTGGAACCTCAGTGTGTCACAACGAGTAAATGGATTACAATTCTGTCAACAAATCATGCCCCCTTTTGCCAAGCTCCACGTGCAAATCGCCCCTCTGTCCACTTCGCTTCCCTTCATTGAATGGGGCTCTGTTGTTTCAAAAAAAGGTTACAGCCATTTGAGACTGAAAAGCTCTATACGGATTGACTAACTGTGGTTTGCATGCCGTGCCGAAGGACCCTTTAATGAGGAATAGGTGGTTGGAGTTTGTTGGTCCCCACTGATGGTGAGTATAGAGGTAAGCTAGACCATAGATTGCTGGTTATGTATATATTGATAATCATTATCACCAGTATCACTAACATAGCTGACGTTAGCTAACCGGCTAGCTAGCTCAAATCGAATTGTATTTGTCACATGCGCCGAATTCAACAGGTGTAGACTTTACTGTGAAATGCTTACTTATGACCTTTCCCAACAAGTAATTTATTTTTATTTTTATTATTTATTTTTAAAAGTGCTAATTAAAAAAAGGAAATAGTAGCACAATAAAATAACAATAACAAGGCTACAAGGAGCACTAGTATCGAGTCAATGTGCAGGGGTACGAAGTAGTTTAGGTAATGTGTACATGTAGGTAGGGGTAAAAGTGACCAGGCAATCACAATCCCTCGCCTTCCATTTGGCAAATCTGATCATAACTCTATCCTCCCGATTCCTGCTTACAAGCAAAAAATTAAAGCAGGAAGCACCAGTGACTCGGTCTATAAAAAAGTGGTCACATGAAGCAGTTGCTAAACTAGAGGACTGTTTTGCTAGCACAGACTGGAACATGTTCCGGGATTCTTCCGATGGCATTGAGGAGTATAACACCACATCAATCACTGGCTGTATCAATAAGTGCATCGAGGAAGTCGTCCCCACAGTGACTGTACGTACATACCCCAACCAGAAGCTATGGATTACAGGCAACATTCGCCACGAGCTAAAGGGCAGAGCTGCCGCTTTCAAGGAGCGGGACTCTAACTCAGAAGCTTATAAGAAATCCCACTATGCCCGCCGACGAACCATCAAACAGGCAAAGCATCAATACAGGACTAAGGTCGAGTCGTACTACACCGGCTCTGATGCTCGTCGGATGTGGCAGGGCTTGCAAACTATAAAGGGAAGCACAACCGAGAGCTGCCCAATGACACGAGCCTACCAGACAAGCTAAATCATTTCTATGCTCGCTTCGAGGCAAGTAATAATGAAACATGCATGAGAGCATCAGCTGGTCCGGATGACTGTGTGATCACGCTCTCCGCAGCCGATGTGAGTAATATCTTTAAACAGGTCAACATTCACAAGGCCACAGGGCCAGACGGATTACAAGGACATGTTCTGTGAAGCATGCGCTGACAAACTGGCAAGTGTCTTCACTGACATTTTCAACTTCTCAACTTCTCCCTGTCCGAGTCTGTAATACCAACACGTTTCAAGCAGACCACCATAGTCCTGTGCCAAAGAAAACGAACGTAACCTGCCTAAATGACTACCAACCCGTAGCACTCACATCTGTAGCCATGAAATGCTTTGAAAGGCTGGTCATGGCCCACATCAACACCATTATCCCAGAAACCCTAGACCCACTCCAATTAGGATACCGCACCAACAGATCCACAGATGATGCAATCTCTATTGCACTCCACACTGCCCTTTCCCACCTGGACAAAAGGAACAACTATGTGAGAATGCTATTCATTGACTACAGCTCAGCGTTCAACACCATAGTGCACTCAAAGCTCATCACTGAACTAAGGACCCTGGGACTAAACACCTAACTCTGCAGACTTCCTGACGGGCTGCCCCCAGGTGGTAAGGGTAGGTAATAACACATTCGCCACGCTGATCCTCAACACGAGGGCCCCTCGTGCTCAGTCCCCTCCTGTACTCCCTGTTCACTCATGACTGCAAGGCCAGGCACAACTCCAACACCATCATTTGCTGATTTGTTTGCTGATGACACAACAGTGATGGGCCTGATCACCAACAACAATGAGACTGCCTATAGGGAGGAGGTCAGAGACCTGGCCGTGTGGTGCCAGGATAACAACCTCTCCCTCAACGTGATCAAGACAAAGGAGATGATTGTGGACTCCTGGAAAAGGAGGAGAGAGCACACCCCCATTCTCATCGACGGGGCTGTAGTGGAGCAGGTTGAAAGCTTCAAGTTCCTTGGCGTCCACATCACCAACAAACTAACATGGTTCAAGCACACCAAGAGACAGGCACTACAGAGGGTAGTGTGTACGGCCCAGTACATCACCGGGGCCAAGCTTCCTGCCATCCAGGACCTCTATACCAGGCGGTGTCAGAGGAAGAACCTAAAAAAAAAAAAGACTCCAGCCACCCTAGTCATAGACTGTTCTCTCTGCTACCACACAGCAAGCGGTACCGGAGCTAGGTCCAAGAGGCTTCTAAACAGCTTCTACCCTGAAGCCATAAGACTCCCGAACAGCTAATCAAATGGCTACCCAGACTATTTGCACCACCCCCCACGCTGCTGCTACTCTCTGTTATTATCTATGCATAGCCACTTTAATAACCCTACCTGCATGTACATAATTACCTCAACACCAGTGCCCCCGCACATTGACTATGAACCGGTACCCCTTGTATATTTTGATTTTATAGCCCCGCTATTGTTATTTACTGCTGCTCCTTAATAATTTGTTTTTCTTATCTCTTACTATTTTTAGGTATTTTCATAAAACTGCATTGTTGGTTAAGGGCTTGTAAAGTAAGTATTTCACTGTTGTATTCGGAGCATGTGACAAATATAATTTGATTTAAGATGCAGTATAACTTTAGCCAGCTAACTAAGATTGAGGAGAGCACCATATTTTAGCTATCTAACATTAGCATTGCTAGCTGTTTTGACAAACTTTGTTGGTACCAGTAATGGCCACATTGCGATCTCTCATATCCGTTCAGAAAACGTCACTTGTCAGCGACAACAGCTTTCACAGGCTCATCATTTGTAACCCACTTCATTACTTTCATAACACAATTGTGAAAGATAATTTGACATTATTTGATTCTTATTTTCTACTTCTTATGTATCTACTTATTTGATACATATAATGTCCAGGGCATAACATAGCCTCCCAGAGAGAGAGAGAGAGAGAGAGAGAAAGAGAGAGTGGTAAATGGAGGCAGGTACTGGGATAGTCAGAATACAGATACACACATTTTACTGTATGTGTTAGTGTGTGTAAGTTCTACACCTGTTGTATTAAGTGCATGTGACAAATAACATTTGATTTTGATACTGGGGGAGGCTCTCCCGGAACAGGACCCAACACCAGGCACTCCCATTTGGACGAGGTCAAAGGCAGCCAACTCAGGAATGAGTGGGGAGAGCATCACACTCTTTTTACATTTCTTTCCTTGCTTATCTCTTAGTCTTCTCATTTATGGTGTTCTTATATACTCTGCCACTTCTTTGCCACACAACATGGTTTCCATAACTTCAGACAACTCTACTGAATTCTACTCCATAAAGATATATTGGCTGGATATACACTACCGGTCAAAAGATTTAAAACACCTACTCATTCAAAAGTTTTTATTTTTTACTATTTTCTACATTGAAGAATAATAGTGAAGACATCAAAACTATGAAATAACACATATGGAATCATGTAGTAAACAAAACATTGTTGGGGGGTATACAGAAGATGGCCCTATTTGGTATAATACTAAATCCATATTACGGCAAGAACAGCTCAAGTAAGCAAAGAGAAATGACAGTCCATCAATACTTTAAGATATGAAGGTCAGTCAATACAGAAAAGTGCAGTCGCAAAAACCATCAAGCGCTATGATGAAACTGAGGACCGCACAGGAAAGGAAGACCCAGAGTTACCTCTGCTGCAGAGGATAAGTTCATTAGAGATACCAGCCCAAATAAATGCTTTACAGAGTTCAAGTAACAGACACATCTCAACATCAACTGTTCAGAGGAGAGTGCGTGAAACAGGCCTTCATGGTCAAATTGCTGCAAAGAAACATCTACTTAAGGACACCAATAAGAAGAAGAGACTTGCTTGGGCCAAGAAACACGAGCAATGGACATAGACCGGTGGACATTTTTCATTCCAAATTTGAGATCTTTGGTTCCAACCGCCATATCTTTGTGAAACGCGGTGTGGGTGAACGGATTATCTCTGCATGTGTAGTTCCCACTGTGAAGCATGGAGGAGGTGGTGTTATTGTGTGGGGGTGCTTTGCTGGTGACACTGTCTGTTATATATTTAGAATTCAAGGCACACTTAACCAGCATGGCTACCACAGCATTCTGCAGCAATACCCCATTCCATCTGGTTTGGGCTTAGTGGGCATATCATTTTTTTTTCAACAGGACAATGACCCAACGCATCTCCAGGCTGTGTAAGGGCTATTTGACCAAGAAGGGGAGTGATGGAGTGCTGCATCAGATGACCTGGCCTCCACAATCCCTCGACCTCAACCAAATTGAGATGGTTTAGGATGAGTCAGACCGTGGAGTGAAGGAAAAGCAGCCAACAAGTGCTCAGCATATGTGGGAACTCCTTCAAGACTGTTGGAAAAGCATTCCAGGTGAAGCTGGTTGAGAGAATGCCAAGAGTGTGCAAAGCTGTCATCAAGGCAAAGGGTGGCTATTTGAAGAATCTCAAATATATTTTGATTTGTTTAACACTTTTTTGGTTACTACATGATTCCATATGTGTTTTTTCATACTTATGTCTTCACTATTATTCTACAATGTAGAAAATCGTAAAAAATTAAGAAAAACCCTTGAATGAGTAGGTGTTCTAAAACTTTTGACCGGTAGTGTACATGTGAAAATATTGTTGAAGAGGCTTTAGATGATAACAGATAAAATAAAATTCTCCGTCACTCTTTTCTGTTAAGTATATTTGTCAGTCTACCTCTTCATATTTGCTTTTCTTAAAAAATCCTCTCCTCTTTTCACACAACAACAATCAGGACTTGAAACTTTCTTTTGTACAGTGCACAGGTATCTCAAACTCCCAGCTGAGCAACTCACACACCCTGTTAGATCAAAGAAAAAAAACACTCTTACACACACTGCAACAACGCCATGCACAGTAGTGACACACACACTACCACTTGAACTTCTAAGAATGTGATTATTTAATTTTGAGGCATGACGTGCTTTACCACTAGCTAGGTTTCCATACAATTTCAGACAGATTTTCATATAGATATAAAGACAGATATTCTAAAATCTACATAAAAACAAAATGCGCTTTTTCCCACCAGAGATATGATACCATCAAATCGACTTGTGGCAGATAAAATGCTGTGCGTGATGTCATAGTGCGTCAAAATAACTTTTGCCGTTCAATTCTCACGTACCAAATAAACAAATACAACTTAAATGGGTTTCCATCGCATTTTCAACCCTACTGATGGGCGCAGGGTGTGCTTTTGGCTAGAGCGCACGTGTAGCCTATATGATGAGATTATTGTGGACAAAAAGATCAAGATTATTTTTATTTGTCAAATGGCAGACAAGCATCAATGTTCATGTCAACAGAATAAGACCCTCGATATTTATTAGAAAGGAGCATCAAGCAATCACATTGCACTTCAACCACCCTGTGTTCATCATCATTTATTTAATCAAATTTTACTTGTTTTATTTTATTTTATTGCGGGTGTAGCGAAATGCTTGTGTTTCTAGCTCCGACAGTGCAGTAATATCTAACAAGTAATATCTAACAATTTCAAAACAATACACACAATAGACTCAAATCTAAATAAAAGGAATAGAATTAAGAATATATAAATATTTGGATGAGCAATGTCAGAGCGGCACAGACTAAGATATAGTAGAATAGAACAGAATACAGTATATACATGAGTAATGCAAAATATGTAAACATTATTAAAGTGACTAGTGTTCCATTATTATAATGGCCAGGGATTTCAAGTCTATGTATATAGGGCATCAGCCTCCAATGTGCTAGTGATGTCTGTTTAACAATCTGATGGCCTTGAGATGGAAGCTGTTTTTCAGTCTCTCGGTCCCAGCTTTGATGCACCTGTACTGACCTCGCCTTCTGGATGATAGCGGGATGAACAGGCAGTGGCTCGGGTGGTTGTTGTTCTTGATGATCTTTTTGGCCTTCCTGTGACATTGGGTGTTGTAGGTGTCCTGGAGGGCAAGTAGTTTGCCCCCGGTGATGTGTGGGCTGACCGCACCACCCTCTGGAGAGCCCTGTGGTTGCGGGAGGTGTAGTTGCCGTACAGCCCGCTCTCAATTTTGCATATGTAAAAAATTTATAAAGATTTTAGGTGCCAAGATAAATTTTATCAGCCTCCTGAGGTTGAAAAGGCGCTGTTGAGCCTTCTTCACCACACTGTGTGTGGGTGGACCATTTTAGTTTGTCAGTGATGTGTACTCCAAGGAATTTGAAGCTTTCCACCTTCTCCACTGCGGTCCCATCGATGTAGATAGGGGGGTACTCCCCCTGCTGTTTCCTGAAGTCAAAGATCAGCTACTTAGTTTTGCTGACGTTAGGTATGAGGCTATTTTGGCACCACACTCCCAGGTCTCTCACCTCCTTCCTGTAGGCTGTCTCGTCATTGTTGGTAATCAGGCCTACTACTGAGGTGTCGTAGGCAAACTTGATGATTGAGTTGGAGGCGTGCGTGGCCACGCAGTCATGGGTGAACAGGGAGTACTGGCACCCTTGTGGGGCCCCAGTGGTGATGATCAGTGAAGTGGAGGTGTTGTTTCCTACCTTCACCACCTGGGGGCGACCCGTCAGGAAGTCCAGGACCCAGTTGCACAGGGTGGGGTTCAGACCCAGGGCCTCGAGCCTAATGATGAGCTTGGAGGGTACTATGGTGTTGAATGCTGAGCTGTAGTCAATGAACAGCATTCTTACATAGGTATTCCTCTTATCCAGATGGAATAGGGCAGTGTGCAGTGTGATGGTGATTGCATCATATGTGGATCTATTGGGGCGGTAAGCAAATGGAAGTGGGCCTAGAGTGCCAGGTAAGGTAGAGGTGATATGATACTTGACTAGTCTCTCAAAGCACTTCATGATGACCGAAGTGAGTGCTACGGGGCGATAGTCGTTCAGTTACCTTAGCTTTCTTGGGAACAGGAACAATGGTGGCCCTCTTGAAGAGGGGACAGCAGACTGGGATAAGGATTGAATATGTCCGTAAACACACCAGCCAGCTGGTCTGCGCATGCTCTGAGGATGCGGCTTGGAATGCCGTCTGTGCCGGCAGCCTTGCGAGGGTTAACACATTTAAATGTTTTACTCATGTCGGCCACGGAGAAGGAGAGCCCAAAGTCTTTGGTTGCGGGCTGTGTCGGTGGCATTGTATTGTCCTCCAAGCGCACAACGAAGTTGAATTTGTCTGGCAGCAAGACGTTGATGTCTGCGACGTGGCTGGGTTTCTTTTTGTAACCCGTGATTGTATGTAGACCCTGCCACATACGTCTCGTGTTTGAGCCGTTGAATTGCAACTCCACTATGTCTCTATACTGACGCTTTGCTTGTTTGATTGCCTTACGGAGGGAATAACTACACTGTTTGTATTCGGCCATGTTTCCAGTCGCCTTGCCATGATTAAATGCGGTCGTACGTGCTTTCAGGCAAATCTGTCAGTGAACAGCATGCAGACAAAACAGGCCTTTCGCAATATTTCAAATACAGTCGCGGGAAAACACAGGTTGGACACCAAAGAGAAGACACTAATCTGTCTGCTGTAGGCTAACAAAATATTTGATAAACTTCCAAATATTGTTTTACAAAGTAAAACAAGAGCGAGATATTGGCTTTTGGCACGAACACAACGGCCATCACCGGCGAGTGAATGAATATTTGTCTCAACACACCTAGTCCTATGCTATTGATGGATTCAAGGTTGTTTTTCTTGATCGCAGATTCACACGTTGTCAGTGTCAAAGTAGCCTGTCATTTCGATAATTTGTGCGGGATTAAAAAATATTCTGCCAAAGTCTACAGTCACATAACTCATGTAGAACTGCATGAAATGCGTTTATAAAAGGCCACATTTCTCCCGGACCCTAGGCTTATGCTACTAAAAATGTTACACATGTGTACATGCCTCTGCTCTATGCCACTACGCAAATGCGATGAGATGCATGCAATGCTTTGATTATTTTTTTTAACTGACATTATTACACGTGGCGGAGTGGCGGAACATATTTAACAAACCAAACATTAAAATACCGTTATATAAGGTAAAGTAAAAACCCAAACCTGTCTGTGCATAAATACCGATATACAGAGCATGCAGAAAGTATTCAGACTCCTTGACTTTTTCCACATTTTGTTACGTTACAGCCTTATTCTAAAATTGATTACATTTTTTCTTTTTTCTTTCTTTCTTTTTTTTTTTTTTTGATGGGCCGCCCCCAGGTGGTGAAGGTAGGAAACAACATCTCCACTCTGCTGATCCTCAACACTAGGGCCCCACAAGGGTGCGCTCTCAGCCCTCTCCTGTACTCCCTGTTCACCCACGACTGCGTGGCCATGCACGCCTCCAACTCATTCATCAAGTTTGTAGACGACACTACAGTGGTAGACCTGATTACCAACAACAACGAGACAGCCTACAGGGAGGAGGTGAGGGTCCTCGGAGTGTGGTGTCAGGAAAATAACCTCTCACTCAATGTCTGCAAAACAAAAGAGATGATCGTGGACTTCAGGAAACAGCAAAGGGAGCACCCCCCTATCCACATCGACGGGACAGCAGTGGAGAAGGTGGAACGTTTTAAGTTCCTCGGTGTACATACCACCGACAAATTGAAATGGTCCACGCACACAAACAGTGTGGTGAATGCGCAACAGCGCCTCTTCAACCTCAGGAGGCTGAAAAAATGTGGCTTGTCACTGAAAACCCTCACTAACTTTTACAGGTGCACAATCGAGAGCATCCTGTCGGGCTGCATCACCGCCTGGTACGGCAACTGCACCACCCACAACTGCAGGGCTCTCCAGAGAGTGGTGCGGTCTGCACAACGCATCAGCGGGGGCAAACTACCTGCCCTCAGTACACCTACAGCACTCGATGTCACAGGAAGGCCAAAAGGATCATCAAGGACAATAACCACCCGATCCATTGCCTGTTCACCCCGTTATCATCCAGAAGGCGAGGTCAGTACAGGTGCATCAAAGCTGGGACGGAGAGATTGAAAAACAACTATCTCAAGGCCATCAGATTGTTAAACAGCCATCACTAGCACAGAGAGACGGCTGCCTACCTACAGACTTGATATAATTTGGTCATTTTAATAAATGGAACACTAGTCACTTTAATAATGCCACTTTAAGAATGTTTACATATCTCACATTACTCATCTCATACAGTGCCTTGCAAAAGTATTCATCCCCATTGGTGTTTTTCTTATTTTGTTGCATTACAACCTGTAATTTAAATTGATTTTTATTTGGATTTCATGTAATGGACATACACAAAATAGTCCAAATTGGTGAAGTGAAATGAAAAAAATAACTTGTTTCAAAAAACGTTTTATTTTTTTACCGAAAAGTGGTGTGTGCATATGTATTCACCCCCTTTGCTATGAAGCCACTAAATAAGATCTGGTGCAACCAATTACCTTCAGAAGTCACATAATTAGTTAAATAAAGTTCAGAAGTGTGCAACCTAAGTGTCACATGATCTGTCACATGATCTCAGTATACAGTTGAAGTCAGAGGTTTACATACACCTTAGCCAAATACATTTAAACTAAGTTTTTCACAATTCCTGACATTTAATCCTAGTAAAAATTCCCTGTCTTAGGTCAGTTAGGATCACCACTTTATTTTAAGAATGTGAAATGTCAGAATAAAAACAAAGAGAATGATATATTTCAGCTTTTATTTATTTCATCACATTCCCAGTGGGTCAGAAGTTTACATACACTCAATTAGTATGTGGTAGCATTGCCTTTAAATTGTTTAACTTGGGTCAAACGTTTCGGGTAGCCTTCCACAAGCTTCCCACAATAAGTTGGGTGAATTTTGGCCCATTCCTCCTGACAGAGCTGGTATAACTGAGTCAGGTTTGTAGGCCTCCTTGCTCGCACACGCTTTTTCAGTTCTGCCCACACATTTTCTATGGGATTGAGGTCAGCGGCTTTGTGATGGCCACTCCAATACCTTGACTTTGTTGTCCTAAAGCCATTTTGCCACATATGATGCCATCTATTTTGTGAAGTGCACCAGTCCCTCCTGCAGAAAAGCACCCCCACAACATGATGCTGCCACCCCCATGCTTCACGGTTGGGATGGTGTTCTTAGGCTTGCAAGCCTCCCACTTTTTCCTCCAAACATAACAATGGTCATTATGGCCAATCAGACCAGAGGACATTTCTCCAAAAAGTACAATCTTTGTCCCCAGGTGCAGTTGCAAACCGTAATCAGTTTTTTTGATGGCGGTTGTGGAGCAGTAGCTTCTTCCTTGCTGAGCGGCCTTTCAGGTTATGTCGATATAGGACTTGTTTTACTGTGGATATAGATACTTTTGTACCTGTTTCCTTCAGCATCTTCACAAGGTCCTTTGCTGTTGTTCTAGGATTGATTTGCACTTTTCGCACCAAAGTATGTTCGTCTCTAGGAGACAGAACGCGCCTCCTCCCTGAGCGGTATGACGGCTGTGTGGTCCCATGGTTGTTATACTTGCGTACTATTGTTTGTACAAATGAACGTGGCACCTTCAGGCGTTTGGAAATTGCTCCCAAGGATGAACCAGACTTGTGGAGGTCTACAATTATTTTTCTGAGGTCTTGGCTGATTTCTTGTGCAAAAACAAAAGGAGGGGGGGTGGCTCAATGTAAATAGTCCAGGTGGTCATTTGATTAATTGTTCAGCTGTCTGATAGCTTGGGGGTAGAAGCTGTTCAGGAGCCTTTTGGACCTTGACTTGGTGCTCCGGTATCGCTTGCCGTACAGTAGCAGAGAGAACAGTCTATGCCCTCTTCACGAATGTCTTGGTGTGTTTGGACCATGATAGATCGGTGATGTGGTGGTGATGTGGACACTAAGGAACATGAAACTCTCAACCGGTTCATATCAGCCCTGTCGATGTAAATGGGGGCCTGTTCGGCCTTCCTTTTCCTGTAGTCCACGATCATGTCCTTTGTCTTGGCTGTCTCATCATTGTCAGTAACACTGTTGTGTTATCAGCAAACTTAATGATGGTGTTGGAGTCGTGATTGGCCACAGTCATGGGTGGACAGGGAGTACAGGAGGGGACTATGCACGCACCCCTGAGGGGAACCGGCGTTGAGGATCAGTGTGGCAGATGTGTTGTTGCCTGCCCGTCAGAAAGTCCAGGATCCAGTTTTAGTGGAAGGTGTTTAGTCCAAGGGTCCTTAGCTTACTGATGAGCTTTGTGGGCACTATGGCGTTGAACAGCATTCTCACATAGGTGATCCTTTTGTCCAGGTGGGAAAGGACAGTATGGAGTGTGATTGAGATTGTGTCATCTGTGGATTTGTTGGGGCGGTATGCACATTGGAGTGGGTCTAGGGTTTCCGGGATGATGGCGTTGATGTGAACCATGACCAGCCTTTCAGAGCACTTAATGGCTACCGACGTGAGTGCTATGGGCCGGTAGTCATTTAGGCAGGTTACCTTGACATTCTTGGGCATAGGGACTATGGTGGTCTGCTTGAAACATGTGGGTATTACAGACTCGGTCAGGGAAAGGTTGAAAATGTCAGTGAAGACACTTGCCAGTTGGTCCGCGCATGCTCTGAGTACATGTCCTGGTAATCAGTCTGGCCGCGCAGCCTTGTGAACCTTGACCTATTTAAAGGTCTTGATGACATTGGCTACAGAGAGCGTGATCACACAGTCATCCAGAACAGCTTGTGCTCTCATGCATGCTTCATGTTAAATAACTACCTGTCAACTTTACGGCTTTTACTTCTTAATTACCGTTTTATATATATATTTTTTTCCCCTCGCTCAACTTTTTTCATTCAACCTTTTCACCCCGGACGCTTTATCTGGACGTAGTTCGTCAGGACCTCCACCAGCCGAAGCTATGTAGTAACATTAACATTATGCCTTCTAATTGCAGTCGCTGTACTCATAATATACCGGAGAACGATCGCCTTATGGTGAGGATAGCTGTGCTGCAAGCCCAGCTTCAGACGCAATCGTTAGGCAAGGGTCATTTCAGTGTGTGAAAGGATGAAACAGCATCTGTGCCACCAGTAAGTACAGATAGTAGTATAAATCCCCTCGCACAGTCCCTGCAGCCGGACAACTTTCTCATGGCTTCTGGAGGGAAATGCTGTAGGAATGCTCAACCGGTGTCGCTCATTCAGCCAACAGAAACTTTCAACCAGTTCTCCCCATTAAGCAATGAGTCGGAGTCAGAGGCCGAGCCTTCTCTGGTCTCTCCTCCTCCCGTTATGGGGTCTGAGATGCCGAAGCCCCCCACCATTAGCTCGGACAAATTGAAAACCCTAGTCATTGGCGACTCCATTACCAGCAGTATTAGACTTAAAACTAATCATCCAGCGATCATACACCGTTTACCATGGGGAAGGGCTACCAACGTTAAGGCTAATCTGAAGATGGTGCTGGCTAAAGCTAAAACTGGTGAGTGTAGAAAGTATAGGGATATTGTTATCCACGTTGGCATCAACGATGTTAGGATGAAACAGTCGGAGGTCACCAAGTGCAACATAGCTTCAGCGTGTAAATCAACTAGAAAGATGTGTCGGCATCGAGTAATGTCTCGAGTAATGTCTCTGGCCCCCTCCCAGTTAGTGGGAGTGATGAGCTCTACAGCAGAGTCTCACAACTCAATCGCTGGTTGAAAACTGTTTTCTGCCCCTCCCAAAAGATATAATTTGTAGATAATTGGCCATCTTTCTGAGACTCACCCACAAACAGGACCAAGCCTGGCCTGCTGAGGAGTGACGGACTTCATCCTAGCTGGAGGGGTGCTCTCATCTTATCTACAAACATAGACAGGGCTCTAACTCTTCTAGCTCCACAATGAGATAGGGTGCAGGCCAGGCAGCAGGCTGTTAGCCAGCCTGCCAGTTTCGTGTAGTCAGCTCAGCTATCCCATTGAGACCGTGTCTGTGCCTCGATCTAGGTTGGGCAAAACTAAACATGGCGGTGGTCGCCTTAGAAATCTCACTGGAATAAAGACCTCCTCCATTCCTGTCATTATTGAAAGAGATTGTGATATCTCACATCTCAAAATAGGGTTACTTAATGTTAGATCCCTCACTTCCAAGGCAGTTATAGTCAATGAACTAATCACTGATCATAATCTCGATGTGATTGGCCTGACTGAAACATGGCTTAAGCCTGATGAATTTACTGTGTTAAATGAGGCCTCTCCTCCTGGTTGCACTAGTGACCATATCCCCCCATCGCATCCCGCAAAGGCGGAGGTGTTGCTAACATTTACGATAGCAAATTTCCATTTACAAAAAAAATTATGACAGCGTTTTTGTCTTCTGAGCTTCTAGTCATGAAATCTACGCAGCCTACTCAATCACTTTTTATTGCTACTGTTTACTGGCCTCCTACAGCGTTCCTCACTAAGTTCCCTGAATTCCTATCGGACCTTGTAGTCATGGCAGATAATATTCACATTTTTGGTGACTTTAATATTCACATGGATAAGTCCACAGACCCACTCCAAAAGGATGTCGGCGTCATCATCGACTCAGTGGGTTTTGTCCAACATGTCTCCAGACCTACTCACTGCCACAGTCATACTCTGGACCTAGTTTTGTCCCGTGGAATAAATGTTGTGGAGCTTAATGTTTTTCCTCATAATCCTGGACTATCGGACCACCATTTCATTACGTTTGCAATCGCAACAAATAATCTGCTCAGACCCCAACCAAGGATCATCAAAAGCCGTGCAATTTTATTTTACCAAGTAAGGTGACTGAGAACACATTCTCATATACAGCAACGACCTGGGGAACAGTTACAGGGGAGAGGGGGATGAATGAGCCAATTATAAGCTGGGGATGATTAGGTGACCGTGATGGTATTAGGGACAGCTTGGGAATTTAGCCAGGACACCAGGGTAAACACCCCTACTCTTACGATAAGTGCCGTGGGATCTTTAGTGACCACAGAGAGTCAGGACACCCGTTTAACGTCCCACCCGAAAGACGGCACCCTACACAGGGCAGTGTCCTGTGGCATTGGGATATTATTTTTAGACCTGAGGCAAGAGTGCCTCATACTGGCCTTCCAACACCACTTCCAGCAGCATCTGGTCTTCCATCTAGGGACCGACCAGGACCAACCCTGCTTAGCTTCAGAAGCAAGCCAGCAGTGGGATGCAGGGTGGTATGCTGCTGGCAATAAATTCTCAGACAACTCAAAGATTCCTAGATGCCCTTCCAGACTCCCTCCACCTACCCAAGGACGTCAGAGTACAAAAATCAGTTAACCACCACCTATCTGAGGAACTCAATTTAACCTTGCGCAATACCCTAGATGCAGTCGCACCCCTAAAAACATTTGTCATAAGAAACTAGCTCCCTGGTATACAGACAATATCCTAGCTCTGAAGCAAGCTTCCAGAAAATTGGAACGGAAATGACGCTACACCAAACTGGAAATCTTCCGATTAGCTTGGAAAGACAGTACCGTGCAGTATCGAAGAGCCCTCACTGCTGCTCAATCATCCTATTTTTCCAACTTGAGGAAAATAAGAACAATCCAAAATGTATTTTTGATACTGTCGCAAAGCTAACTAAAAAGCAGCATTCCCCAAGAGAGGATGGCTTTCACTTCAGCAGTGATAAATTAATGAACTTCTTTGACAAAAAGATCATGATCATTAGAAAGCAAATTACGGACTCGTCTTTAAATCTGCGTATTCCTCCAAAGCTCAGTTGTGCTGAGTCTGTACAACACTGCCAGGACCTAGGACAAGTTTTTTAATACTATATCTCTTGGCACATTGATGAAAATAGTCATGGCCTCTAAACCTTCAAGCTGCATACTGGACCCTATTCCAACTAAACTACTGAGCTACATAATAATAATAATAAGTTGAACATAATAAACAGCTCACTATCCACCGGATGTGTACCAATCTCACTAAAAGTGGTAGTAATAAAGCCTCTTGAAAAAGCCAAACCATGACCCAGAAAATATAAAAAACTAACATCGGCCTATATCGAATCTCCCATTCCTCTCAAAATATTTTTAAAAAGCTGTTGAGCAGCAACTCACTGCCTTCTTGAAGACAAACAATGTTTACGAAAAGCTTCAGTCTAGTTTTAGACCCAATCATAGCACTGAGACTGCACTTGTGAAGGTGGTAAATGACCTTTTAAATGGCGTCAGACCGAGGCTCTGCATCTGTCCTCGTGCTCCTAGACCCTAGTGCTGCTTTTGATACCATCGATCACCACATTCTTTTGGAGAGATTGGAAACCCAAATTGGTCTACACGGACAAGTTCTGGCCTGGTTTAGATCTCATCTGTCGGAAAGATATCAGTTTGTCTCTGTGGATGGTTTGTTCTCTGACAAATCAACTGTAAATGTTGGTGTTCCTCAAGGCTCCGTTTTAGGACCACTGTTGTTTTCTCTATATATTTTACCTCTTGGTGATGTCATTTGGAAACATAATGTTAACTTTCACTGCTATGCAGATGACACACAGCTGTACATTTCGATGAAACATGGTGAAGCTCCAAAACTGCCCTCCCTGGAAGCCTGTGTTTCAGACATAAGGAAGTGGATGTCGGAAAAATGTTCTACTTTTATCCACTACCTAAAAATAGTAAAGCATCCTTTGCTGGCTCTAACATCCACCCAATCAGTTTGCTGCCTGTTTTTAGTGAACTGAGGGAGAAAATTGTGTACCAAATACAATGCTAGTTTTCAAAGAACAAGTTAACTACTGACTTTCAGCACGCATATAGGGAATGGCACTCAACTTGTACTGCACCTACTCAGATGACTGATGATTGGCTAAAAGAAGATGATAGTTGGAACAGTACTGTTAGATGTCAGTGCAGCCTTATGTTATTGATCATCATTTTTTATTGAAAAAAACTCAATTGTAATGGCTTTACATCACCTGCCATCACTTGGTTGGAGGGTTAAGTATCCAATAGAACGCTGAGTATTATTCAATGGGAGCTTCTCTAACATCAGCTATGTACAGTGCGGTATCCCTCAGGGCAGTTGCCTTGGGCCATTACTCTTCTCTATTTTTACAAATGATTTGCCACTGGTCTTACAAGAAGCTAAAATGACTATGTATGTTGATGATTGCACTCTCTACTCTTCAGCACCTACAGCCAGTGAGCTCACTGAGACTTATCAAGGAGTTCCAGTCAATGTCAGAATGGGTAATTAACAATAAACTGGTTTTAAATACATCTAAACCCAAAGCATTGTATTTGGTTCAAAGCATTCTCTTAGACCTAAACCTCAACTGGGGTTTGCATGAAGGGTGTGACCATTGAACAAGTTGAAGAAGCTGAACTCCTAGGAGTAACATTGGATGGTCAGCTATCATGGTCAAGTCATATTAACAAATTTGTTGTGAAGATGGGGAAAGGGATGTCTGTTATAAAAAGATGTGTTTCCGACACAAATATCAACAGGACTAGTTGTTCAGGCTCTGATCTTGTCCTAACTTGATTACTGTCCGGTAATATGTTCATGTGCAGCAAAGAAAGACCTAAGAAAGTTGTAGCTGGCTCAAAACAAAGTATTACACCTTGCCCTTAATTGCACCCTTAACTAACAACATGCATGATAGTCTTTCATATTTGAGGGTTGAGGAGAAATTGACTCATCTTCTAGCCTTTTAAAAAACATTTGTGTTGAAAATGCCTAACAACTTATATAATCTATTTGCATACAATTCAAATAGACATGCATGCATACATACATACATACCCCACCCGACACGCCACTATGGGTTTCTTCACGGTACCCAAACCAAAAACAGATTTCATGCGTCGCAGGGGTGCAGCCATGGATGGGCCTGGGTGGGAATAGGCCCACCCACTTGGCAGCCAGTCCCTCACACTGGCCAGACCTGGCCAATCAGAATGAGTTTATCCCCAAGAAAAGAGATTTATTACAGACAGAAATACTCATCAGAATCCCGGATGTGGAGGTACTAGGCTGGCGTGGTCTGCGGTTATGAGGCCGGTTGGATGCACTGCCAAATTCTCTAAAACACGTTGGAGGCAGCTTATGGTAGAGAAATTAACATTCATTTCTCTGGCAACAGCTCTGGTGGACATTGCTGCAGTCAGCATGCCAATTGCACACACCCTCAAAACTTGAGACATCTGTAGCATTGTGTTGTGTGACAACTGCACATTTTAAAGTGGCCTTTTATTGTCCCCAGCATAAGGTGCACCTGTGCAATGATCATGCCGTTTAATCAGCATCTTGATATGCCACACCTTTAAGGTAGATGGATTATATTGGCAAAGGAGAAATTTTCACTAACAGGGATGTAAAGATACAATTTGAGAGAAACACTTTTTTTTGTCTCAGTGTATTTCCAAATACAGAAAGTGTACTTCTCTCAAATTTTGTGTACACATTTCTTTACATCCCTGTTATTTTGTTTTCATTTAGAATTTAATGTAATATATTTTGTTGTCCTTGTCTATAACTTTACTGTACTTTGTCATGTATTTGTACGTTTTATGTGGACCCCAGGAAGAGTAGTTGCTGCATGTGCAGTAGTTAATGGGGATCTCAATAAACAAAACTAAACTCCCAAGTCCCCACTCAACTCTCGCTGCATGACATACGTCATCAATTTTGGCCACCAGGCATGTCCGTATTGCCTCTCCCGCGTGTGTGGAAGGACCGACTTCACCAGTCAAAAGGAAAGAGGAGTCACAGCATGGGAAAAATATATTGTTTTCTGATCAGACCATTGGCGCTAAAGCCATCTAGGGGGAGGCTAAGACCGCGCTACATTCGAGAATTGGCACGTGAGCGCTATTACCGTGCATTTGGAAAGTATTCAGACCCCTTGACTTTTTCCACATTTTGTTACGTTACAGCCTTATTCTAAAATTGGTTAAAACGTTTTTTCCCTCAATCTACACACAAAACCCCATAAAGACAAGCAAAAACAGGTTTAGAATTATTTGCTAATAAAAATGAAGAAATAAGTGAAATATCACATTTACATAACTATTCAGACGCTTTACTTAGTACTTTGTTGAAACACCTTTGACAGCCGAGTCTTCTTGGGTATGACGCTACAAGCTTGGCACACCTGTATTTGTTTCTCCCATTAGTCTCTGCAGATCCTCAGGTTAGATGGGGAGCGTCGCAGCACAGCTATTTTTCAGGTCTCTCCAGAGATGTTCGATCGGGTTCAAGTCCGGGCTCTGGCTTTGCTTCTCAAGGACATTCAAAGACTTGACTCGAAGCCATTCCTGCATTGTCTTGACTGTGTACTTAGGGTCGTTGTCCTGTTAGAAGGTGAACCGTCGCCCCAGTTTGAGGTCCTGAGGGCTCTGGGGCAGGTTTCATCAAGGATCTCTCTGTACTTTGTTCCAATCATCGTTGCCTCGATCCTGACTAGCCTCCCAGTCCCTGCCACTGAAAAACATCTCCACAGCATGATGCTGCCACCACCATGCTTCACCGTAGGTATGGTGCCAGGTTTCCTCCAGATGTGACGCTTGGCATTCAAGCCAAAGAGTTCAATCTTGGTTTCATCAGACCAGAGAATCTTGTTTCTCATGGTCTGAGAATCTTTAGGTGCCTTTTGACAAACTCCAAGCGGGCTGTCATGTGCCTTTTACTGAGGAGTGGCTTCCGTCTGGCCTCTCTACCATAAAAGGCCTGATTGGTGGAGTGCTGCAGAGATGGTTGTCCTTCTGGAATGTTCTCCCATCGCCAGAGGAACTCGAGAGCTCTGTCAGAGTGACCATCGGGTTCTTGGTCACCTCCCTGACCAAGGCCCTTCTCTGCCAAATGCTTAATTTGGCCTGGGCGGCCAGCTCTAGGAAGAGTCTTGGTGGTTCCAAACTTCTTCCATTTAAGAATGATGGAGGTCACTGTGTTCTTGGGGACCTTCAATGCTGCAGAAATGTTTTGGTACCCTTCCCCAGATCTGTGCCTCGACACAATCCTGTCTAGGCGCTCTACAGACAATTCCTTCGACCTCATGGCTTGGTTTTTGCACTGACATGCTATGGGATCTTATATAGACAGGTGTTTGCCTTTCCAAATCATGCCCAATCAATTGGATTTGCCACAGGTGGACTCCAATCGAGTTGTAGAAACATCTCAAGGAAGATCAATGGAAACAGGATGCAACTGAGCTCAAAAAAAACTTTGCTAAATTTTCTAAACCTGTTTTCGCTTTGTCATTATGGGGTATTGTGGGTAGATTGTTGAGTTCATTTTTTGAAATCCATTTTAGAATAAAGCTGTAACATCTGTAAATGTGGAAAGGTCAATGGGTCTGAATACTTTCCGAAGGCACTGTATATATACATAATCTAATCTGTACATGGTAAAGTAAAATACATAGAAATAATGGGAGAATATCAACACAAAAGGGTGACCTGAAGGTATTTTTTGTGTAATTACGTGGTAATAAATGACCATCTATGTTAATGGTTGTTTCTTAGGTAATACTGGCATGACTATGTATTTACATAGTAATAAGCTGGTTTTTACTTGTACTTACCTTTGAGACTAACATTTCTTATAAAATTTAATTGTGACTTTGTATGTTCCTTGGTGTTTTAGATATTATATTGAAATACTGGTGTGACTATGTATTTACATAGTTATTAGCTACCTTTGTTACTTTATATTTACAAATTAAGTATGTAGTATTTACTTACTTGGTTCCTGTTAATACGTATTTTTTATTACTATGTATTTAGCTGGTAAATACATATTAATTAACGGGCTGTAAAAGCCAGGCTCTTAGCCCCATTTGTCTAATAATATCGGTCAATGGGGTCCTTCTTGTCCAAGAATGTTACCCCCATCTCCCTCCCACTATCTGGCATGTGAGATGACCGGGTCCCAACAACGTGTTCACAAAGAGCTGAGAGGTGCGAAATGGGCAGCACCATGGCACTCCAGAAGGAAGCGCAACTGACGTCTCTCTCTCCCTCCAGGAATGAAAGGATGAGGAAAATGTGGGAGAGTCCCAAGTGCATAGCTTTCCCTCATTCCTATGGGCCAGGAATGCACCTCGTACATAAAGGAGAAAGGTTTGGCCGGCGCTAGTGGGATTCTACACCTCACTTAGGGTGGCTAAAACAATTGTAGAGTTTACGGCGCCAGGTTCTTTGTAAGGCAGGGTTTACACATACAAACACACAACACCAGTCCAAGTGAAGGGTTAAACCGGTTTATTACTATCAGGCTTTGGCAGCGTTCTTGATATACAAAACCCAAAACAAAGTAAACACTTCGCCAACAGTGGAAGGTCCTCCAAGCTTCGTCTTTGGGGGTTCAACCCTTGTTGAAATCATAATTTCCTTTCTTCTTTAAAACCTTCTCAACCGTACACTCGGCCTCTTCAATAACCTCCTACTCCTTCACCTGCGTGGGTCAAAAAAAAGGTTAAGTAGAGGAACTGATTGGTTTTGTCTGTCTGCAGTTTGGCTCTTATTACAACTGGAGACAGGTGTGGCTGTTCTGCTGCAGTCTAGAAGTTTCCCCTGAGCCAACCTTGGTTCTGCCTCTGGGGAATACTTCATGTCTGTCCGTGGTCCTGGCAGCCAAAAAACAAAGAAACTTTGCAAGCACATAACGTCCATCCACAACACAACCCCTGAAACCACTACATACCTTCCCCCCCAGCGTTGACCCGGTGCTCAGAGTCATGCTACAGTGGCTCTGACCATGGCATGCACACGAGAGTCAAGTGAAGAAAACCTGGCATGCATACGAGACATGGCATCAGCATTACCATGTTTAGAACCCGAACAGTGGACAATCTGATAGTGGAAAGGCAGGAGGCTGAGGAACCACCTGGAGATCTGGGTGTTAGTGTCTTTATTCTGCTTCATCCAGGTAAGGGGAGCATGATCTGTCATCAATAAAACTTGCGGCCCAGATTTTAAGGACTCCAGAGCCCATTTGATTGCCAAACACTCTTTATCCACTGTTGCATATTTGGCTTTACAGGGAATCAACTTACGGCTAATGTACAGCACAGGATGTTCCTCTCCATTAACTTCCTGCGAGAGTACAGCTCCAATTCCAGTGTACGATGCATCGGTCTGTACAATAAGAGGCTTCGAGAAATCCGGTGAATACAACACAGGGGAAGTGCATAAGGCCAATTTCAGTTTCTGAAATGCCTCTTTGGCTGCAGGGTTCCACTGTACCATGGCAGGTTGGGCTTTCCGTGTCAGGTCAGGGGTCCTGAAAAGATTGCATAATCCTGGATGAAACGTCTGTAATAACCGGTTATTCCCAGGAAAGCCCGTACCTGTTTCTTATTCACTGGTCAAGGTCAATTCTGGATTGCAGCAACCTTCTCTTGTGGTTTGATCAACCCTCACCCTATGGAATAGCACAGATACTTTGCTTCACTTACCCCCAGCGTGCATTTCTTTGGGTTGGCACTGTGGCTGTGTATTATCACATCGTCCAGGTAGTCTGCAGCATAGGATTGATGTGGGCAGAGAACGCGGTCCATCAACCTTTGAAACATGGTGGGGGCCTCCATCAAATCCAAAGGGCAGTCACACATATTGGAACAGGCCATCTGGAGTGGAGAATGCAGTCTTCTCAAGATCTGCAGGTGTCAGAGGAACCTGCCAATACCCCTTGGTTAGGTCAAGTGTACCAATGAACTGGGCATTTCCCAGTCTTTCTATCATCTCCTTTATTCTCAGCATGGGATAAGCATCAAATTCCGAAATGGCATTCAACTTATGGAAGTCATTACAGGACCGTACTGTACCATCTGGTTTCGACACCAGGACTATCGGGCTGGACCACGCGCTTTGTGACTCTCCAATTACTTCCAGCTCCAATATCTTCCCCACTTCTTTTATTGCTGCTCTCTTCACCTCTGGCACCCGGTAAGGTTTTCGATTGACCCTTATCCCCGGAGGTGTTATGATGTCTAGTTGGATGTGACGGGTATGTCCTGGTAAGGAAGAAAACACATCTTTACACCTGTTCTGCCTTCCTTCTCCCTGGCTGACAGATGAGGTAGTTCAAAGGCCCCATTTTCTGCAGAACCTCATAGAGACACCGCCATGTGGCCAGGAATTTACACTACATCGTGAGTATTAACACCATAACCCGATCCCCTGGAGTGAACTCTCAGGGTTGAGCTGGATGGTTATGCACCTGACTATGGGCTTCTTATGCCTGCTGTAAATGTTCCTTCACAATGGGCATTACCCTGTTTATGCGTGCTCTCATTTCTTCTATGACAGTGTTGTGGGGCCTGGGCTGTTGTTAACAGTTCTCCTTTGTCATATCCAACAATCCCCTGGGCCTGTGGGAAAACAATAGCTCAAATGGTGAATAGCCAGTGGATGCCTGGTGTACCTCTTTTATGGCAAACATCAAAAACGGCAGCAGCTGATCCCAGTTTCACCCATCCCGCTCCATGGTCCGTCTGAGCATAGATTTAGGGTTCTATTAAATCTCTTGACTAGGCCGTCAGCCTGGGGGTGATATACAGAAGTGCGCAGTTGTTTGATTTGAAGCAATTTACATAAATCTTTCATCACCTTGGACATGTACATGGTACCTTGGTCCGTCAGGATTTATCGCGATAAACCTACCCGGGAGAACATCTGTAGCAGCTCTCTGGTGATGCTCTTGGTGTTGGCACTACGCAAGGGAATAGCCTTGGGATACCTGGTGGCATAATCCACCATGTCCAGTACATGTTGAAAACCTTTCACAGACCGTGGTAATGGTGCAATTAAATCCATAGCAATTCCATTGAATGGCGTGTCGATCACTGCCAACGGGATTAAGGGATTTCGTACATCAGGAAGGGGTGAGGTTCTCTGACAGTCAAGACTCCCCTGGCACTACCTTACAACATCCGCATACACCCCCCCAGCCAGAAGAAGCATTGTAACACCCGTTCTTGTGTTTTTCTCTCCGTAAATGACCTCCCAACAAATGGCTATGGGCCAGGCCCAGCACTGTCCACGTCTCTGTGTCTCATTTTGTGCTGTCCCGCCTAGGATTTTGTCAGTGAATAGGTACGGCCTTTTACACAATGTTGTTCCTACATAATTTGTCAACATATTGTGACATGGAATCTACGTGTAAAACACAATGGATTTGAAAAAAGTCAAACTGTTGTTTTGAGGGTGAAATTCCAACCACAGGATTATGTCATCATTGTAATCAATGTTTTACAAATACAAACATTTTATAAAATAATTTGTACCTTTGAAACAACGCCAGATCTTCAACGTTATATCCACGACCAGAAAAAATATAAGCCAGGCAGCACCTCCTACTGGAGAGTTTAACCATGATTAGCCCTGCTTAGCTTTGATACTTAATAACTAAATACAAAACATTAAGAAAACCTTCCTAATATTGAGTTGCCCCCCTCTCAGAACAGCCTCAATTCGTCAGGGCATGGACTCTACAAAGTGTTAAAAGTATTCCACAGGGATGCTGGCACATGTTGGCTCCAATGCATCCCACAGTTATGTCCTTTGGGCGGTGGACCATTCTTGACACACGGGAAATTGCTGAGCGTGAAAAACCAGTTCTTGACACAATCCGGTGTGCCTGACACCTACTACCATACCCATTTCAAAGGCACTTAAATAGTTTATCGAGCCCATTCACCCTCTGAATGGCACTCAAACGCAATTTCAATTGTCTCAAGGCTGAAAAATTATTCTTTAACACCTCTCCTTTCTTTCATCTACACCAGTGGTTCCCAAACTTTTTATAGTCCCGTACCCCTTCAAACATTCAACCTCCAGCTGCGTACCCCGTCTAGCACCATGTTTTTTGCTATCATTGTAAGCCTGCCACACACACGCTACATTTATTAAACATAAGAATGAGTGTGAGTTTGTCACTTCCCACGAGCCGGGTTGTGACAAAGAGCTCTTATAGGACCAAGGGCACAAATAATTATAATCAATAATTTTGCTCTTTATTTAGCCATATAAATCTTATTTGTTCTTCAAATTTTTTGAATAACTCACCACAGGTTAATGAGAAGGGTGTGCTGGAAAGGATGCACATAACTCCGCAATGTTGGGTTGTATTGGAGAGAGTCTCAGTCTTAAATCATTTTCCACATACAGTCTGTGCCTGTATTTAGTTTTCATGCAAGTGAGGGCCGAGAATCCACTCTCACATAGGTACGTGGTTGCAAAGGGCATCAGTGTCTTATAACAGCACGATTTGCCAAGGCAAGATACTCTGAGCACAGCCCAACACAGAAATCTAGCAGTGGCTTCTGATTATATTAAATTTTCACAGACCCGCTTATTGCAATTTTGATGAGGCTCTCTTGTTCAGTGGACTGGAGGCAGGGCATGAAAGGGATAACGAATTCAGTTGTGTGTGTCATCTGTTTCGGGAAAGTACATGCGTAATTGCGCACCCAACTCACTCAGGTGCTTCGCTATTTCACATTTGACATTGTCCGTAAGCTTGAGTTCATTTGCACACAAAAAAATCATACAATGATGGACCTGTGTGTTATCCTTGCTAATGCAGACAGAAAAGAGCTCCAACTTCTTAAATCATAGCTTCAATTTCGCCCACACATTGAATATAGTTGCGGAGTCCCTGTAATCCTAGATTCAGATAATTGAGGCGAGACAAAACATCACCCAGATAGGCCAGTCGTGTGAGAAACTTGTCATCATGCAAGCGGTCAGACAAGTGAAAATTATGGTCAGAAAACTTTAAGCTCATCTCTCAATTCAAATAAAAGTGTCAATACTTTTACCCTTGATAACCTGCGCACTTCTGTATGTTGTAAAAGTGTTACATGGTTGCCACCCATATCATTGCATAGTGCAGAAAATACATGAGAGCTCACGGGCCTTGCTTTAACAAAGTTAACCATTTTCACTGTCGTGTCCAAAACATCTTTCAAGCTGTCAGGCACTCCTTTGGCAGCAAGAGCCTCTCGGTGGATGCTCCAGTGTACCCAAGTGGCATCAGGAGCACCTGCTTGCACGCGCGTTACGACACCCCTAAGTCTCCCCGTCATGGCTTTTGCGCCATCAGTACAGATACCAACACATCTTGACCACCCAAGTCCATTTGATGTCACAAAGCTGTCCAGTAAAAATATTATATCCTGTTGTCCTGGTTTCCTGTGGTTTGCAGAAGAGGATGTCTTCCTTAATTGACCCCCCATAAACGTAACGGACATATACCAGGAGCTGTGCCAGGCCCGCCACATCTGTTGACTCATGCAGCTCTAACGCATACAATTCATTGGCTTGTATATGAAGCAGTAATTGTTTCAAAACATCTCCTGCCATGTCACTGATGGGTCGTGAAACCGTGTTGTTTGATGAAGACATTGTCTGTATAGTTTTTGTTGGCCTTTTCCCTAGCATTGTCTCAGTCATATCAGCGGCAGCAGGAAGAATTAAGTCCTCCACAATAGTATGGTGCTTACCTGTCCTAGCCACTCGGTAGCTCACCATATAAGACGCTACTAGCCCCTTCTTATTAATGGCATCTGTTGTTTTTACACATGTCTTACTACTCGAGGGTAGTCTTACTTCTCGCTCAAAAAACTCCTGTGGCTTATTTTTTAAATGGGCATGTTTTGTTTAAATGTCTGCACAAAAGTGAAGGTGTCATCGAGTTATACTTTTGCACATTTAACACACTGTGGCTGAGGAAAGGCACTATTCCCAATATAAGTGAACCCAAAATCAATGTAGTTATCTTTCTCTTCGATGGTCCAATGTCCCTGTCTGTTGTTTGGTGCTTTCCCGGGTAAGGGGGCAGTAGCTCTTCGGCTGCATCAGATTCACAACTGTCAGTGTCCATGCTAGCTTCAAGATGGCATGCAAAGGTCACAGGTCTGTGGAGATCTTCACAATTGCTATAATAGTCTGCACAGTATCTCAAACAACATTGACCACTTGCATGTACTTTTAATCTAATCTCAACTGCAATCCAGGTCATTTGGCTGTGCACAGTGATAATGCATTGAGTTGTTGTATAAATACAAAATATCTGACATTGTATTCCCATTTGAACTTTATTCTGCTTTTAAATTGTTGAAAGTGCAGTGATAATAAATTTCGATGACAACTAAACCAACAATAAATTAGTTCATCCATTGGAATTTGGTTGTGCTTTTAGATGTTTGAAAGCATAGTGGTAACACATTGGGAATTCAACAAACTTCTGTCTGTCTTTTTGAGTGGGTGAATAAAGGTTGAAATCTCATTGATCAACATCTCAACCAAATACTACCCAAATTCCAGTTGAAATGACATGGTGTGCCCAGTGGGCAGTGCCTTAAGGGTCGGTTCAAGTTCATCATCCATGGGTCTGCACCTCGTCAACCATTTGGGTGTACGTCGTCAGCTCCCACTTCACGACTGATGCTATGAACCAAGTTTAAGTTAAGTATATCTTGAATTTACCTGCTGACTCAATTCACCTGCTGACTCAATTCACCTGCTGACTCAATCGGATTTGAGGATTAGATTAACTGAACATTAGCAGTGTGAAGTGAAGTTAGATTCCTCATAGGCATGTTAGCTAACGAGAGCTCTTTGCAGCTTCTACCAACAAGCATTTGTACAGAGAGACTTGGAATCCAGACTTGACTGTGTGTTTTGGACAACATAAAAGGACAGTTCACTCCAAAATCAGAGCTTTTCCATTACTTTGGGGATGAGGCAAAGGGCTTGGAGCTGGATTTACACAACAGATGGAATGCATTAAACACCTCTTGACATCAGTTTTGAGGTAGACCTGAACTCTGACTTTGGATTTAACTATCCCATCAAAAAAACGTTATACTCTTGATAAAAATCGTATCAAAAAGCTGGTTGGTTGCATCTTGTCTGCTCAGAAATATTTGCCATACTACAGTAATCCCAGTTGAAAGTACCCCAAATGAAAACTAAATGGAACTAGCCTCAGCCTGAGGCACTCAATTTGTATTTTACTTCCTTATCACGGGGGGAATTAGTGACTGGTTTAAAATCAGAGCTATGTAGTTTGCATAAATAAATAATTCTGGTACATTTTCAGCAATCCCCAAAAAACGAGACAATGCCAAAAGTCAACCTTTTGTGAAGCATCACAGCACAGTTGAAAAATAGATGGCAAATAGAAATCCAATATGGATGGTGTTAAGAAATAGATGGGAGAGATTGAATGGAGCTGAAGGGTGGGACTAATAACAAGATGACAAATGTAAAACATACGGGTCTGTAAAATGTATATAGGTTCAGAACATTTGTGAAACAGCAGTTACAAATATATTGCAAATATAAATCAAACTGGATGGCCAGGACTAAAAACAAACAAAATATAACTATTGTAAAATAGATTGTGTCTGTAAAATGTGTATAGTATGTATAAGCTGGAAGTAGAAGCCTAAGTGTTACTGTGTATTAGTTTATGCCAATTGGGGGAGGGGTGGTAGAGTTTGCTGGGGAAAATAAAAGGTATATTAAATTTTTTTTAAAGTGTGCACACACACACACACAAAAGTTTGGGGTCACTTAGAATGTCCTTGTTTTTGAAAGAAAATCTAATTTTTTTGTCCATTAAAATAACATCAAAATGATCAGAAATACAGTGTAGACATTGTTAATGTTGTAAATGACTATTGTAGCTGGAAATGGCTGATTTTGAATGGAATATCTACATAGGCTTACAGAGGCCCATTATCAGCAACCATCACTCCTGTGTTCCAATGGCACGTTGTGTTAGCTAATCCAAGTTTATCATTTTGGAAGGCTAATTGATCATTAGAAAAACCTTTTGCAAATATATTAACACAGCTAAAAATGTTGTTCTGATTAAAGAAGCAATAAAACTGGCCTTCTTTAGACTAGTTGAATATCTGGAGCATCAGCATTTGTGGGTTCAATTACAGGTTCAAAATGGCCAGAAACAAAGCACTTTCTTCTGAAACTCAGTCTATTCTTGTTCTGATAAATGAAGGCTATTCCATGCAAGAAATTGCTAAGACACTGAAGATCTGGTACAACGCTGTGTACTACTCCCTTCACAGAACAGCGCAAACTGGCCCTAACCAGAATAGAAAGAGGAGTGGGAGGCCTCGGTGCATAACTGAGCAAGAGGACAAGTACATCTAGTTTGAGAAACAGACGCCTCACAAGTCCTCAACTGGCAGCTTCATTAAATAGTACCCGCAAAACACCAGTCTCAACGTCAACAGTGAAGAGGCGACTCCGGGATGCTGGCCAACACACATACGTGTGTGTGTACGTGTGTGTGTGTGTATATATAAGTGTGTGTGTATATATACATACACACACACATAGTTGAAGTCAGAAGTTTACATACATCTTAGCCAAATACATTTAAACTCAGTTTTTCATACACACACACACTGTACATCTGTACATACATACATACATACATACATACATACATACATACATACATACATACATATATACGTGTGTGTGGTTAAAAAGGACTGGCTAAAAATTAACATATCAGACCAGTACATTGCCGAGTTGCTGCTGGCATGTTAAGTTTTCGGAAACTGAACCCTGAATAATCAACCATTAGACCAGAAAGACGTGAGACTGTGGTCCACACGTTGAAATCGTTAGAAACTCTGAAACTCAACACGAGGTGAAGAAAATGAACTTACCAGACCAGGACACTGCCAGTCTGCAGGTGTAAGTGTAAAGTGGTTTGGAACTTTGACTATGTACCGAGGAAGAGGAGAAAACTCCCCTCTCAGACAATCACTGGTATAGCTAAGTAGCTGTTCTTCGGAAACAGACCATTGGATACCAAACAACTAAGAAGGACCTTGTGACCTCTAGTGGACAATCAGAGCATGTACAAGTGGCCCACACGAAACAACTTTCTGAGAGGGCTTGGTTCCGACCGAGATAAACGACAAACGAAATGCATTCCACATGTAAATACATTAATTATTTTCTTATTCCAAACGGATGGCGGTTCGTGTGCAAGGCATATGATTAATGTGAGGACAGTCCTAGAATGTATCCACGATAAATGTCAGTTTCTCTATTTTCCCCACCCCCTTCTCCATCTCTGTGTAATAAGCTGTCATATCTTGTCAGTCCACTAGGGACCTTTGACTTATGTAAGTGTGTTTGTGTATTCTGTGTTATTATTTAGTTCGCTAGTAAATAAATAATTAAACCAATTTGTGTAGTACTGAATAATGCTCACGCCTGGGGTTTGTGCAGATCCAAGAAGGTTACGAGTATTCAGAATGAGAATTGATATGAGGTAATGATTTAATAATTGACTGTTATCAATATATAACTTATATATATCTTCTAGAGTTTAATTCGGGAGATTGTAACTTGTTAAAAAACTTGTTCTGTGGTGCCCCAAATTCCTAATGAGTTAATTGTTACATGATTAATTTAATTGGATGGCTAGGAGCCACAATGTGTTATGTGCTCAATGGTTCAGAGGGGTTGGTTTAAATGCAGAAGACACATTTCGGTTGAATGCATTCAGTTTGCAACTGGCTAGGTATCCCCTTCCTTTTCCTACATACACACACTTTAACATTATGCAAATGTTTGTACATCCCCATTTGTGGCCTGCGATGATTGTGGAGAGATAGATAGCCCAGTTATTCAAATAAGATGTGGTTACCAAATTGAGATTAGCCTCGGTGTGTTTGTCTCTCTGTGAGATTAGCGATTGGACTGAAGATGCAGCAGCCAACCTAAAATAAACTACAGTGGGTGCAGAACAAGTCCCTTTTCTCTACTGCTAACCAGGGATATGTTTGGCCAGTGTGTTAGAGGGGACACTCTGACCTTACCTTACACAGCACCTACCCCAGGGGTGCTGACAGGGATTTGGGAGACCAAGCCAATTCTGGAATGAATTTAAAATCTGACACTTGGTGACAACATCAGGTTTTGGTCTAAGGGTCAGGTTGCTAACTGGTTTTATGAGCCAACTCTGGCATCAATCTCCCCAATTGTAAACATAACCCATACTTTATAACAGCTGCTTTTCCTGGGTCAGAGTTCAGAGGTCAATTTTGGGACTAGTATGAATTTATTTCATGCAGCATACCTAGCCTTTAGCGAAGCAGAATAGCATCATATTGAGCAGACGATCCGGGTTTGAAACCCGATCATTTAAATTCAACATCGGCTCCCTATTCTGTTGCCGTTCCATATTCAGTGCCTGTTATATGAATCTCTCTCTGTCCTAGTAGCTGCTGCTGTTGTTCAGATCTGAAATATTTGGATGGGTGTAGAGAATATGGTAGTAGCTTCACCTTTGCCCTCTGATAGAGTAAGTGGAATTTTGCCATATTGCCTAAACAATATACATTCCTTTCAGATCTACAAGAGTGCCTAAAGGATAGGGCCTATAGGGTTGTTTCTGAACCAGCGTAGTTTGTGGACCTCTTGTGGGATAAGTGAAGCTATTTACCTTGTAGCTGCTGCTGTAGATGCTGCTGTTCCAGGGCCAGAGTTGACAGGGTGTAGTTGCAGAATTCCAGGTTCTCCAGGGTCTGCAGACAGGACGTCTCATCCTCCTCCTCCTCCTCCTCCTCCAGCAAGGCCCTCAGCTCTGAGGCTGTGTGGGCGTACTCCTCCATGTCCTTCTCCAGCTCCTGCAGCCGCAGCAGCAGCCTATACTCCTCCTTTTGCTGCATCTCTCTTTGCCTCTCAATCTTGATATCCCTGTCCATCTCAAGGTGCTGCTCCATCTCCTTCTCTTGCTCCAGAGCCAGGTCACCGAAGGCAGGTTCAGATTCTTCTCTCCTCTCAGTCTCTGTCACAGACCCCTCCCCCTCCTCGCGGGTGTAGAAGAGGGGTCCAAAGGGCTGGAGGTTAAGGGGAGGGGATGATTGCCGGGGACAGGGTGGGCGAGGCGCAGGGCGTGCCGGTTTGTAGGGAGCTCGAACTGGGGGGTGGAGGATTCTTGGACGAGGGGGAGGGGGGCGAAGGGTCTTGCACCTCTCCAGGGAGGAAGATGAGGAAGAGGGTTGGAAGAGGGTCAGTTGGGAGTGGGAGGAGCCTCGCATGATGTCGCTCTCACTACTGAAGTCCATTATGGAAAAGTGACGGGAGATGTTGGATTGTCGGCTTCCATTGTCCTCGGCAGCAGCCCCGACAACATCTCCAGCAGCAGCCCCGACAACATCGACCCCTCCGTTCCCCGGCAGGCTCCTCTCAAATTGCAAGAGCTGCTGGGATAACTTGGTCTCCAGGTCACCGGCTGATGTTGCCAGGGATTCCAAGGTGAGGGAAGCGGGCAGGAGACCATTGGAGCATTGCCCCTTCCGCTGGGACAGCACCCTGCGCTCACCACTGCAGCCAAGTAGCAAGTCGGCATCGTTGACGCTGGAGTGGCGGGTTAGCTTTTTCTGCCGGTGGCCCTCCACCACTAGACTTAACAATTCCTTGCCCAGACTATGACCTTTGCCATTGTTGGTGGTGCCCTCTAGTGCTCCGAGGTAGTGGCCGTTACCTTTGGACCAGGCAGACTGGGTGCTAGGTGTAGCTAGGCTAAAGGCTCTGTTGAGTAGTGGTGGCAGGGTCGTATCAGGGTGGCTAGTCCTACTACCATTATTGGTGGCGTTAGGGCTGATGTGATGCCTGTGGCCCAGAGCTGGCACAGTAGGGCGAGGGAGAAGCCTGGGCCTTGCCTGAGGGACAGAGCTGGGTCTCTGGGGCCCATGGGGGGCTGTAGGCCTGTGAGGTTGTGCTTTAGCCCCATCTCTTCTCTCCCCCCTGTCCTGGGGCTGCTCCCCTGCAGTCTCCTGGGAAAGACTCTCGCTGACAGAGTCCCCCTGCCACATCCTTTCTTCCGCCCTATCAAAGTAATCCAGGTCCCACACAGTGTGGTCCTCTTGGGGTCTCCACTCAGAACCGTACTTCGTCTCGCTATGGTCCTGTTGACCGGAGCTGCAGTCCAAGGTGTAGCTGCTATACTCCTCTACCCCTTCCCTTTTTACAGCTTCCATGTCTTCCCTCATGTTTTGCCCATAATCCTCAATCTTGACAAAGCGATGAGGAAAGACCCCACATCGCCCTCTCAGCTCGCCCGACAGCCAACCGTCCTCCAGGGTGTTTACCACCCGGATACGGTCCCCCACGTCAAATTCCAACTCTCCTGGCTCCATGGCCCGAAAGTCGTGCAGTGCTACCCCATACACCCCATCCTCCTCCTCCTCTTCAATCTCCCTGGAAAACACCTCCTCAATTCCTGTCCCACTACTGTAGGGCTCATAGGTCAAAGGTTCAGTCTTGTAGTTCATGGGGTCAGCCTCTGTATCATGTGGGGACCTCAGGGGCCCCAGAAGCTCCACGAATCCCTCAGGAAACACCCCCCTGCGTCCGACCAGCTCTCCCTGGAACCAGCCAGGCTCGGGTAGGCCGATGATGGTGATAAGGTCCCCCTTGCAGAAGTCTAACTCCTCATGGAGCTGTGCATGGAGGCTCATGAGTGCCCTGGCCTGGCCGAAGGCATATGGGGGGAGCTCGGAAGCCTGGGCCTGGGCGCTGCGCTCTGACAGCTGCCTGGAACGACCCGACAGGTGGAGCTCTTTCACGCAGGACACAGGGAAGAGGCCACGAGCGCCCCAGGCATTACGCCCCCTTTGCCAGGCTGTCCCTGAGTCCACGCTGCTCTCGGCTGCCACCACATCACCTAACAAGAGAGAGAGGGAGGGGAGAGGAAAAGAAGAGACGAGAGGAAGAAGATGAAGGTATTAAGAAATAAAGAGAGGGAAGAATGAGGAAGAGCAAGAAGAGCAGAAGTCAGATGAGATATTGTATGGCTTGAGAATTCTGTCACAGCAGGTGGTGGAAATGTAACTTGACTCTGGGCCTCATTTGTGACCCGTTTCAGGAAACTAGGCGTATATCGCGAGTCACTACTTCATAGGAGACGTTGGAACGTAAACTTTTTTGGGGCAGAAATGCCTTCTTGAACGTGTGAACTTTCATGTGCCTTAATAACAAACTTGTATGCCATCTGTAAATATGAATAAAATGGTTAAATTACAAGCGTAGTTGGTTAAGCCACAGAGAAAGAAGCAACCTTCCCGCTAGCCATGATTGGCAGAGATAATGAGTGTGCTGGAAATGCCCGAGAGATGAGTTTGGATTGGTCTGCCTTTCGGGCTGGGCGGTATACCGTATTTTATGATATACCGGTATTGATGCAGGGACCGGTTTGGGTTTTTACTTTACCTTCTATACCGGTATTTGAAGGTTTGGTTTGTTACATGTGATACGCCATGTGTAATGTCAATTTTTATAGTTTACTTCGCTACTTGGGTCATCTCTCTCCGCTCCTTCTCTCCGTGCCACTTTCCACAGTGACCTAGCCACGCCCCCTGTGACTCAACCGTGAGATACTTGCATTCAGTCTGCATGGTCAATTTGGCGACAACAATGCTGTTTTCACTTTGCTTAATATAAATATACTAGTGTTCTATAAATACACTATTAGTTTCTGTTTCTTACATCAGCAAACAGCTAGTTTGTCTTTTCTTAGCAAGTTGCCCTAAAGCTTGTTATAATTGTTAGCCGCTAATACTAATAGCTAGCTAGCTAGCTAATAAATGTACTGAGTAAGAGGAAAATGTAGCTAGCTAATACAGCCTGATAGTAGTAATGATGGTGTAGACCTAAATCAGCATATGTTGTTTGTGCAACAGTATCTTCTAAATCAAAGAGGAATACGCAAAGCAAGAATATGTTAGCTACGTGAAGTAGCTAAGAGAAAACATACAATGTAGCCAAAGCTTATAGGGTCCCCTAGGAAATACGTATGAACACTTAGTTCCTACCCTGTCACAATAACTCCTCCCTGGCATTTTCATTCGTTGTCATCTCAAACAACACTGTATTCAAAGTGCCCACTATTATATTTTAACTATAGAATTAGACTAGTCATTCTATTTCCATGATTCCAACAGTTTTGCTCTAATTCACAAGTCAAATCGCAATTGCAACATTTGGTTAAAAATAAGTCCTAGATTATTTCCCCATATCGTGCAGCTCTACATGGCAGTGTGAAAATTCTCAATTGAGCAGTGGTGTAAAGTACTTAAGTAAAAATACTTTCAAGTACTACTTAAGTTGTTTTTTGGTGTCTGTACTTGACAAATTTTATTTTTGATAACTTTTACTTCACTACATTCCTAAAGAAAATACTGTACTTTTTACTCCATACATTTTCCCTGACAACTAAAAATACTTGTTAAATTTTGAACGCTTAGCAGGACAGGAAAATGGTCCAATTCAAGCACTTGTCAAGAGAACATCCCTAGTCATCTACTGCCTCTGCTCTGTAAAACTCACGAAACACAAATGCTTTGTTTGTAAATGATGTCTGAGTGTTGGAGTGTGCCCCTGGCTATCCGTAAATAAAATAAACCAGAAAATGGTTTGCTTAATATAAGGAATTTGAAATTATTTATACTTTTACTTTTGATACTTAAGTACATTTTATCAATTACATTTGATACTTAAGTATATTTAAAACCAAATACTTTTAGACTTTTTCTCAAGTAGTATTTTACTGGGTGACTCACTTTTACTTGAGTAATTTTCTATTAACGTATCTTTACTTTTACTTAGTATGACAATTGGGTACTTTTTCCACCACTGTAATTGAGTGCAGGAAATGCAGAAATGATAAAGGGCTGAAATTTGTTTTGGTTGAAGTTGAAATGAACGATGCTGAATGGATGTAGACAAAGAAGGGGTCTCCAGTAGTAGTACCAAAACAGTCAAAGGCCATTTTCTCAAAAGTGAGTTTACAAGTTGATCAACTTTCAAAGCAGAATTACTTTCCCATTGTTCCTCAACTATAGCTGAGGAACAAAGCACCAACAAAATGAGCAAGAGAAAATCTAAAGAAAACAACAATGCAAAAATCAAAAGACGCAATGTCAACTGCGTGCATATGCACTGGTTTATTGGATCAGTCCAAAACTTTGCACATACACTGCTGCCCTCTAGTGGGAAGGTTGAGCTAATGTAGGCTAATGTGATTAGCATGAGGATGTGAGTAACAAGAACATTTTCCAGGACAGACATATCTGATATCGGCAGTAAATGTAAATTATTGTTAATCTAACTGCACTGTCCAATTTACAGTAGCTATTACAGTGACATAATAGCATCCTATTGTTTGAGGAGAGTGCACAGTTATGAACTTGAAAAGTTATTAATAAACCAATTAGGCACATTGGGCAGTCTTGATACAACATTTTGAACAGAAATGCAATGGTTCATTGGATCAGTCTAAAACGTTGCATATACACTGCTGCCATCTAATGTCCAAAATCTAAATTGCCCCTGGGCTGGAATAATACATTATGGCCTTTCTTGCATTTAAAAGAGGGTAAAAAAAATACGATACGTTTAATCTTTTTCCAGATCTAATGTGTTGTAATTCTGTTCTGTTCTGGATGACTGTGTGATAACGCTCTCGGTAGCCGATGTGAGCAAGACCTTTAAACAGGTAAACATTCACAAAGCCGCGGGGCCAGATGGATTACCAGGATGTGTACTCAAAGCATGCGCGGACCAACTGGCAAGTGTCTTCACTGACATTTTCAACCTCTCCCTGACCGAGAGTGTAATACCTACATGCTTTAAGCAGATCACCATAGTCCCTGTGCCCAAAGAAGTGAAAGTAACCTGCCTAAATGATTACCGCCCTGTAGCACTCATGTCAGTAGCCATGAAGTGCTTTGAAAGGAAGGCCAAAAAGATCATCAAGGACATCAACCACCCGAGCCACTGCCTGTTCACCCCGCTATCATCCAGAAGATGAGGTCAGTACAGGTGCATCAAAGCTGGGACCGAGAGACTGAAAAACAGCTTCTATCTCAAGGCCATCAGACTGTTAAACAGCCATCACTAGCACATAAGAAGCTGCTCCCTATAGGCATAGACTAGGAGTCACTGGCCACTTTATTAAAGTTTACATACCTTGCATTACTCACCTCATATGTATATACAGTATTATATACTATTCTATGGTATCTTATTCACTTAATGTTTACATATCTTGCATTACTCATCTCAAATGTATATACTGTTTTCTATACTATTCTACTAGATCTTAGTCCGTTCCGCTATGACATCGCTCGTCCATATGTAAACTCAGCAAAAAAGAAACTTCCCTTTTTCAGGACCCTGTCTTTCAAAGATAATTAGTAAAAATCCAAATAACTTCACAGATCTTCATTGTAAAGGGTTTAAACACGGTTTCCCATGCTTGTTCAAAGAACCATAAACAATTAATGAACATGCACATGTGGAACGGTCGTTAAAACAGAAACAGCTTACAGACGGTAGGCAAATAAGGTCACAGTTATGAAAACTTAGGACACTAAAAACACCAAAAGAAAGATGCCCAGGGTCCCTGCTCATCTGCGTGAATGTGCCTTAGGCATGCTGCAAGGAGGCATGAGGACTGCAGATGTGGCCAGTGCAATAAATTGCAATGTCCGTACTGTGAGACGCCTAAGACAGCGCTACAGAGAGACAGGACGGACAGCTGATCATCCTCGCAGTGGCAGACCACATGTAACAACACCTGCACAGGATCGGTACATCCGCACAGGATCGGTACATCCGAACATCACACCTACGGGACAGGTACAGGATGGTAACAACTGCCAGAGTTACACAGGAACGCACTCTTTCACACCACTGCTACTCTGTTATTATCTAAGCAGAGTCACTTTAATAACTCTACCTACATGTACATATTACCTCAATTACCTCGACTAACCAGTGCCCCCGCATATTGACTCTGTACCGGTACCCCCTGTATATACAGTGCCAAGAAAAAGTATGTGAACCCTTTGGAAATACCCGGATTTCTGCATAAATTGGTCATAAAATTTGATCTGATCTTCATCTATGTCACAACAATAGACAAACACAGTCTGCTTAAACTAATAACACACAAGCAATTACGTTTTCATGTCTTCATTGAACACACCAAGTAAACATTCACAGTGCAGGGTGGAAAAAGTATGTATGTGAACCCTTGGATTTAATAACTGATTGACCCTTCTTTGGCAGCAATAACCTCAACCAAACATTTTCTGTAGTTACGGATCAGACCTGCATTTTGGACAATTCCTCTTTACAAAACTGTTTCAGTTCAGCAATATTCTTGGGATGTCTGGTGTGAAATGCTGTCGAGGTCATGCCACAGCATCTCAAATCGGGTTGAGGTCAGGACTCTGACTGGGCCACTCCAGAAGGCGTATTTTCTTTTGTTGAAGCCATTCTGTTGTTGATTTACTTCTGTGTTTTGGGTCGTTGTCCTGTTGCGTCACCCAACTTCGGTTGAGCGTCAATTGGCGGACAGACCGCCTAACATTCTCCTGCAAAATGTCTTGATAAACTTGGGAATTCATTTTTCTGTCAATAATAGCAAGCTGTCCAGGCCTAAACCATGATGCTCCCTCCACCATACTTTAAAGTTGGGATGAGGTTTTGATGGTGTGCTGTGCCTTTTTTTCTCCACACAGTGCTGTGTGTTCCTTCCAAACATCTCAACTTTAGATTCATCTGTCCACAGAATATTTTGCCAGTAGCGCTGTGGAACATCCAGGTGCACTTTTGCAAACTTCAGACATGCGGCAACCATTCTTGTTTAGTGTTTTACATATCATAGACTCGTCAACAGAGATGTTAGCATGTTCCAGAGATGTCTGTAAGTCTTTAGCTGACATGCTAGGAATCTTCTTAACCTCATTGAGCATTCTGCACTGTGCTCTTGCATTCATCTTTGCTGGACGGCCACTCCTAGGGAGAGTAGCAACAGTGCTGAACTTTCTCCATTTATAGACAATGTGTCTTACCATGTACTGATGAACATCAAGGCTTTTAGAGATACTTTTGTAACCCATTCCAGCTTTATGGGGTTCACATACTTTTTCCAACCTACACTGTGAATGTTTAAATGATGTATTCAATATAGACAAGAAAAACACAATAATTTGTGTGTTATTAATTTAAGCACAATATGTGTGTCTTTTGTTGTGACTAAGATGATCAGATCAATTGACCAATTTATGCAGAAGTCCAGGTAATTCCAAAGGGTTCACATACTTTTTATTGCCACTGTAGTCTCGCTTTTGTTACTTTACTGCTGCTCTTTAATTACTTGTTCCTTTTATTTCTTATTCCTATTTTTTTACTTCTTGACACACGGATCCCTTTAGCCGGATCCTTTTCGTAAACAACCGCTAAATTGCAGAGCTCCAAATTAAAAAAAATATATATATATATTTATAATCATGAAATCACAACTGAAATATACCAAAACACAGCTTAGCTTGTTGTTAATCCACCTATCGTGTCAGATTTAGAAAATATGCTTTACAGCGAAAACAACCCAAGCGTTCGTGAGTTTATCAATCACTAGACAAAACAGTAAGAACAGCTAGCCGCAAATTAGCTTGGTCACGAAAGTCAGAAAAGCAATAAAATTAATCGCTTACCTTTGATGATCTTCGGATGTTTGCACTCACGAGACTCCCAGTTACACAATAAATGTTATTTTTGTTCGATAAAGATTATTTTTATAACCAAAAACGTACATTTGGTTTGCGCGTTATGTTCAGAAAACCACAGGCTCGTGCCGGTCCTGAAGGGCAGACGGAAATTCCAAAAAGTATCCGTAATGTTCGTAGAAACATGTCAAACGTTTTTTATAATCAATCCTCAGGTTGTTTTTAACATACATAATCGATAATATTTCAACCGGACGGTAAACTATTCAATACTACAGAGAAAGAAAATGTCGAGCTACAACTCTCGGGTGCATGAACTAATCAAAGGACACCTGACGCGTTTTGATAAATCTCGCTCATTTTTCAAAATAAAAGCTTGAAACTATGTCTAAAGCCTGGTCACAGCCTGAGGAAGCCATTGGAAAAGGAATCTGGTTGATACCCCTTTAAAAATGGAGGATGGGCCGGCAATGAAACAGGGATTTTCCAAATAAAAGGCACTTCCGGGTTGGATTTCCTCAGGTTTTCGCCTGCAAAATCAGTTCTGTTATACTCACAGACAATATTTTGACAGTTTTGGAGACTTTAGAGTGTTTTCTATCCTAATCTGTCAATTATATGCATATTCTAGCATCTGGGCCTGAGAAATAGTCTGTTTACCTTGGGAACGTTAGTGCCCCCTAGCTGAAAGAGGTTAAACTGCATTGTTGGTTAGGGGCTTGTAAGTAAGCATTTCACTGTAAGGTCTACTACGCCTGTTGTATTCGACGCATGTGACTAATAACATTTAATTTGACATGCCGAGAGAGGAGTTCGGATTGGTCTGCCATATAGAAGGCTTTTGTCTATTTGAGCTGGGTCAGTCTATGTTGGTAATCCTGTCGAACGTGGCTTTTTTCATGTATTGTGTAGTGGAGCTGCATAAGTGTTGCTCTCCACTTTTTGGAGGACTGAGTTTGAAATCAGTGGAATTAGAGTATGATAGCTAAAGACATGGAGAAAACACCTGTCTCCAGATTACATCTTCAAACGAAGGGCATCCGTGACAGGGAGACGCGTCCATCATGCATAATGATGTATACAGGTAAGATAGCTAACTACATTTTCAGATATTACACATTTCCAATTTTGACAGAAAGTCGTTTCATTTCAAGCTAAAGTGAACTGTTAGCTAGCTAGCTAACGTTAGGCAGCTGGCTCCCAAGCTAACATTACGTGTATGACATTATTGGTATCCCAGAACCATTTGCTTTGCTAGTTAGAGCCTAATGTTAGTTAGCTAACATTGAAAATGGTTGGTTAGCTCACAGTAGATTCATGCAGGGCAAAATGTTCATTGTTGTTTAACTAGCTAACGTTAGCTGGCTGGCTCGTTAGCTAACATGACGTGTGCGATCTTACACAGTTTACCTAGCTCAGTTCATTGTTTACCTAGCTATCTACATGTCTTAAGCTAAAGTGTACAACACCTGTTGAATATGGCCGGTGTCAGTAAACGTCGGCAAAAAAAGCGTAATGAAATTGTTGCCAGCAGAGCTGGTTAGGCTGTTTTCATGTTATCCATAGGTAAACAAATCATCGGCTAGTGTCAAGTGTGCGCTCTGAACGCTCAGAGCGAAACGAGATGGATGGGGCTAAAGCTTAAGAGGGTGTGAACATTGCTGAATGGGTGTAGACAACTTCACTTGATACCAAAACATTCAAAGGCCATTTTCTCAAAAGTGAGGTTACAAGTTTATCAACTTTCAATGTAGAATTACTTTCCCATTGTTCCTCAAAAAATGCCGTATGTGATATACCATTTTGTAGCTCTGAGTCTCTACTTTTATCCAATGGAAAAACACCATTTCAAATGTTGCTACATAAGACAAAATCCAGGTGGTGAGTCACATATTAACTCATACACCCTGTACCATGGAATCAAAAATCTCTTCCCAACCATTTTGCAATCTGTATGGCACAGCTGTCAACATCCTGGTCCTCAAATGAAACTGGTATACTTCCTTATTTATGCTATTTTTATTCCTCCACCAGTTTTGATCCTTTATATATATATATATTGGGCAGACAGACCAGTTCCCTACCACCTGCTGCTGCCACCTGCCTCCTCCATTTTTGGGGTAATGCTGTAATAAATTGGTTGTAATCTTGGATTGAGGAGACCTTCATGAAAAACATAACTCTACCATTCCAATTTACATTTAAAAATAAAATACCCTTTTCAAACATCTTTCCCATAACTACAGGTATTTTATCAACATTTGAGTTGCCATAATATTTGTCCTATATTTTCAGGGGGATGACATTGAAGCCAGCTCTGCAATGCTTGTTTGAAAAAGAGAGATACTTTGAAAAAGGTTTTATTTTTAATTAATCAAAAATGAGAAATAGCAAATCCGCACAAAGGCAAAAAGGCCATTTTTAAACAATGGATGATTTTTTCTTAGTAATCTATCTGAGAACCATTTAGGGCTCAAGTAAAACTTTCAGAGAGAGGTTTAGTGCTTTTATATTTAATAATCTCAACCCACCCAATTCATATTCATTATATAGACTGGATCTTTATATTTGCCATTTGGGTCTTGTTTTAATAATAGTGAAATCAGAACTTCCTGAGGAGTACCTGACAGACTACCATTTCCATAGGATTAGTTAAAACAAGCTAACAATGGACTTTTTAGTATATAAAAAAAGGCTATACCTCGAACAGTATGCCATCAAGCCTTAGGGTTTTTCCAAACTGAAAGGATTTAATAGCCTCAAAACGTGAATCCTCTAATTTGGCCTTCGCACTGATCTTTCTGTACATTTGTTTATTTTCCTTTTTTAAAATTATTTGGAAAGAATTCCTTACAGTAATCGTCATTCAGTTGGTGAGGAGGAAACCGGAAAGGGAAATTGTTGAGCGTGAAAAACCCAGCAGCGTTGCAGTTCTTGACACAAACTGGTGCCCCAGCCACCTACTACCATACCCTGTTCAAAAGGTACTTAAATCTTTTGTCTTGCCCATTCACCCTCTGAATGGCACACAAACACAATCCATGTCTCAAGGCTTAGAAATCTCTTTAACCTGTCTGCTCCCCTTCATTAAAAATATTTCTTTAACCCGTCTCCTTCCACAGGAATGCTGGTCAACGTCGACTACAATTCTTCCTTCCCACAGTGGTGTCAAGTTGGCTGGATGTCCTTTGGGTGGTGAACTATTCTTGATACACACTGGGAAACTGTTGAGCGTGAAAACCCCAACAGCGTTGCCATTCTTGACACAAACCGGTGCGCCTGGCACCTACTACCACTCAACCTCTGAATAGCACACATACACAATCCATGTGTCAATTATCTCAAGGCTTCAACGTCCTTCTTTAACCCGTTCTCCCCTTAATCTACACATATTGAAGTGGTTAACAAGTGACATCAATAAGGGATCATAGCTTTCCCTGGATTCACCTGGTCAGTCTGCCATTAAAAGAGCATGTATTCTTCATGTTTTATATACTAAGTGTATATGTTGATAAATTAGGCCCATAAATGATCAATAGAAGAGCCCTGAGTAATTCTAATTCAAGGTGCCAGTGCAGTGTTGTATTCATTAGTGCACACTGTAGCAAACCAAAACGAGCACTTCTTATTGAACAAGTTCAGGTTTCCCTGCATGTTTTGGACGCATTTGCTTCCGACTGGTTCCTGGTGAATGCACCACTGGTGATTCAAAAGTCAACCCTACAACCTCATCAAACAGATTAACCAGCAGATGTGCGATGTCCCTTTTATATTTTTATCTGTTTTGTATCTGTGTGATTATGCAGCAGCATGTGATGCAAAGAAACTTTCTGTGCATTGTAATTTGCAGTGTGATTTAATTTGAAACTTAACGATGGGCATTATAAAAGGAAGAGATTTTTTTAACCGGAGTTTAATCAACTGTGTGATGCATGGGTTTAGTTGTGAAAAGCTTCCCAACTTAAAGATGAGCATAGCACACTTTGATTGCATTATAACTCTCTGTTATTACATAAAGCTCAGGAATAAGAGAGGTGCACGAACCATCCACGTGAAGATTAATTTGTGGAATCATATGATCGACTCGAAGAGATTCAGATCATTTATGCCCTGCTAGAGCTGCCCCAGTAAGTGCTGTCATTGTGAAGTAGAAACATCTAGGAGCAACAACGGCTCAGCGGCACAGAACGGGACCGCCGAGTGCTGAAGCGCGGTTGCAACACTCACTATCGAGGTCCAAACTGCCTCTGAAAGCAACGTCAGCACAATAACTACTCGTCGGGAGCTTCATGAAATGTGCTTCCATGGCCGAGCAGCTGCAAGCCTAAGATCACTATGCGCAATGCCAAGTATCCGCTGGAGTGGTGTAAAGCTCGCCGCCATTGAACTCTGGAGCAGTGGAAACGCGTTCTCTGGAGTGATGAATCACATTTCACCATCTGGCAGTCCGACGGAGGAATCTGGTTTTGGCAGATGCCAAGAGAACTTGCCCCAATGCATAGTGCCAACTGTAAAGTTTGGTGGAGGAGGAATAATGGTCTGGCGCTGTTTTTAATAGTTCGCCCCTTAGTTCCAATGAAGGGAAATCAGTCCGCCACCCCTTGTCTTACCTAGGAGCAACAACAGCTTTATTGAACCTTTAACTAGGCAAGTCAGTTAAGAACAAATTCTTATTTACAATGATGGCCTTCCCGGGGAACAGTGGGTTTTTACCTTGTCAGCTTGGGGATTCGATCCAGCAACCTTTCGGTTATTGGCCCAACGCTCTAACCACTAGGCTACCTGCCGCCCCAATCTTAAAGTCCACAAAAACAACCTTGCCGATGGACCAAAAACCCAGCCAGCTGTATGTTATCCATGTTGTCATTCAGATACAACTCTGTGAAACATAAGATATTACAGTTTTTAATGTCCCGTTGGTAGGATAGTCTTGATTGGAGCTCATCCATTTTGTTATCCAATGACTGCACGTTGGCTAATAGGACTGATGGGAGAGGGGGATTACTCACTCGCCGTCGGATCCTTACAAGGATCCTTACAAGTCTCTTCTTCATGGTAATGACGGGGATGTGGGCCTTGTCGGTGTCTGAAGTAAATCCTTCACATCCAACTCATTAAAGAAAAAAAATCTTCGTCCAGTACGAGGTGAGTAATCGCTGTTCTGATTTCCAGAAGCTCTTTTCAGTCATAAGATACAGTGTCAGAAACATTATGTACAAAATAAGTTACAAATAACGCGAACACACACACAAAATAGCACAATTGGTTAGGAGCCCGTAAAACGGTAGCCATCTCCTCCGGTGCCATCATAATGTCCTGTGTGATTTGTCCAAGTATATGACATTTGTTGTGCTACAATTAATGAAGCTTTGGATTTTGTATTCTTTACCTGTTCTCTGGTTTTAAAAAACGTTAGTATTGGTCGTATTGTCACAATGTACACAGTGGCCACACTTGTAAATACCATTGGGCAGGCCTGGGAGCCATGTGTCACTTCTTGGGTAGCTGCATTCTGTGCATAACGGAATCAGCTAGATTGCGCACACGTTTGAAAACAAAGGCAAGGGGGCAATGTTGTCAACTCTCACAGATTTGGATCACTTTTGAGGATGTTCCAGTGTTTCAACACGATAGACCGGCACATGGGCTGTACTGGAAAAACGTTTGGTCTTGGTTTGTATTAGTGCCAGCGAGTAGACTGACGTTCAGTCTCTGCTCTAGCACAGGTCTGTTCAATGACATTCTTATCATACCCGCGTTGCTGGAACCTGGTTGGCATATCCTTAGCTTTGCACTCGAAATCTATATCGGTACTGCAGTTAGGTCAGAGTCTTTCGGAATTGACCCACCAGTATGTTCCACTTAAGGTGTACCAGGTGGTTACTGTCTGCACGGAAAAGTCTATTCCTACTCTGCGCCTTGCGGAAGATAGTACACTTCAATTTGTTTTTCTTTGTTTTTGTGGACTGTAAAGATCCGAGAAATCTATTTTTTCCCTGACTTCTGTCTACTGTGAATTTGAGATTGGGTCAGATAAATGAATATAAGAAATTAACTCAGGAGAGCATCAGTAAAATTCCATACCAGTAGGTTGTCATCTATGCATCTTTTCCAAAGGGCAACATTCTGGAAATATGGGTTTTTCCTGAACATCATAAATTGAGGTCTCCTCCCAGTGTCCCTTTAATACATTTGCATAGTTAGGAGTGAATGCAGCTCCCACCACAGTACCCCAAACCCATTGGCAGAAACTGCCTACATAATAGAGGTAATTTGATGTGAGGCCTTTTTCAATGAGCGACCGAATAAAGTTAGACAGAGGTGAGACACCCACTGGTCTAGTGTGGAGATAGCGAGAGAGCGCTCGTAGGCCTGCGTCATATTAGTGTAGAGAGCCTGAACGTCAAGTGTTACTAAGATGCTTTTGGTGTCGCATCTATAGTTATTGATTATCTTAAGCACATCCCTGGTATCTCCTAAAAAGGCTGGCAATGCTGGCACAAACTTAGAGATGAAGAAATCAACATACTGGGGTTCAACAGGGCTGGAGGCAGGGTTTTCTCCTATAGAGCTACATTTTTATGGAATGGTCTGCCGATCCATGTGAGAGAGACTCAGTTTCATCCTTTAACTCATTACTGCAAACATATCCCTTCAGTAGGTCTTATGATTGAGTGTATTTTGGCTCCGTGGTGCGAAGTTGAATGGCAAGGCACTGGAGTAACAAACCACCCTTTCTGTCTGCCTGGCGGGCAATCCCCTCTCCACTGGGATTCTCTGCCTTTAACCCTAAGTTACTGGCTTGCTAGTGCTCTCCCATGGGTACATCATGTCTTGCCAGGCTTTTTTCACTATACTCGACTTGAGTGGGTTCTTCCTGTTCACAGAATGTGCAACCTTGTCGTGCTGCTGATCCAGTTTCTGCTGTTCTGCCTGTGGCTATGGAACCCTGACCTATTCACCAGACGTGCTACCCAATCCTGGACCGGCTTTTTCAACCCTCTCTCTATCCCTCACTCGCTCTACCGCACCTGCTGTCTCAACCTCAATGCTTAGCTATGAAAAGCCAACTGAGGTGCTGACCAGTTGCACCCTCTATAACCACTGTGATTATTATTTGGCCAGCCTCTTTCCCCTCAGGAGGCTGAAAAGATTTGGCATGGCACCTCAAATCCTCAAAAAGCTGCACCATTGAGAGCATATTGACTGGCTGCATCACCGCTTGGCATCTGACCGCAAGGCGCTACAGAGGGTAGTGCGTACGGCCCAGTACATCACTAAGGCTGAGCTCCCTGCCATCCAGGACCTCTATACAGTGGTTCGTGCTTTAAAAAGTTGCAGTGTACTGCGGCACAGCATGCATGGTGCCGCAGAATTCTATGGCACGTGCCAACCACTGGTACCATTAATGCTAGTTAGTGCTAGTTTGACCACCAGAGGGCATCTTTGGGAAGCAGTTGATAGCCTTCAATAGTGTCTGTACTAGAGAATGTAAAACCTTTTTTTGTACGAACATAGTATATGGGACTGATTAAGACATTTTAATTTGATTAATATTATAAACCCTCTGGGTTTCCATTAGGATGGAACGGAAAATATGGCGCTGTACAACGTGACGGTCGGGAGTAGGCTACAGTACTGGGCTATTTAGCTAAAATAATCCCTGTGTTGTGCGGGCACACGGGAGACTGGGGTTCAGTAGGCTGTCCTTGTAAATAAGAATTTGTTCTTAACGGACTTGCCTAATTAAATAAAAGGTTACACTAAGAGCATAACATTTCTAAATCCTAATTGTAGTCTAGCCAATACCCAAATGGATATTCAGTCAAAATAAAAAATCTCATTGATTTATCAAGACCAGTCCCCATGCTCGTCTCAGAGCAGCGCGAAACGGTGCTAAAATAGTTGTAGGCTATTGCTTCAAATCCAATTGCTTCTAACTTCAATATGCTCTTTAAATAAGTAAGACCTACACCACTTTTAACAGCACATTACTCAACACTAGTGAGACGCATGTAGCCTACGTAAGGCCTACAGTATATCGAAAAATATGACGTGACTCTCCGCCAACAATTACATAGAGGATTCTAAATTAAAACGAAAAGCCACCTCATGGGTCTCCCGGTGGCGGCCGGGACGGGTATCGAACCTGCATCTGTAGCAATGCGTTTTGCACTGCGGGAGCCCCCATCCACAAAGTATAAAAATACAGAGAGGTGTTGGTAAAGGTATATTGTCCTGCTAATAGCCCATAATGGGCTATTATAATACTGTACATGGTGTCCTGGTCAGGATAACCAAAACATTTCTTTATTAAAAGCCTATCAGACAAAATGTTGGTACTTATTTATTTTGATCCAAAGCCATGAATGAGTGAGTCACTCAGCTTTACGTAGGTGCCGGCTATATGACTGTCATCACCTTGATAATATATAACAATATTTGAGGTTATTTTGTTGTTGTTTTTTTAAACAAAGAGAACAAATGTAATCTGAATAAAGGCCAAAATAATATATTTGTAAAGGCCAAAACATTTATTTCTGTTTTTAGAGGGAGAGAAACGCTGGGCCAATTGTGCACGGCCGATAAAGGCCAAAATATAGCCCTGCTAATAGCCATAATGGCACTGTACAACAAGTATTTTCCAGTAAGCAACCATGTTTACCTTCATTAGACAATTTTGTTCCAATATTTCTGCAATTCAGTGATATTTATTCCCTTAGTAATTCATTATGGATCCATAACTAAATAAAAATCGGCATTTAGAATGTATTTTCATCATTATTTTATTAACAAAAGCATAAAGATGCTGATCAAGAAATACAGTACTGTACAGTATATGCTTTTACATTTGGATAATAAAGCATTTTGAAGATACAAGCCCCCTGCATTTGTTTATTAGGTTATAGCAGAACAGCATAACGGTCCGGACGGCCCTTGATGTGCCTGGTGAGCAGTTGGTCAAGTTCTGTTGTCATAAGAGGAATGGAAATGTCAGGGTGAACCGACGACCTAATGAACCCGCCAGGTATGTTGACTCCGCATGTCGGAGGTGGAGTTCCAGAGCTCACAGGTGTGCCTGACATGGATTGTGACTCCATCTCATTCCTCGCCCTCTTCAACGCGTCATTCTCCGCCTGGCTCTCCGCCAATGCCGCCTGGTTCTGGACCAATGCATCAGCTGTCACCCGTATCTCCGCCCTCCGATAATGTTTCTCTTTCTGCTTGGTGTGCCTTCAATGACTCAATCTCGGTCTTCAAAGTTTGAATGTGATCCATGTGCACCTTCATCAGATGAGCAGATTTTTTCGGTGCGGCCCATTGTCCAGCCCTTTGTCCACTGATGGTTGTAGGCATGTTTGTATACTCTGGAAAAAAGCATTCATGTTTTTATTACACAAGATTTAAAAAAAAAAAAATAATTTATTTAATTATCGATTTTATTACACAGTACACCTACACATTGATAGGCTATAAAAAATATTAAGAAAATGCACCGAAACCAAATACCTTTAGGTTTTGGTGATCCTATCAGCTCCGGCTCATTTTCAAGTCCTCTCGTGGTTACGGTCCAAACCCTGGAACGGGTAGCACCATAGAAAGAAGCTGGCTTGATGAAAAATGTCCATTTCGTCTGTTCTCTTTGGTCGCAATGTCATTTTTTGCAGGTAGGGGGATGTTCACACCTACAGTAGACGGGCTATAAAGAGTCTATTGTCCTGCTAAACGGGCTACAAGTGTTTGAAAACCTGTTTTCAAAATGCCACCAGCTGTCCATCACTACTGTAAATAAAAACACAGCATCTGGTTTACATTCTTTATTGTAACCCCAACGTCACAAATCATTTGTATCTACCTTTCCAATTACCTTTGAGTTTGGGATTTACAAATGTGTGCTTTTCATGTCATTTTTTGTCATTTTTTGTTAAAGCCAGTTCGGATTTAAGTAGAACTTTTGAGTGACACCTTTAGTGAGAGGTCTAATGCTTTAATATTTAATAATATCTGCCCTCCCAATTCATATCAAAAAAGGATCATTTTTCACGCTGTTATTAGTCACATTGTTTTAGTTTAAACGTGCAGACTGGCACTAAGAACAGCGGGAACGTTTCCCTAGTCAGCGCCATGATTAGTGCAATGCTCCTTAAAAATTGTTGCTCTGTGCTACCAGGTGGGGCGGGGTTCCACCCCTTCCCCATGGGCTAGGTCCGTCTTCTGTGCACGGCTCTGCGGGCCCATCCCAATGCCCCTTGCATTGAACCTTTTGCGCAAGGCAATGCCATTGTGCGCCACTCGGGAGCCATGATCAAAATATATTGTCCTGCTAATAACAGGGTTAATAATATATCTGTGAGAATGTCCACGGGGCTTTTATATAATTCTAAATTAATAATAATAAATTGCTTTGTTTAAAAAATATATATTTTGGAGATTATTTCATTTTCAGATAACGTAAAATGAGTGAGGAAAAAGGCCATTTTTGAACATGGGGTGAGACATTGTTACTAATTTGTAAATAAAGCCAGTTTGTTATTTAGAATATTTTATTTCTGTTTTTAGAGGGAGAGAAACCAAAAACCTACAGTCATCTCATGGGTCTCCCAGTCGAGGCCGGCACGGGTATTGAACCAGCATCTGTAGCACCATTGAGGACTTTCACCATTTAGAAGTAGTCAACTGGGTGGGACTTACTAGGGGTTAAGGAAAGATCACAATCATATCCAGATCATCAGGACTCAGGAGAAATTAGCCAATTAATTATACTCCTGAACAAACATTCCATAACTTCAGCTGGCAGTAAATCACCAACCTTGTCTTTATTCCTGTTCAGACAACACCCTCCAGGTGGCAGGATGCACCCTTTCAGTTTGTTTACAGACTCAGAAGTAGTTAACTTGTTATGGCTTGGGGGCAGTATTTCGACATCTGGATGAGAAGCGTTCCCAAAGTAAACTGCCTGTTACTCAGGCCCAGAAGCTAGGATATGCATATAATAGAATAGATTGAAAACTCAAAAAAATAATGTCTGTGAGTATAACAGAACTGATGTGGCAGGCAAAAACCTGAGGAAAATCCATCCAGGAAGTGGGATATTTTTGATGTGTGTAGTTTTCAATGGAATGCCAGTACAGTATGTAATGGGGTAGGACCCAGATTGCAGTTTCTATGGCTTCCACTAGATCTTTAGACAATGTTTCAGGCTTGTTTTCTGAAAAATGAGGAAGAATGAGACCATTTCGTAAGTGGACTGTAGAATGAACCAGAGCTGGCTAGCGGAACGCCTGCGCCAGAGACGTTAACTACCAGCATTCAGAAATTGTATTGTTTTCCGGACTGTTCACTGGTTGTCAATAATACTGCATCCCTGTTCTTTCACGTGAGATCCTACGGTTCAGTTGAGCTCATTCATTCAGTAATATAGTCATCTCCCTAGGCCGACGGGTTGCCTCCCACATTTACAATGTTCTGACACGTCTGCACACAATACTAGAAGAATCGGTTGGGTTCCATAATTTGGCAGAAATGGGATGCGTAGGGAACCCATCCAGAGCCTTATCCGTTTGTGCTCTGGTGTAAACATCCCCACAAGACACAAAATTGGCAGCTAGCTATATGGAGCTCGAGGAGGACATTTTCAATGAATGTATTTCTCAAGTAAGTAGTTTGCATGCGCCATTACAGCTAACGTTCGCGTTACAAGCACATAACCACTGACTCGCTATGGCTATAATTAACCTAGCTATCTGCGTCCACATTGTGTCCGCCTCTGTCATCTTTCTGAGGGGATTATTTTTTCAAGAGCACAATTCTTGCTCGCATTTTAAGACCCACACACCCAAACTTTTGATTAATTGGAGAACACCCTTTTCTCCCCTTTTTGAAGTGACCATCTATTTATGTATGCCTATGAGGTGTATGTGTGCTTGCACATACCTCTCTGCAGGGGTAGGCTCCCTGGCTCTGCAGTACTGAAGTCATTGATACACACATACAGTTTATCCTCTGGTTTGGTGCTGGGGATGGTGACTGCTTCCACAAAAGTGCTGGGAAACTGGCCTGGAGAGGGAGATGGAGCAAAAAACTGAGATGAGAAAGAGGAGGAAGAAGAGACAATAAGTCAGAGGAGAAAAGGAGAGATCAGTGACGTGATTATTTAATCTGGGCAGAGATCAATTGTGACCTCTAATTTCAAACCCTGACCCCCACCTGTGACTCCATCCTTGTTTCCGAGCAACCAGAACTCATCCACCACGTTGAGCACCTCGATGACGTCGCCAGTGAAGAGGGGCAGCTCCTCAGAGACGCTGGGCAGGAACTCAAACACGGCACGGACCACCGAACCCGGCTCCATCACTCATCGCCTGAAGAGAGAGAGAATGATGGAAAGTAATCAACGATTTATTTGTTTCAAGCATATTTGACCATGCGTTGACACTGACACTCATTTATAGTAACAACTTAGGCAATATCTGCAGGGGGAAAAGAGGGGCTGAATGACCCAACTGGAAGCTGAGGATGACTATGCACTAACTAAGTTGCAAAGAGCATCTGCTATATGACTCAAATGTAAAAATGGCCATGATGAGTGGCAAGTTGGGAATTTAAGCCAGGACACCAGGGTTCTCACCCTTACTCTTGAAATACGTGCTCATGGATCTTTAATGACAATAGAGCCAGAACCTTTTTTTGGGTTAAGCGGGCGTTGTGTCAAGAAGCAGTGAGGCTTGGCTGGGTTTCAGAGGATGTACGGCTCTCAACCTTCGCCTCGGAGTCCGTACAGGAGTTGCAGCGATGGGACAAAACTAACTACCAATTGGATACCACGAAATGGGGTCTGGCTCACATCGTCTATGGAGAGCGTGATCACACAGTCGTCCGGAACAGCTGGTGCTCTCATGCATGCTTTAGTGTTGCTTGCCTCGAAGCAATAATAAAAAAGGCATTTAGCTCATCTGGTAGGCTCGCGTCAGTGGGCAGCTCGCGGCTGGGTTTCCCTTTGTAGTCCGTAATCGTTTGCAAGGCCTACCACATCCGACGAGTGTCATAGCCGGTGTAGGAGGATTCAATCTTAGTTCTGTATTGAGGCTTTGCCTGTGTGATGGTTTTTGAGGGCATAGCGGGATTTCTTATAAGCGTCTAGATTAGTGTCCCGCTCCTTGAAAGCGGCAGCTCTAGCCTTTAACTCTGTGCGGATGTTGCCTGTAAACCATGGCCTCTGGTTGGGATATGTACACACGATCACTGTGGGGATGACGTTGTCGATGCGCTTATTGATGAGGCCGGTGACTGAGGTGGTATACTCCTCAATGCCATTGGATGAATCCCGGAACGTATTCCAGTCTGTGCTTGCAAAACAGTCCTGTAAAGTAGCATCCGCATCATCTGACAACTTCCGTATTGAGCGAGTCACAGGAATCAGAAGGATAGAATTATGGTCAGAAAGCCATAACACAGTTTTTCCAGCAGCAAACGATGATTGATAATGTCAAAATCCACACTGAAGTCTAACAAAAACAGCCCCCACAATCGTTTTATGATTAGTTTATTCAGCCAATCAGACATTTGTGTAAGTGCTGTCCTTGCCTATAAGGGTACTGAATGTCTCGTAAATTTTTGTAAAGTGTAAAATAGCATTGTATCTGTTCAAACACCATTTTTGACATTTGCTTCCCTCCAAGCCTGAGGGCACGATTTTCAGAAGGCTTGAATTGAAGATATGGGAAATAGGATTGGAAATATCGTCCGCTATTATCCTCAGTAATTTTCCATTCAAGTTGTCAGACCCCAGTGGCATGTCATTGTTAATAAAAAAAATTGTCTTTCACCTCTTCCACACTCACTTTACGGAATAATCGGAGGGCATGTTATCCGGACCGCAGTCTCTATGGGGGTACCACAGGGTTCAATTCTCGGGCCGACTCTTTTCTCTGTATATATCAATGATGTCGCTCTTGCTGCGGGCGATTCCCTGATCCACCTCTACGCAGACGACACCCTTCTGTATACTTCTGGCCCTTCCTTGGACACTGTGCTAACTAACCTCCAAACAAGCTTCAATGCCATACAACACTCCTTCCGTGGCCTCCAACTGCTCTTAAACGCTAGTAAAACCAAATGCATGCTTTTCAACCGTTCGCTGCCCGCACCCGCCTGCCCGACTAGCATCACCACCCTGGACGGTTCTGGACTAGAATATGTGGACAACTATAAATACATAGGTGTCTGGCTAGACTGTAAACTCTCCTTCCAGACTAATATTAAACATCTCCAATCCAAAATCAGCTTTCTATTTTGCAACAAAGCCTCCTTCACTCACGCCGCCAAACATACCCACGTAAAACTGACTATCCTGACGATCCTCGACTTCGATGTCATCTACAAAATAGCTTCCAATACTCTACTCATCAAACTGGATGCAGTCTATCACAGTGCCATCCATTTTGTTACCAAATCACCTTATACCACTCACCACTGCGACCTGCATGCTCTAGTCGGCTGGCCCTCGCTACATATTCGTCACCAGACCCACTGGCTCCAGGTCATCTATAAGTTTATGCTAGGTAAAGCTCCGCCTTAGTTCACTGGTCACAATAACACCCACACATAGCACACGGTCCAGCAGGTATATCTCACTGACCATCCCAAAAGCCAACACCTCATTTGGTCGTCTTTCCTTCCAGTTCTCTGCTGCCAGTGACTGGAACGAATTGCAAAAATCGCTGAAGCTGGAGACTTATATTTCCCTCACCAACTTTAAACATCAGCTATCTGAGCAGCTAACCGATCCCTGCAGCTGTACATAGTCCATCTGTAAATAGCCCACCTAATCTACGTACCTCATCCCAATACTGTTTTTATTTACTTTTCTGCTCTTTTGCACACCAGTATCTCTACTTGCACATCATCATCTGCTCATTTATCACTCCAGGCTTAATCTGCTAAACTGTAATTCTTCGCTACTATGGCCTATTTATTGCCTACCTCCTCACGCCATTTGCACACACTGTATATAGACTCTTTTTTTCAATTGTGTTATTGACTGTACGCTTGTTTATTCCATGTGTAACTCTGTGTTGTTGTATGTGTCACACTGCTTTGCTTTATCTTGGCCAGGTCGCAGTTGTAAATGAGAACTTGTTCTCAACTAGCCTACCTGGTTAAATAAAAGTGAAATTTTAAAAATACAAAATTGCACTTCATGTCTTTCCTAATTTGGTCAGATAAACACTACCGGTCACAAGTTTTAGAACACCTATTCATTTAAGGCTTTTTCTTTATTTTTACTATTATCTACATTGTAGAATAATAGTGAAGATGAAATAACACATATGGAATCATGTAGTAACCAACCATCAGTTGTGTTGTGACAAGGTAGGGGTGGTATACAGAAGATAGCCCTAGACCACGTCCATATTATGGCAAGAACAGCTCAAAATAAGCAAAGAGAAACGACAGTCCATCATTACTTTAAGACATGAAGGTCAGTCAATGCAGAAAATCTCAAGAACTTTGAAAGTTTCTTCAAGTGCAGTCGCAAAAACCATCAAGCGCTATGATGAAACTGGCTCTCATAAGGACCACAACAGGAAAGACCCAGAGTTACCTCTGCTGCAGAGGATAAGTTCATTAAAATTACCAGCCTCATATTTCAGCGCAAATAAATGCTTCAGAGTTCAAGTAACAGACGCATCAACTGTTCAGAGGAGACTGTGTGAATCAGGCCTTCATGGTAGAATTGCTGCAAAGAAACCACTACTAAAGGACACCAATAAGAAGAGACTTGCTTGGGCCAAGAGAAACGAGCAATGGACATTAGACTGGTGGAAATCTGTCCCATCTCGTTTGCGCTTAGTGGGACTATCATTTGTTTTTCAGCAGGACAATGACCCAGAACACACCTCCAGGCTGTGTAAGGGCTATTTGAGCAAGGAGCGTGACAGAGTGCTGCATCAGATGACCTGGCTTTGGTATGATTTGGACCGCAGAGTGAAGAAAAAGCAGCCAACAAGTGCTCAGCCTACGTGGGAACTCCAACACTGTTGGAAAAGCATTCCTCTTGAAGCTGGTTTAGAGAATGTCAAGCATGTGCAAAGCTGTCATCAAGGCAAAGGGTGGCTACTTTGAATAGAAAATATATTTTTTATTTGTTTAACACTTTTGGTTACTACATGATTCCATGTGTTATGTCATAGTTGATGTCTTCACTACTATTCTACAATGTAGAAAATAGTAAACAAAGAAAAACCCTCGACCTTGTAGGTGTGTCCAAACTTTTGACAGGTACTGTATATATATATATATATTTGCTACTGCTCGACTAAAAAAAAATATATACAAATATCGGTCAACCAAACGCCTATTGACCAAACAATCGACCAGTCAACTAATTGGGGTCAGCCTTAAACTTTTGATTGGTAGATGATAATTATGTTATGATTCCAAATTTAAATAGCAAATAAGTAGACCAAGATGTCATCCCCGACCTAAGCGTTTGTCTCAAATGCCGTGAAAGTGGTCCAAATTTAAGTTTGTAAATAGTTGGGGGAAAATGTGTTAATGCGGTTACTAAAACATCTGTATCGCTAGATTGGTAGAAGATATTATTTTGGGGGTTGTCATTGTTCGTTGGGGGTTTTACAGGTACAATATAAATTACAATGCATATCTTCAGTTCTTATAACAGTGGGCTGCCACTTAATTAAAAGAAAAACAAAAAACGAAGAAATGCATACAGAGAGATGATCACATTGGACACCAAAACAGGATTTTGTAAGAGTAGAAATGGTATGTACAATTATTTATAAAAATAAAACAAGGGGGCCTACACTCCAAACTCCCCATCCTATTACCCCCAGCCCCCCATGTCTCTGTCCACCACCCCGAAACCATGTTTCCCAGCCCTTCCAACCCTGCCAAGCAACACAGGTTGGTTGTCAGTCCCCACCCCATCTATTCTACACCCCCATACATCCACGGTTGCTTGTCAGTAGAGGATGCTTTTCTATCTTCCCTCCCGCACCACTCCCGGTGACCGGAGAAAACCCTCCCCATAACACCCCTTCCATGTGGACCTGAAAGTAAAGAAAGTAAAATGCCAGGATTACACTACCTGCCCCAAAGCATCGGACCAACTGAAAAATTTGGTGGAGGAGGAATAATGGTCCCGGGCTGTTGTTCATGGTTCGGGTTAGGCCCTTAGTTCCAGTGAAGGGAAATCTTAACGCTACAACATGACATTCTAGACGATTCTGTGTTTCCAGCTTTGTGGCAACAGTTTGGGGAAGGCTTTTTCCTGTTTCAGCATGAAAATTCCCCCATGCACAAGCGAGGTCCATACAGAAATGGCTTATCGAGATCGGTGTGGAAGAACTTGACTGGCCTGCACAGAGCCCTGACCTCAACCCCATCGAACACCTTGAATTGGAATGCCGACTGCGAGCCAGGCCTAATCGCACAACATCAGTGCCCATCACTGCAGCAATATTCCAACATCTACTAGAAAAAGCCTTCACAGAAGCGTGGAGGCTGTTAAAGCATCGAAAGGGGAACTCCATATTAAATCCCATGATTCTGGAATGAGATATTCGACAAGAAGGTGTCCACATACTTTTGGTCATGTAGTGTATAATAACCATCATATCGAAGATATGGCTGATGATATGGCATGTGGTCCTCCCACTACGACGACTCGGGAAACCATGCAGTTTATTAGGCTACACATGAAATAATTTATGAACTTTACATGGTGGTGAAAATGCACGGTGATCTTGACGCTATTTCCAATAAATTATCGAGGGTCTTATTCTGATGATCGATGCTTGACTGCCATTTACAAATAAACAAATACTCTCATCATGTAGACTAGCCTACCCGCACTGTATCTGCGAGCTGTTGGTTACAGCACACATGCCAAGACCAGAGTAGGCACATTTAATATTTAAATGCAACAGTTCGTGACAAAAATCTATAGAATTGAAAACACATTGAACTTTAGATTTTTTTTTATTTTTTATTTTTTTTAATCGGTACATGGAAACTTAAGTGAAAAAGTACATTATGTGTGCCCACTACAACACACAATCAATTGCCTCTTAATTGGTTGACAATGTCATTGGAAACACTTATCATCCTATCTTTCTCACACAAAAAAATATATGTGCCATTTTCACATATGTTGATGTTGGGCTGGTGCTGGAGATGATGAATATGAAGTAGAAATATGAAGTAGAAACTTCCCTTTAAAACATCATCAATGCCTTCTGTACTTAATCAATACCAAGGGTCTTCTGTACTCTATAATTACAGGTTTCACATACTGTGGTATACCAGTAGGAGAGTGTATAAAAGTGTAGTCTGAGTGTAGTTATTTCTGATGAAATGTGTGATCTACCTGCCCCACAATACAAAGTTGAGTTTGATATAGTAGTTTATCAACTTACTCAGAACAATTATTTTACTAAAATTTAACTTAGACTATATTCTGCCACAAAAATACTTTTAAAAAGAGCTAAAGCAAGTCCTAACATTTTTCTAAAAATAGGAAAATGTACATCTAGTTAATACTTGGTAATCTCTGTACCTAAAATGATCTGACAAATGAAAAATCAGAAAGCATGTCAGAGCACATGGCTAGCAATATGAGCTCATTTGACAACTGGTTGCTCAGACATAACTCCCTATCACGGGCTGAAAGACAAGTTGGGGGGGGGGGGGACAAATGTCCTCTGCTAATATCTAGAACGATCCACCGGGATACCTGTCCGGCACATTGCTTTTAACTGAATACATTGGCGTGGATGCAGCACCCTGGAGAGCTGCATTGGCCCGAAGTACAATGAGCAGTCAGTAAACAACCTATTAGAAATAAAAAAGGCTACAACTGCACCATGACCAGTCTAGAAGGTTCTACCGCTTGGTGTGTGTGTGTTGCTATTGTTCTGTTGGGAGAGGGAGCGGCAGAGGCTTCATTGTTGGCATGAGATGGACACAATTCAATAAATAAACGTGGCCGGTCAGCAGATAAGCGGCCACCCACACTCCTGCTCATCAATTAGACAAACACACGTGCCTTAGCAACTGTGTCCTTATTGATCCGCTGACTTTGAACAAAATTTGACGTCGCCTAAACTCCCTTTGAAGCCAGACTCCGTAACGTAAATTTGTGTAACTGAAATATCAAACTGTCGTGGCCGCTGGGCCAGCCACCCTTTTATCCGTAGCAACAATTTACGGCTATCAACGTCAACAGCGGAAAAATGTCATTCTAATTTACATAGACAACAAATACTGTGGTGCAACGATAGCGCCCGTTTTCCGCTTGATCTCTCGCAGAGCAAACACAACAGAAAAAGTCCACCCTCAGCAACTAGCCTATAGAGTAGATTTGAATTATAAAATAAATCGCCTTCAAAAGGTTGCAATAGTAAACTCAACATCAAAGAGGAAAACAATTTGTATTTGTATGTATTAGGGATCCCCATTAGCTGCTGCCAAGGCAGGCATGGGGTCCAAACACACCAAAGCACCCACAGTCCATATAAAAACAGTGAACTATGTTTGTACTGAATGAGCTAAAGATAAAACAGTACATTATACAACATCCCTAAACCAGCACATATCCACAACAGAGACTGTTTAATACCATCATACGACAATATCACAACGTGTGCGTATGAATGGGTCTGTACCTTTGTGTGTGTCTCTTCACAGTCCCCGTTGTTCCATAAGGTGTATATTTACCTGTTTTTTAAAAATCTGATTCTACTGCTTGCATCAGTTACCTGATGTGGAATAGAGTTCCATGTAGTCATGGCTCTATGTAGTACTGTGCGTCTCCCATAGTCTGTTCTAGACTTGGGGACTGTGAAGAGACCTCTGGTGGCATGTCTTGTGGGATATGCATGGGTGTCCGAGCTGTGTGCAAGTATTTAGACAGCTCGGTACATTCAGCTTGTCAACACCTCTTACAAAAACAAGTAATGAGGAAGTCAATCTCTCTTCCACTTTGAGCCATGAAAGATTGACATGCATATCATTAATGTTAGCGCTCCGTGTACTTTTAAGGGCCAGTCGTGCTGCCCTGTTCTGAGCCAATTGCAATTTTCCTAAAGTCCCTCTGTGGCACCTGACCACACGACTGAACAGTAGTCTAGCTGCAACAAAATGAAGGCCTGTAGGACCTGCCTTGTTGATAGTGTTGTTAAGAAGCAGCGCTATATTATGGACAGACTTCTCATCTTAGCTAGTGTTGTATCAATATGTTTTGACCATAACCGTTTACAATCCAGGGTTACTCCAAGCAGTTTAGTCACCTCAACTTGCTCAATTTCCACATTCATTATGAGACGTAGATTAGGTTTTAGTGTTTAGTGAATGATTTGTCCCAAATATAATGCTTTAAATTTTGGAAATATTTAGGACCAGCTTATTCCTTGCTACCCATCCCGAAACTAACTGCAGCTCTTTGTTAAGTGTTGCAGTCATTTCAGTCTCTGTAGTAGCTGACGTGTATAGTGTTGAGTCATCCGCATAAAGAGACACACAGGCCTTCCTGAGGAATTACTGATTCTACCTGGATTATGTTTGAGAGGCTTCCATTAAAGAACACCCTCTGTGTTCTGTTAGACAAGTAACTCTTTATCCACATTATAGCAGGGGGTAACAGGCCATAACACATACGTTTTTTCAGCAGCAGACTATGATCGATAATGTCAACAGCTGCACTAAAAACTAACAAGACAGCCCCCACAATAATTGTATCATCAATTTCTCTCAGCCAATCATCAGTAATTTGTGTAAGTGCTGTGCTTGTTGAGTGTCCTTCCCTATAAGCATGCTGAAATTCTGTTGTCAATTTGTTTACTGTGAAATAACATTGTATCTTGTCAAACTATTTTTTCCAGAAGTTTACTAAGGGTTGGTAACAGGCTAATTGGTTGGCTATTTGAGACAGTAAAAAGGGGGCTTTACTATTCTTGGGTAGCGGAATAACTTCCCTCCAGGCCTGAGGGCACACACTTTCTAGTTGGCTTAAATTGAAGATGTGGTAAATGGGAGTGGCAATATCATCTGCTATTATCCTCAGTCATTTTCCATCCAGATTGTCAGACCCCAGTGGCTTGTCATTGTTGATAGACAATCATTTTTCATCTCTTCCACACTGACTTTACGGAATTCAAAAGTACAATGCGTCTTTCATAATTTGGTCAGATATACTTGTAGTGTCAGCGTTTGTTGCTGGCATGTCATGCCAAAGTTTGATTATCTTGCCAATGAAAAAGTCATTAAAATTGTTTGCAATATCAGTGGGCTTTGTGATGAATGAGCCATCTGATTCAATGAATGGAGCCGAGATGGCTTTTCCCCAAAAATGTTATTTAACGTGTTTGAGCATAGTTTGTTTCTATTTAGTAGCATGATTTATTAATTTGCAGTACGTTTGCCAATCAGTTGGGCTGCCAGACCTTTTGCCTCATCCATACAAATGTTCAATTCCTCATCAATCCAAGGGGATTTAACAGTTTTTACAGTCATTTTCTTAATGGGTGCTTATTAGTAACTGGAATAAGCTGTTTCATAAATGTGTCAAGTGCAGCGTCTGGTTGCTCTTCATTACACACCAACAAATATTCTTTACATCAACAACATATGAATCACTACAAAACTTATTGTATGACCTCTTATACACTATATTAGGCCCAGCCTTTTGAACTTTTCCTAGATATGGCTATTATACTGTGATCACTACATCCTATGGATTTGGATACTGCTTTAAAGCAAGCTTCTCCAGCATTAGTAAAGATGTGATCAATACATGATGATTTCATTCCTGTGCTGTTTGTAACTACCATGATGGGTAGGTTGACTGACAACCTGAACCAGGTTGCAGGTACTGGTTACAGTTTGAAGTTTTTTCTTGAGTGGGCAGCTTGATGAAAGCCAGTCAGTATTTAAATCGCCCAGAAAATATACTTCTCTGTTGATATCACATACATTATAAAGCATTTCACACATATTATCCAGATACTGACTTAGCACTTGGTGGTCTATAGCAGCTTCCCACCAGAATGGGCTTTAGGCGAGGCAGATGAACCTGTAGCCATATTACTTCAACAGTATTTAACATTAGATCTTCTAAGCTTTACAGGAATGTGGTTCTGAATATAGACCGCAACACTGCCCCCGTTTCTGTCTTTTCGGAAGATGTTTTAACCATGTATTGCTACCACTGTATCATCAAAAGTATTATCTAAGTGAGTTTCAGAGAGTCAGAATATGAATGTCATCTGTTACAAGCAAGTTATTGACTTCATGGACCTCGTTTCTCTAGCTGCATATGTTAATATGGGCTATTTTTAGCACTTTTGATTATTTTTTATGCTTTACTGGGAAGCTTATCAGAAGTAGACTTGCTCATGTTATTTATATTGGAGCTGATTATGCAGCTCACCCTGCACAAAGTGCAGTATAACTCTGGTTCATAGGCTCATGATTACTGCATACAATAGCTGTAGGATTAACAAAGGTATCAGGGCAATTAGGGGGACATAAATGAAGTTACTTACATTGTGTTTGCCAACGCCCCTAGGATAATGTACATTTGATGCAGCATTATGACGACTCATTGTCACAATGGTCGGGATTAACTGAGCTGGTCTTGGGTCACTGATAAGTCATTGTTTTAACGTAGCCTTGAAATGTGTGGACAGAGTCCAACAGCCAAGATGATTTGGATGGACTCCGTCATTCCTGTAGTGTATCTTCTGTTTCCAGAAGGTGTCAAAGTTATCTATAAAATAAAGTGACTCCAGAAGAGCTATAGTAATATTTTAGCCAAATGTGTAATGCCAGTAGCTTGCTGAATCACACACCAACAACCCAACGATGGTACTGGACCTGAAATTATCGTCCGTGTTTAATCAGAGTCTTTTAATGCTAAAATTAGTTATTTAAAATCCATTTTCAGATGTTCCGAGCTAGCCCTCCTGATGTCGTTTGACTACGACAGTGTCAGCTCCCGGCATCTGTCAGCTGACAACTCAAGCAAAGTTAGCAAGTAAGTGCATTAGCATTTATTTGGCTGTATAGTACACCACACATATAGCAATGTGTGTGTCGATCTATGTGCAACCAGAGAAAAGAAAACTAGAACACCTTTACTCCACACACAGATGCATACATAGCTCTCCCTCGCCCTCCATTTGGCAAATCTGACCATAATTCTATCCTCCCGATTGCTGCTAACAAGCAATAACTAAAGCAGTGAGTACCAGTGACTCGCTTAATACGACAGTGGTTAGATGACACGGATGCTACTCTACAGGACTGTTTTGCTAGCACAGACTGGAATATGTTCCGGGATTCGTCCAATGGCATTGAGGAGTATACAACATCAGTCAACGGCTTCATCAATAAGTGCATCCACGATGTCGTCCCCACAGTGAATGTACGTACATGTCCCAACCAGAAGCCATGGATTACAGGCAACATCCGCACCAACTAAAGGCTAGAGTTGCGGCTTTCAAGGAGCGGGACACTAATCCAGACACTTATAAGAAATCCCGCTATGCCCTCAGACGAACCATCACACAGGGAAAGCGTCAATACAGGACTAATATTGAATCCTACCACACCGGCTCTGATGCTCGAATGAGGCAGTGCTTGCAAACTATTACGGACTACAAAGGGAAACCCAGCCATGAGCTGTCCAGTGACGCGAGCCTACCAGACGAGCGAAATGCCTTTTATTATCGCTTCGAGGAAAGCAACACTGAAGCATGCATGAGAGCACCAGCTGTTCCGGACGACTGTGTGATCACGCTCTTTGTAGCCGATGTGAGCAAGACCTTAAAAACAGGTCAACATTCACAAGACAGATTACAAGACAGATTACCAGGATGTGTACTCAGAGCATGCGTGGACCAACTGGCAAGTTTCTTCACTGACATTTTCAACCTCTCCCTGACCAAGTCTGTAATACCTACATGTTTCAAGCAGACCACCCTGTGCCCAAGAAAGCGAAGGTAACTTGCCTAAATGACTACCGCCCCGTGGCACTCACGTCGGTAGCCATTTAGTGCTTTGAAAGGCTGGTCATGGCTAACATCAACAGCATCATACCAGAAACCCCAGACCTACTCCAATTTGCATACTACCCCAACAAATCAAGCAATCTCAATCACACTCCACTCTGCCCTTTCCCACCTGGACAAAAGGAACACCTATATGAGAATTCTATTCATTGACTACGGCTCAGCTGTAATCTACTACACTTCACCATAGTGCCCACAAAGCTCATCAGTAAACTAAGAACACTGGGACTAACGGGCCACCCACAGGTAGTAAGGGTAGGCAACAACACATCTGCCATGCTGATTCTCAACACCGGGGCCCCTCAGGGGTGTATGCTTAGTCCCCTCCTGTACTCCCTGTTCACCCATGACTGCGTCGCCAAGAACGACTCCAACACCATCATTAAGTTTGCTGACGACACAAGTGATAGGCCTGATCACCGACAACGATAAGACAGCCTATAGGGAAGAGGTTAGGGAACTAGCAGTGTGGTGCCAGGAGAACAACCTCTCCCTCAATGTGAGCAAGATAAAGGAGCTGATCGTTGACTATAGAAAAAGAAGGGCCGAACAGGCCCCCATTAATATCGACGGGGCTGAAGTGGAGCTGGTCGAGTTTCAAGTTCCTTGGTGTCCACATCACCAACAATCTATCATGGTCGAAACACACCAAGACAGTCGTGGAATGGGTCCCCAGATCCTCAAAAAGTTCTACAGCTGCACTATCGAGAGCATCTTGACCGGTTGCATCACCGCCTGGTATGGCAACTGCTCGGCATCTGACCGTAAGGTGCTACATAGGGTAGTGCGTACGGCCCAGTACATCCCTGGGGCCAAGCTTCCTGCAATCCGGGACCTATATAATAGGCGGTGTCAGAGGAAAGCCCATAAAATTGTCAGAGACTCCAGTCACCCAAGTCATAGACTTTTCAATGCTCCAAGTCTAGGACCAAAAGGCTCCTTAACAGCATCTAACCCCAAGCCATAAGACTGCTGAACAATTAATCAAATGGCCACCGGACTATTACATTGACCCTCCTCCCCTCCATTTGTTTTGTACACTGCTTCTACTTGCTGTTTATTATGTATGCATAGTCACTTCACCCATACCTACATGTACAAATTACCTCTGACCTGTACCCCCGCACACTGACTTAGTACCTGTACCCCCTGTATATAGCCTCGTTATTGTTATATTGTTACTTTTATTTATTTTTAAATTACTTTAGTTTATTTGGTAAATATTTTCTTAACTCTTCTTGAACTGCACTGTTGGCTAAGGGCTGGTAAGTAAGCATTTCACGGTAAGGTCTACACTTGTTGTATTCGGCGCATGTGACAAATATAGTTTGATTTGATGTCCTTGATGATCTTTTTGGCCTGCCAGTGACGTCGGAAGGTGTTCTTAATGTTTTGTTCCCTCAGTTCCCACGTGTAGAGATTCTCACCTCAATAACTGTGCTGTGTCCCTTTATACTCTGCCTCTATATTTTATCTGTTAACTTCTTCATTTTCCAACTTATTTAGTCTAAATAAAACCTTGAATTACTTATTTGTAATAGGACAACCAAATTAATAGGATAACCAAATTAATTAAATTTGATCAATTAATTATACCAGTAATTAAATCAGTAAATTATCTAGAATATCCATAACCAAAAATCTGAACTAAATCTAGCATAACGTCGAATCCATCGAGCGGATATAGTTCATGGGATACAGATCTGCTACAATGACACACGCAGGCAAAGGAATTCTGTTTCTCTCCATCTAGAATCCACTCCAGAAGGAAGCCCACACGGTATTGTCTGTAAGACAAACAAAAAAGATAAATTCTAGCTACTGCCATGTATATCAGGCATGATTTGGCAAATATTTCTATAGTAAAACCAGTTTATCAGTTTTAGAGAGAGATATATATATAACAGTAAATTGTTGTATTGTTTCTCCTCACCATTAGCCAATAATTGTTATTTACCTCTGTTGGGAATCCCATTTAAATGCATCCACGGTCATAATCATAGTCAACCCTTGTCAATTGTTACATAGTAAATTTATTTACAGTTGCTGATGTTACACGTTTGCAAACGTGAGGCGTGGTGCATAGCAAGTTAGCAGGTGCCTGGCTAATTAGCTAGCCAACTCCAGTCATGTGCTAAGGATTGCTGGTAAACCTAGCTTTTAGTGGCTGGTTGTAACTTGCTGTATATTAGCCATATTTACTACTAAAAAGATCTGGGTGGTTTGAACCCTGAATGCTGATTGGCATATCAGACCGTATATCACAGGGATGACAAAACATTCATTTTTCCTGCTCTAATTGCGTTGGTAACCAGTTTATAATAGCAATAAGGCACCTCAGGGGTTGGTGGTATATGGCCAATATACCAGGCTTTGCATCATGCCTAACAGCCCTTAGCCGTGGTATATTGGCCATATACCACCCCCACCCCCCCCCCGGGCCTTATTGCTTAAATACACCATATGGGTTTCAGTAGATAGCTAACTTGAGTTAATTTAGCTAGCTGGGTGGCTTCAGGAAAGATATCTTAGTTAGCCACCGTATTTGGCATCTGCCCTCTTGGTATCAGCTGTAGCGGAGGTTCTGGCTAAATCAAACTCTGTTTCGAATCTTCTTCGCTATATTCCAGTTGAAACATGTATGTTTGAATGTCACCATGTAGCTAACAATTTATTTATTTTTATCTAATTTGTGTTGATGAGAGGAATCACTAAAAGACATTGCAGTCTGGTCAGTTCTTTCTGCTTTTCCCAATGGATTGTGTGGTTAGTGTCCGATTCCATTTTTTTTTTAAAGCCTGCCTTGGGGAAGGGATGGGGCTAGAGCACAAGTACACCCCACGTGAGTAGTAGCATTTCAGAAACTGGAAAATGTTTTGTCAACTTGTATATTTAGCAATAATCCGCCAATAGGAACATAGCTGAAAGACATCCAATGGCCCTATCCAACAAGGACAACCATACTGCATCTACACGCACAAAAACATATTCCGCGATCAGTATAACATTGAGCCTTCGCGAAATGCCACAAAGCAGGACATTTATTTTCAGATCTCCTACCCAAAAGGCACTCTATTCTTGGAAAGACCCAGCCTACTTGTCATTTCAATTAATGATACATACCACTTGATTTTGAAGAATATAAATACCTCACAACAAAAAATAAAAAGGTTGTTTTACTCAACAAAAATTGGCCAATTTTTTTTTCTGTATCTCAGATTGTTCTGTCAATTCTCACAGAAACTTAATTTGGAAGAAAGGATGTCTGACATGCTTTTTACATTTGTATCACAAAACATTTTGGAGAAACGATCCGATATCCGATCCGGACCCAAGTTGGTCCAGGTACTAAATTCTGACATTTTGTCTCAGATCTGGGCCTGGTCTAATATAATTGCCACGAGTCTCGGGTATGTGCAATTAAAATTGATTTACCAACTGGACCCGGTTGAATGCACTGTATGAGGTGATGAGAACTGTGCCAGCGTATTATGTGTGTCAGAAAATTGAAACTCAATAAAACATATAGCTTAGGCCGGCCAGGTCCAGCTGAAGAGAGAGAGAGACCGAGAGGAGCCTTGACCTAGGCTACTGTTGATTGCGCCGATGATAGAGGCCTTTTTCACTGATGCAAAATAAAAGCTACAGAAAAATAAAATAAAGGAGTATAGTGAAAAGAAGCCAACAAGGGGAATGTCCTCCATGTGGACAAGTTTGAATATTGTAGTGGACAAAAATGAGAAGAACATACTTGGCGCGACCAAATGTAGGCCTACTTTGTGCAACTCGCTACTCAGGTTTGATGCGGCCAAGACGGTGACCTCAGTGCGCACTGGCGCACCATCAATCGCTGACCATTGAACTTGAGGGGCATAATCTTTTTGAAAATGTATTTATACATATCGGGTACGGGTTGGAAAGCCAGGGGTCCATTTCCCGTGACGACCCCTTTTATACATTATGAGGCATGAACCATACAAACAACATCTTGGTGTCATTATACTCTGCTCTAAAATATGGAGTATGTCTAGACTCTAAATAAATCTATTCAACATTAATCTCAAAAGTACCCTTTTTGATTTTGAGTGTGTGTGGCATCAGCACTGCGTGTGTGCGTGAGCTCGTTCAGAACGAGGTAGGCTTTGTTCTCTCCCACTCTCCCCATTTTAAATGTATTAAAAATTATATACTTTTTTTATTAAAAAAATGTAATCATAATTTTTTTTTTTAGTTTGTAACCTCTGAAAACATTGTACTTTACTGTCAATATTAGTCACATTCTGTATAAACAATGTTTTTGAGTGGTGTCAGGAATTCATGTTAAGTTTGTCTTCCTGAGGTAACATTACGAAGATAGCTTGCTAGCAAGGTAACATTATCACCTCGTTAGCATTCAGTGTTCGGTGGCTAGCTACCGTTGTTTCAGTTTCGTCTTCTAACAGGAGAGATAACTAATGTATCGATATTCAGTCCCCCTGATGTTCCCTTCCCTTTTGCCATTGTGAGACCAGGCATGGAGATTCTGTATGAAATATGTGTGTGGGTGGTTTTGTTCATTCATAAAATCTGGTCTCAGATTCACTAGCCATCACATTTGAGATTTTGTTTACTTTGAGACATTGTTTGAAACAATATACTCTACAATTACATCACATTTCCAATGGGCTCTCTGCTCATTTTGAAGTGATGATCAATTTTATTAGCCCAACCAACACAGTGAATGGGGAAATGGATTCAAAGGGAACTCCCTCTGCTGGTGATTTGCTGAATGTGCAATCCTAAAGGAGGGCTGTGATTGGGTAATGACATAAATGTACATTTCTATGTATAAAATGGGTAATATCTTATCCAAGAGGCCAATATCTATCCAAGAGGCCACTGGACATTTGACATGCTTGAAGAGTATATTGTTCCAAAAAATGTCTAACAATAACCAAAAAGGGTACTTTTGAGATGCTAATATTAATACTTTTAACGTTGAATGAATGAGAAAAATTGTAATTCAAAATCTAGACACTCGTCATTTGTACGGTTCACAGATCATAGGGTATTAGAGGAGGCATCTATACCGTAGGTCTAAAAAGAGCCTAAAATTGGCACTCATGATTTTCCCCAGCAAAAATATGATAAATGCAACAACAAAAAAAGGAATCGCCCCAATAGACCTTATTCACACTTGTTCATTGACCAACATGAATCAATGTAAAAACATCCATAGATTGCAACCAAAAAATAAAAAACTGACATTCAATCCTAAATTCAAATTGGCAAATTATAAATCAATATCTTTGCAATTCCATTTCCCAAATGGATTGTCACAAATTTCAAACTCAAAAAAATATAATGCAGTATCATTTTCATGATTGAGTATGCATAATGCCTGCCAATTTGAAAAATAAATGGCAAAATCTGTTTGATATTTCATTTTGATGATACTGATACAACACCGGCATTTTTGAAAATGTAATGTACCGTTGAAGTCGGAAGTTCACACACTTAGGTCGGAGTCATTAAAACTACTTTTTCAACCATTTCTTGATAACAAATGACAGTTTTGGCGAGTTGGTTAGGACATCTACTTTGTGCATGACACAATTTTTCCAACAATTGTTACATTTTTCAAACAATTGTTCACTTCTTTGGGGGGGCGGTATATAGGGGGCGGTATTTTGACGTCTGGATGAAAAGCGTGCCCAAAGTAAACTGCCTGCTACTCAGGCCCAGAAACTAGGATATGAATATAATTGGTAGATTTGGATAGAAAACTCTAAAGTATCTAAAAAAACAATTAAAATAATGTCTGACTATAACAGAACTGAAATGGCAGGAGAAACAGAGGACAAACCAACAAATCCAAAAAAAATGGAATAACACCGATTTCAATGTCTGGCACTTTTATAATAGGGTGAAATTGTTCCCAATTGCAGTTCCTAGGGCTTCCACTAGATGGCAACAGTCTTTAGAAAGAGTTTCAGGCTGGTTTTTGGAAAAATTAGGGAGAAGTTGTTGTTTTTCTAGTGGCTCCCATTTTGGCTGTAGTGTTTCCAAGCGCATGGCCGAGAGAGCACATTTACATTTAAGTCATTTAGCAGACGCCCCATGCACCTCTCTGAGTCAGAGGGGTTAGGTTGAATGCGGAAGACACATTTCCGTTGAAGGCATTCAGTTCTACCACTGACTAGGAAACCCCCCCCCCCCCCCCCCCCCCCCCCCCCCTTTCTATGTTTGAGTATCAACTGCTAGGGAAGAGAAGTATAAGCTTCTACTCGTCAGACTCAATCTTACAGGCACAAACATGACTGAGTCACGTACCACGGTAACCTCCAGCCTGCTACTGCCTGAGTGGAGATGAGATGATGACTAAAGTCATCAAATAAAAACTAATATACACAAGTGAAATATTTTTGAGAAAAAAAAAGTCTGCTGTTTTGGATATTGACTGTCAAGGATGAACAGAAATTCCAAAATGTTTTTAGTTGATTATTTGTTTGCAATATGTGATCTATAGGGTGAGATCTTCATAAGCAGTTTATTCGATTGTGGGGTTTGAATAGTGTGAGAAGAAAACATATTTGGTAAGAATCACAACAAAGTGTACAAAATCTATTCTTAAAGGGGCAGTAGCCTTCATTAAGTGTACAATTTTCAATTACAGCATTATTTAGTCTTCAGTTAGTTATACATTTTCTATTTGTTCAGTTACCAATAATATTTATATGTTAATATTATCTTCTGAGTAATTATTATGTCTCATATTTTAATTAAAAGCAAACTATTAGCTTCCAAAATGTAAGTTGGTATATCTAACTGTCCGATAACACCATTCTGATAGAATGACTCGTCCTGCACTTTGTAAAAACCCAGAGTGCATTGAGTTAATTTTGGAAAATGATCTTGGGTCCTTTCTAAACATCGCTTTGAATTCACATTGCTGATTCATACCACAAAATACGTGAAGTGAACTGGAAAAATGATTGAGTCCTCATTCAAATGCAAGGGCAGTGTGAATAGAAATAACGGAGTTGTTTGGCTTCTTTTTTTTTTTTACCCCAGAGTGCAATCGGTTATTTTAAAGAGGACTATATATGAAAACACACTTAGTGTAAACAAGCGTAACGGTAGGATGGGAATCTGTTGGCTACAAACAAGTATAGGCTTTGACAGAAGACAAATTATGCTTTTGGAAAGTAAATAAAAACCTGCTACACGTCGTTTTGTCGGCATGGGTTATTCCAACGTCACGTCCCAGGCCTAGGCTGAAACCTAGGCCTGCAGGCGTCATATTTTGTCAATGTTTTCTCTAGCCTCACAGACCTTGACAACGACGAGGCTACGTTTGTCGGGTGACTGGTAATGTCATCCACTGCCTAGTTCTCAACCTATACACATCAGTCCTGCTCGTGGTATGGTGACACAACCATCTATAATTTAGGTACTCCGTTCACGTCCCTCGTTAAGTAGCCCTAAGAACTTTTGTGTTCTGTTGCCGTGGTTGAGTAGCATATAGCCCTACAATATGTATTGATGGGGAGAGTAATTGATTGCTTTTCATATATTAAGCAATAATTTATAACATGTTAATTGTATATGCGTTTTGTAAAACGCATAACAATTTGCAACTGGTTTCATGATCACTTATGGGAGAGGAAAGAGATCTGTAGAGGTAACAATATCGCCATAGCTGCAGCACTTAAAATACAATGTAACAGCATATATTCGTGGTAAGTGTGTGACTGTTACAAAGTAGCCTATAATGTGACAACTGATCGGCTCTGGACATATGTCGCTCATCATGTGATCGTTGATGCGTTCTGCTTGCATGAAAAGAAAATAGATCTGATGTAAAAGCATAATAAAAGCAAAAGTTGCCTCCTGATAGCTTACCTTTAGCATCCGTGATGAAGTTACCGAAGTGGTCAAATCAAGTCTTTATATTTCAGTCTGGCAAGTTATCTAACTTTCGGTCCGTGTTGCTGTCTTTCGTTTATTCTCAGGCGATCAATTCTGCGGCCACATCCACCGCCTACTGCAAGTAAGCTAAAATGTTCTTTACAAAACAGACACGTTCACGGTCTACAAATCACTTCCAAAGCTAATTGGTTACACACATTACAAAAAAGTCGCTTGCCAACATTTGTGTCATAGTCTTGGAATCAGCTGTCATCCTATGAAAATTGAATCTCAGGGTCGTTCCCCGTTCACTTAGAAAAATATATAATGGCGAGATGCTCATGTCTCCGCCCTAACAATGGGAGTCGTTGTCCCAAAGGCGGGAAGGCAGGCGACAAGCTTAGGTCCAAAATAAGCCCATCGAAATTTATTGGGCTTATTTTGGACAGATTTTGGCAAGAGTGAAACCTCTCGCTTCGCCTCTTCCTCTCTGACGTCAACGTCACCTCCCCTTTCATGAGAGGGACCCAATGGCTGCCCTTACTCTGCCTGAATTAAAATAAGACATAGTTTTACCACAGATAGACGAGACAGATATATACTGGATGTATAAAAGAGGAAGCCCAGTGGCCGGCAGTGGGAGAAGATTGAGCTAGATGGATTTTGGCCGAAATTCTGCAAATGTTCTCATAAATAAAACATTTGATCTCTATACAGTTCTGTTTCCATAACTAGAATCTATAACAAAAAGTTTGGTAGACTTGACTTACCTAATTGTTTATATAGATTACTTTGTTTAGGACGAGTGCACTAGATAGTGGGCGTTTTCCTAATTAACGTCTTGCATATTCCGTGAGGCACAAATGGTCTTCATCCTCTTCTTGGCGGTAGCTAGCTAGTCCCAAGTAGATATCTAGATGGCTAGTTAATTCACCCCCCCCCAAAAAAATTGTTTTAAACATACTTGGCCTATATAGCTAGAAATCGATTTCTTTGCAAGTTTTCCCACTACTAGTACTCCTTCTGTGAACTGTAACTGTAAAATGGAAGGGTGGAAAATCCCTTTTCCAGTTTCCAACAGACGTTGAAAGGTATGTCATAAATAACGAGAAGATGCATTTGGAGTAATTATTGCATGGTGAGGCACACGTTGTTGACTGTGTAATCTGTAGTGTGCTGTATCCATGACTACCCATTGAATCAATCACCAAAGCAATAATAACTGATAGATAAAACATGCTAGCTACCAGTAATGAAACAAATCTATAGCTGGGTTTAACACAATTAGCATGAGGCAGCATGGCTAGCAAACCTTAGTTTACCAATGTGCCCAGCCATATTGCATCCAAGGCCATCCCAGGGTATGCTGCACAATCAATAGAAGCCATCATTTGTGACACTGGGTCATTGCAAAGTAATTTATCGAGTTGTAGAACACCATTAAGTACCTCTTAAATGATGGTAGATGTCTGTAAAACGTTGTATAGGCAACTACTTATGTTCTGTTGCCCTATGATCAGATTTTAAGTGAGAATACCACAAAATATAGTATAATAAAATGTGAGATTAAACCTTACACACTTTTGTAATTATTCAGGAGGAAGATGTGGCTGAGAAACAGGCGTAGGGACATCAGTCTGAAGAAGTCCTTTGAGGACGCTATGTGCGAGGAACACTTTGAAGAGTGTTTTAATCTGATTATTGAGTGTCTTTGTGATTAAAAATACTTTTCTGGAAGACACTGTCCTCTGAAGCAGTACCTACCAGATTAAATTGCATGAATCCACCCCCTCAATCTGCAACAGATGCACGTTGTAGTAGAAAAATAAGTAAGCCAACAACAACATTCGTAGCAATTAAATATTTTTATTTAACCAGGTAGGCTAGTTGAGAACAAGTTCTCATTTACAACTACGACCTGGCCAAGATAAAGCACAGCAGTTCGACACATACAACAACACACAGTTACACATGGAATAAACAAACAGTCAATAATACAGTAGAAAAAAGAAAAATCTATGTACAGTGAGTGCAAATGAGGTAAGATAAGGGAGGCAAGGCAATAAATAGGCCATGGTGGCGAAGTAATTACAATATAGCAATTAGACACTGGAATGGTAGATGTGCAGAAGATGAATGTGCAAATAGAGATACTGGGGTGCAAAGGAGCAAGATAAATAAATAAATACAGAATGGGGATAAGGTAGCTGTTTACAGATGGGCTATGTACAGGTGCAGTGATCTGTGAGCTGGTGCTTAAAGCTAGTAAGGGAGATATGGGTCTCCAGCTTCAGTGATTTTTGCAGTTCGTTCCAGTCATTGGCTGCAGAGAACTGGAAGGAAAGGCGGCCAAAGGAAGAATTGGCTTTGGGGGTGACCAGTGAGATATACCTGCTGGAGCGCATGCTACGGGTGGGTGCTGCTATGGTGACCAGTGAGCTAAGATAAGGCGGGGCTTTACCTAGCAGAGACTTGTAGATGACCTGGAGCCAGTGGGTTTGGCGACGAGTATGAAGCGATGGCCAGCCAACGAGAGCGTACAGGTCGCAGTGGTGGGTAGTATATGGGGCTTTGGTGACAAAACGGATGGCACTGTGATAGACTGCATCAAATTTGTTGAGTAGAGTGTTGGAGGCTATTTTATAGATGATATTGTCGAAGTCGAGGATCGGTAGGATGGTCAGTTTTACGAGGGTATGTTTGGCAGCATGAGTGAAGGATGCTTTGTTGCGAAATAGGAAGCCGATTCTAGATTTAATTTTGGATTGGAGATGCTTAATGTGAGTCTGGAAGGAGAGTTTACAGTCTAGCCAGACACCTAGGTATTTGTAGTTGTCCACATATTCTAAGTCAGAACCGTCCAGAGTAGTGATGCTGGATGGGCGGGCAGTGATCGGTTGAAGAGCATGCATTTAGTTTTACTTGCATTTAAGAGCAGTTGGAGGCCATGGAAGGAGAGTTGTATGGCATTGAAGCTCGTCTGGAGGTTAGTTAACACAGTGTCCAAAGAAGGGCCAGAAGTATGCATCGTTATTATTTTATATCAACAGGATTAAAGTCTTGAATTGTCTATTTTTGAAGGAGAGGACAGGGATGCAGATGTAGGAGTGTTAGGTGAGAAAGACAGAGAGAACAAGAGAGTGAAGGCGAGCGTAGACCCAGCAGGTGGTCTGCAGGAGGTGGTCTGTCAGGTGACAGAGGTGGCAGGAGACTTCCTCACAAGCATACAGGAGGTGGTCTGTCAGGTGACAGGTGGCGGAAGGAGTCGTCCTCAGGAGCATAGAGGAAGCTCAGGTGTCAAAGGAAGCAGCATGTAGCACAGGTGTCATGCAGGAGGAGACCATCATCCAATTGAAGGAGGTCTATAGTATAATAATAATACACCCACAGTGATTAATTGCACACACATTGAAACAAAAATATCAAAGTTATTAATATCATACAGATGTTACTTTAATAAGAGAATACAGCTCCTAGAAAAGAAGCTGTCAAAATCACACAAAAAACAACAACAAGCAAATGCAAAGTAGGCATGCTGCAAGACCAAAAGCCACCAAAACCAAGTACGTCATCATCTTATAGATTGGAATAACAAAAATGGAGGACATAATTGACAAAAACCCTTAGCAGTCTCTGGGCAAAAACTGGCATTGTGTAAGAGTCCTCTTACTTAGATCTAGTGCCTTTGATTTCATCCTGGAAGGCCATGTCGAGCATGTCTACCCCTCATAGAAAAAATTATAAAGAAATGCACCATGTGTAGAATGAGAGCACAGCTTAGAAAAATAAATGGTGAAGTTAACGAACCAAAAACCACAGCACAGCGAAAACTGAAGTGTTTCACCAGATAGCACTTTTCTTTTGGTGCCTGGACTCCCCCGTCTCATTATCCTGGTGAAGAGAACAAAAACAAACGGAGAAAGGGGGAGTCGTCCATTCCCTTTATCCCAGGGATCATCAACTAGATTCAGCCGCGTGCCAATTTTTTCTTGAGCAGATGGTTGGGGGCTGGAATGTAATTACAAATAATTTGTAGACTGGAAGAAGACCCCAAAAATATGTTTGGATAAAATAATAATTCAAACCTTGCTTACAATTGTATACGACCAGGTGTCTCTATTATGCATGGGAATACATTTGTCACACCCTGATCTGTTTCACCTGTTCCTGTGATTGTCTCCACCCCCTCCAGATGTCGCTTGTTTTCCCCAGTGTATTAATCCCTGTGTTTCCTGTCTCTCTGCCAATTCGTCTTGTATGTTCCAAGTCAACCAGCGGTTTTCCCGTACTCCTGCCTTTGCTATTCTCTTTTTTTCTAGTCCTCACAGTTTTACCCCTTGCCTGTTCTGGACTATGTACCTGGACTATGTACCTTGCCTGACCATTCTGCCTGCCTTGACCACGAGCTTTTCTGCCACTCTGTACCTCCTGGACTCTGATCTGGTTTTGACCTTTTGCCTGTCCATGACTATTCTCTTGCCTACTCCTTTTGGATTATTAAACATTGTAAGACTCCAACCATCTGCCTCCGGTGTCTGCATCTGGGTCTCGCCTTGTGTCACGATAACATTAATAGATTCTTAAATAAAAATCACTTGGAGCTGATTTCCTGGTGTTTTTCCAGTCTTATGTACAACAATAAAAAATATAGATTTTAAATTGCCTCAACTTTGGGGGCCAAATAAAACCACCCATGTGCAAAATTTGGCCCGCGAGTTGGGGGAACAGTGCTTTGTCCTCACTGTCATTCAGAAACAAATTCCAATGTCCGTCTGGTAATGGTTCTGTTCAAAACAAAACGATTGTAAAATAATTTTCGTTCCAACACCTGGTTCTAGCTCTTTTGAAGTGTAACAATGTAGTACTGTAGAGAGTACAATAATTCATACAAACGCTGTTCATCCGTGCTCATCCATGTTCTAGCGATTTGTAGCTCTTCGAGTAAACATAACTTACGTCCTGGTCACTCTTGATGTGCGGTCCTGAATGATTAGCTAGCTAGACTAGCTAGTTACTCTGCTATTTTTCTGACACGTGCAGAATCGTATTTGTTGCGCTACAGTAACATTAGCTAGCTAACGTTAGCTGAGAAATATATAATGGTGTATATATCAAGCTAGCTATTTCTTTCTTGCCCATGAGAAATTATAACATGTATTAAGAGAAGAGTAACGGGTTAGCTATTAATAACCTCACTCAATTATATTTCACCAATAGTCTCCAGTATTGATTCCCAAAATGACAACTTAACTAGTCGTCAGCTAGTTTCTTGCATGTGCAGAGCCCAGCTAATTTAAAGTTATTGATTTAACTGTTAGCTAACTTAATGTTACTGTTCCTCAGCATGTTTTAACGGAAAATAGCTAGCCAAACAATTAACGCCCACTACAAAAGTTTTAATATATAATTTATATAACATTAAACTATATATTTGTAACTTTTCCATCTTGGTGGCGTTATAACAGTCTCAACAACGAATAGTTAAAGTTAGCTACATCAAATCAAGTGTTGAAGTCCCTCTTCAAATCTCCAGTCCAACGTCAGCATCTCATTTTGAACTTCATTTGAATATGATGACCATGTATTTTATTGACGTCACTAAGCCATTATTGAGAATTTTCCAGAACGTGTGGCAATTATTTATTTCAGAAGAGCTAGCAAGACTAGTGCACTCCATATGTGCTCTGGGTGATTAGACACCATTAGAGATGCACCTGTCTGGGGAGTGGACATGACTGGCTATTTCTGTAACTGTGTTATGGACTAATATATACTGTTGCTATGGTTACACATTTTGGGACTTTTCCAGAACATGGGTGTTCCTTTCAGAGGAGCTAGCAGGATGACATTGTCACGTTCCTGACCTGTTTTCTCTTGTTTTGTATGTGTTTAGTTGGTCAGGGCGTGAGTTGGGGTGGGCATTCTATGTTATGTGTTTCTATGTTTAGGTTCATTGTCATTTAGCCTGATATGGTTCTCAATCAGGGACAGGTGTTTTACGTTTCCTCTGATTGAGAACCATATTAAGGTAGGTTGTTTCACACTGTTTGTTTGTGGGTGGTTGTCTTCCGTGTTTGTGTCTGTGCACCACACGGGACTGTTTCGTTTGTTCGTTCGTTTTGTGTAGTCTGTACCTGTTCATGCGTTCTTCGTGTATATGTAAGTTCTCTAGTTCAGGTCTGTCTACATCGTTTATTTGTTTTGTAGTTTGTTGAAGTATTTTCGTGTTTCGTTTTTACTTTAATAAATATCTTTATGTCTACATATAACGACGCTGCGCTTTGGTCCAATCCCTACTCCTCCTCTTCGGACGAAGATGTCTGACATGTCTGTATATTTGAACTATTGGTGTGGCTCTAAAGTTTCCATGCCCTAATATGAAACCAAACTCAAATTAGTGTAAGGCAATAAGATAACGGTGGCTCCGGTATTTGTGAAATATTATTGACTGAATATTTCCACGACACCATCTGACCGACATCTGATCGACCAATAAATGCGACTTTGAAAATCCCATCTCGACACTTGATCCCACCTACTCGGCTCACTTGCCTCCCATTGGAAAGGACAGGATGTGGTCTATTTTAGTAGAACATCTTTGGTTTTACTTTATCAGAAGGCTGTGGAAGATACATAGGTTGCATTCCAAACACTTAAAAGACACACCCTATTCCCTCAGCCCTCAAATTAAGTGGACACTTATGATGACGTATCATGACGTCTGACGAGTATACACTTGCAGGGAAAGGGAGGAGGGAATGATTTTTAAATGGACCGCCCTTGCCCGGAAATTCGTCATCCGTTCATCACGCGATGATTGTGTTTTCAGCCACCGGTAGCTTGTGGGTGCTTTATATGCGCCGCAGTCAATTATGATTGCATGTCTACTTAAATTAACTTTATAATTACTAATATACACCTACTGTATGATAGCTAGCAAATTAATTTGCTAACTTATGTTAGCCTGCCAAGCTGGAACTTCTGAAGAAGGATAATGTTTCCAAAAGTTAAGCAAACAAAAACATCATTACTTTTACGAGACGTGTTTGTGCCGTCATGTGCATTAGTAGCACAATTTGTAACCTTTTTACGTTCGTTTTTACTTACTTGTATGCTGACTTATTGTCACGCCCTGACCATAGAGAGCCCTCGGGGTGTTTTAGGTCTATGGTGTTTTAGGTCAGGGCGTGACTTGGGGGGTTTCTAGGTATTATATTTCTATATTGGTGTGTGTATGGTTCCCAATTGGAGGCAGCTGATAATCGTTACCTCTAATTGGGGATCATACTTAGTGTGTCCTTTTTCCCACCTGCAATGTGGGATATTGTTTTGTGTGAGTGCCTATGTGCGTTACGTATTTCACAATCGTTATATCTTTGTTGTTTTGGAAGTTTCACTATCATTAAAATGTGGAACTCTACTCACTCTGCGCCTTGGTCCAATTATTCATACGACGGTCGTGACACTTATCCATATAAGTATATATAAGTTTCGGCTGACTTTTGTTAGCGGAAGTACAATCATCGCAAATTGAATTATGGGGCGTTTAAGAACCCGAGGTGAACATAATTGTACAATCGCAAACTCGATCAAAAACGAGGGCTGAGGGGCTTACGTTGCGAACTTCCCTTGTTTGGCTAATCATTTGGACCAACGTCCAAGATGGTGACGGGATTCCCCAAGGGCGTAAGGCGAGGGTAAGTGGACGAGGGTGTGTCTTTTATGAGTTTGAAATGCAGCCCTAGAACAGGGGTTAAAGGTCCACTTGACGATAATAAAGTGGTAATAACAGACATGTGCACATGTGTTTCAATTCCGTAAGTAATAGTAATAGTGGAATGAATGAGTGTTTCACAGTATTACTTATCCGCCAGTGTTCTGATTGGCTGTGATATTCGCCCTAATGATTTCTCCAGCTGGAGCAGCATCTGTTGTCAATGTGAAAGTTGTTCTGACTTGGTGGTTGTGTTGTCTATCGGAAATCATTATGGCATTTCCTGGTTGCAAGGATTCTACACAGTTTACTCAATTTCACTTCATGTACTGTTAGGTTCTAATTCTCAGAATAAAAAACTCAACGGAAAGCTTAACCAAGTTTATTCTTCCCAGAGGGTCACTACAGCTGCATTAGACAAAAACATTTTCACACAAGCACTGATATTTAACCCTTTCTCCTAGGCTGAGTCTCCTACACATCTGAACAAACATTGTATATTTACTGCTAGGCAGGACACAAGTGATATGGGCCATAAACTTTTATTTCTCCCTTAATGTGACCTGACCTGATCTCGACCCCCCCTTCATCAGTAATCCATGGCTCTCTCCCCTCATCAATGCCTGCCACGTGATCGCTTTCCCTCAGTGACATGAATATATTTATAATTATATTTCATATTCTCAGAACCCAACAGTACCCTCTAAATCACTGTAAAATATATTTTCAATAGACCAAAACCGCTGGTTGAAGCTGGTGGACCAAAACCAAAAGTAACTTGTAGCTTTCGGTTTTGGTACACCAACTTCAAAACAGCAGTAAAAATGCAATTTTTTTCTTATTGAAAATATATTTCTTAGCGATTTAGATGGTACAATGAATCCCTTGTTTTCTCTCACAGCCTGAAATTGAGTGAACAGCGTAGAATTTTAGCAACCAGGAAATGACAGAACTATTTCCACTAGATAACACAGCCACAAAGTCTGATGTTAGCAAAATTTGAAAAGTTTTTTTTTTTTTACGTTGGATAAAAGTACAGACTCAGAGCTAGAAAATGATATATCATAAACTACAGTTGAGGAACAATGGGAAAGTGATTTTTGTTTTATTTTTTTAACTTTAACCCCCCTTTTTCTCCCTAATTTCATGGTATCCAATTGGTAGTACAGTCTTCTCTCATAGCTGCAACTCCTGTACGGACTCGGGAGAGGCGAAGGTTGAGAGCCATGCGTCCTCCGAAACACAACCCAACCAAGCCGCACTGCTTCTTGACACAATGCCCGCTTATCCCGGAAGCCAGCCACACCAATGTGTTGAAGGAAACACCGTGCACCTAGCGACCGTGTCAGTGTGCATGCGCCTGGCCCGCCACGAGTCACTAGAGCATGATGGGACAAGGACATCCCGGCCGGCCAAACCCTCCTCTAACACGGACGACGCTGGGCCAATTGTGCGCCGCCCCTTGGGTCTCCCGGTCAAACCAGGATCTCTAGTGGCACCGCTAGCAACTGCAATGCAGTGCCTTAGACCACTGCACCACGTAACAATGGGAAAGTTGATCAACTTGTAGGCTCACTTTTGAGAAAATGGCCCTTTAATGTTTGGTACCAACTAGAGAGCTTTTCTTTGTCTACACCCATTCAGCATCAATCACACCCTCTTAAGCTTTAGCCCCACTCATCTCTTTAAGGATTCACATGTGAGTGTTTCACCTGTCCTTGTGATTGTCTCCACCCCCTCCAGGTGTCGCTTATTTTCCCCAGTGTATTTATCTCTGTGCTTCCTGTCTCTCTGTGCCAGTTCGTCTTGTATGTTTTCAAGTCAACCAGCGTTTTCCCCATTCTCCTGCTTTTTGCATTCTCCTTTTTCTAGTCCTCCCGGTTTTGACCCTTGCCTGTTTCTGGACTTTGTACCCGCCTGACTGACCATTCTGCTTACCTTGACCACGAGCCTGTCTGCGACTCTGTACCTCAAATGCTCTGGCCGAGGAGTAGGGTTGATTAGAGCTTTATGACCTAACAACAGCAGTCAAGCTCCCAAGCTAACTGGCTAACGTTGGCTTGCTTTTCAGCTACCTCCAGACACAAATGAGAGAACAGCTCACTGACCATTTTACTTGCCCTAGCAGAGCTGGTTAGGCTGTTTTTATGTTATGCAGAGAGTTGGTGACTGCAACTGTGCTGCTAGCAACAATTGAATTGCGCTTTTTTGCCAACATTTACTGACACCGGCCATATTCAAGGGGTTTTGAGCGTTCGTAAATTTGTCAGTTATTCTGCACTCTGGCACACTCAGACGAGAGTGCTCTGAAATTGGAGTAGATACCCAGAGAGAATTTACCACCTACGTCTATCGACAGTTGTTGCTGTGACGTCATAAACATTCTATTAAAATAGTTACTTGCATTGTGGAGTCTTTTGTTTAGGCATGTTGCTAACTAGCTAGTGAAACAATTAACCATAATCAAATCAAATCAAATTTTATTTGTCACATACACATGGTTAGCAGATGTTAATGCGAGTGTAGCGAAATGCTTGTGCTTCTAGTTCCGACAATGCAGTAATAACCAACGAGTAATCTAACCGAACAATTCCACAACTACTACCTTATACACACAAGTGTAAAGGGATAAAGAATATGTACATAAAGATATATGAATGAGTGATGGTACAGAACGGCATAGGCAAGATGCAGTAGATGGTATCGAGTACAGTATATACATATGAGATGAGTAATGTAGGGTATGTAAACATAAATGTATTACATAAAGATGGCAAGATGCAGTAGATGATATAGAGTACAGTATATACATATACATTATATTAAGTGGCATTGTTTAAAGTGGCTAGTGATACATTTTTGATCAATTTCCATTATTAAAGTGAGCTGGAGTTGAGTCAGTATGTTGGCAGCAGCCACTCGATGTTAGTGGTGGCTGTTTAACAGTCTGATGGCCTTGAGATAGATGGCCTTGAGATAATCCCAACTAATAACGTTACTGCATGAATCTGCTGGTAGCTAACCAACCAGGTTCAATGTTAGCTAGCTAACATTAGGCTAAAACTAGCAATGCAAATGGCTCTGAGACACAAATAATAGTACTACACAGATCATACAGGTAATGTTAGCTAGCCAGCCAGCTAATGTTAGCTAGCTAACAGTACACTTTAACTTGAAATGAAAATGACTTTCTGACAAAATTAGAAACGTGTAATATCTGAAAATGTAGCTAGCTAGACTCTCTTACCCGTATATATGGATGGACGCTTCTCTCGCTCTCTGTCACAGATGCCATGGTTGCCCTTAGTTTGAAGATGTAATCCGGAGACAGGGGTTTTATACAACAGCTTTCTGTGTGTTCTCTTTTCGACTCCGTCTGCATTTATTCAATCAAATGTCCGAATTTCAAAACTCGGTCCTCCAGAAAGTGGAGAGCAACACTTATGCAGTTTTACTACATGATATCTTTCAAAAAAGCCACTTTAGAAAGGATTACCTACACATACTCATGTTATAGACAGTAGCGTGCTACATGGAAAACCAATCCGAACTCATCTCTCTGCATGTCTAGCCCACTCATTATCCCAGCCAATCATGGCTAGCGGGAAGGTTGATGTCATTTTCTGTTGCTAAACCAACTAGGCTCCTAATTTTAAAATGTTATTCATATTTACAGATGGCATACAAGTTTGTTATTAAGGCACATGAAAGTTCACATGTTCCCGAAGGCAATTCTTGGGAAAAACACGCATTTTGATAAAAAAAAAAGTTTACGTTCAAATGGTGCTCCTGTGAAGTAGTGACGCACAACATGCGTCTAGTTTCCTGAAACGAGTCACATATGTTTGCATTTTTTTCTTCCATAAAACTTTAACACGACTGGTAGGAGATGTTTGTTGAAATGATAGGAGACTGTGTTGTATTTAACAACTGTGAAATATATTTTTAAACAGCTTTAAACCATTGGTCATGCTATAAAAATCCTGTTTTAATCTATTTCTACCATAACACTTGTACAGGACTAGCAGATGTCATTTGACATGTTTCAACTGTGAAATTTCCATTTAGACAGTTTTCCATAACATTATATAATATTATGTTTGTGGCAGTTTCTACCATAAAATTCATACAGCACTGGAGGCTCCTCAGAGGAGGATTAAAACACATTGTTTTGCAATGAAGGTCTATTGTAACTTCAACAGCACTCCCTGGGGTAGCACCATGGTGTAGCCGGAGGACAACTAGCTTCTGTCCTCCTCTGGGTACATTGACTTCAATACAAAACCTAGGAGGCTCGTAGGCCTCACCCCCTTCCATAGACCTACATGGTAATTATGACCACTTCTGGAGGACGACCTCCAACCAATCAAAGCTTTTGCAGTATGAAGTGACATGTTGTCCATCCAATCATAGGGTTAAGATCAGAGAATGAACATTGTCTGTTGTATTGGAGTTGTGCCGCAGAGCATTATGGGGGGGGGGGGGGGGGGGGGGGTTCTATGTGTTGAGAAACTTGGTGAGTTGGTGACATTATTGGATAGAGATTGAAAAGTGATAGTTGAGCATTTTTTTTATATTATTCAATTCAAATTGGTTTCTTCAAATTACAGAGGAGGTAGATTAAAGATTGTTTTCTTGGTTTTAGAAGGTTCTTTTTGTGTGCAGTTAGTGCCTATGAAAAAACAACGGTCGAGATTATATAAAGAGATCTAGGCTCTAACAATGATTAACTCCACCATTATTTCCACAGTCTACTAGCCTATTGAAGGTCTTGCTCAGCCTCAACATCACAGGAAAATGTGGTTGGTTTATTAAATGCTCCGCAATTTAGAATATTAGTGGCTATGCATACTACAAAATACCAAAAAGATAGAATCGGTATGGGTCTATGCATAGACCAAACAGCTTAACAGATCAAATATTTTTTATTCAGGAGAATCCCATTGAATCAGGCTATTAATTTCAGTGCAGTTGCGTTCTTACGCATAACCTTAACCTAAACGGAACCGAAAACACCCCACCCTGTTTTGATCACAGATCATGATGAATTCTGAACATTTCAGCTGTTAGTCATTGATTTAGCCCAAAATCGCATACAGATTTATACACATGAAGGCCTGTATTTAATATGGATTTGTCAAACAATAGCCTGACTAGGATCCTGACTTTTCCCCACGTCATATTTGTCACCAATTAGGCTAAATGTATTCCTATTAATAAGCTTGTGTTTACCTATTCAAAATGCTGACACCCTCCCTGTACAACATTCATTTTAGGATTTTCTACAGCGCCCTCCCAATTCAAAACACCTCATCTCACAGTTTGTCTCCTTTTTCTCCAACTACCCACAGGCCTCTACTAGTCATCTCAAGGAGATCTGGGGTAAAGAGTTGAATATTGAGATCTCAGATGATCTATGGGGAGAAGCCCTGTCTACTCCTGTTCCATCAATGTCAGATATTAATTGAAACAATACAAAGTCATGCATAGAGTTCATTACTCCAAAACCAAATAGAATTTACCGACAGGCCTTCCCACTGTGTGACAAGTGTAAATCCTCAGAGGGTTCCTTAACTCATCTTTTTTAACTCTGCCCCCTACTCAATAATTATTGGAGGAACATCTTTGATTGGTACTCAAAGGTATATGAGAAGGCCATTGACCCTGACGCAGAACTCACTCTCTTTGGCTGCTCAGAGTCTGTTCTAAGATCGTCCTATGAGGAACAACAGGCTCTGATGTTTGGAATGGTGGCTGCCTCCAAAAATGATCCTGACAAAATGGAAGTCTCCCCCTTGCTTCAGTAGATGGCTAGCAGAAATGATTAACACTAAATTAACTTGCAACATTTTCATTTTTTTTAGGACCAACTCCTCCATCAGATTTGTCAATGTTTGGAGTCCATTTCTGGACCATCTGGACAGAGACTGACTGAAAACTGACTAGGAACACTTACTGTTGTTGTAACTGTCATTGTTGCTCTATTCTTGTCCCATGTCTTGCCTAAGCAATACTTCATTTCATATGTCTGTCAGCTGTGTTTTTTCATTTTTTTTTCTTGTGTGCTTTTGTTTTGTACTGAATTGCAAAAGAAAATCCTTTCAAATAAAATATACCAAAAATATATAATAATAAGCTTTTGTTTTCCTATGAATTTGCATAGGCCATAGCATTGTGATGAATGTTTTTTGCCAACTTCTGATTTTTATGAATAAACAATTATCGGGGATAAATAACATAATTTCGATGCCCCCCCCCCCCCCCACACATTATCGTTGCTTACCTTACAGATCACAAAGTCAGCAGATTTCCACTCCATTCATATGCACATTTGATTAATACACTGGCTTGTCTAGCTGGCATGTTTTCATTTTAAACAGACCTTCCCATATCTACACTGAAATACTATTATTTCTGAAGTCTTCTATTATGATTTTAATAAAACCATAGCTGATTAGTACACCCTTGTGGTTGAATATATATCTATTGTAGGTCTATGATACAACAATAACTAATGTTGAACTAACAAATAGCATCAAGGGATACATTACAATTTACAATAATGAACACCGTGTGAAACAGCTGTGAAAACCAGCTCACATGGCCAACAAAGACTGAAATACTGAATTCTGGTGTGTGGAATAGAGAGGAGATGGGTGCTGTGTGGATGGGAGGTTCTGCCGGTCACTTGTTTTCAACAGGCAGTCAGTCTCGGAAGGGGGCTCGAAGAAGGAGACTGCAAAGTCCAGGCACTGCTGCTCTCTTTGTTCTGAGTGTTTGCAGTGCTAGTGTTTTTAGCTAATCTGTGCATCTCACATTTATGTGCCTAGTATGATAGTTTCCTTGCTCTTTCTTAGCAAGTAATGACAACATGACAATAACAGTAGCTGATATAATGAAAAGTTGGAGGGAGGTTGATAATGGAGGACATCAGGTGGATCCACATCTGGGTGTCGGGCAGAACCCCTAGGTCCTGGAGAACAGGTAGTGGAGGACATCAGGTGGATCCACATCTGGGTGTTGGGCAGAACCCCTAGGTCCTGGAGAACAGGTAGTGGAGGACATCAGGTGGATCCACATCTGGGTGTTGGGCAGAACCCCTAGGTCCTGGAGAACAGGTAGTGGAGGACATCAGGTGGATCCACATCTGGGTGTTGGGCAGAACCCCTAGGTCCTGGAGAACAGGTAGTGGAGGACATCAGGTGGATCCACATCTGGGTGTCGGGCAGAACCCCTAGGTCCTGGAGAACAGGTAGTGGAGGACATCAGGTGGATCCACCTCTGGGTGTCGGGCAGAACCCCTAGGTCCTGGAGAACAGGTAGTGGAGGACATCAGGTGGATCCACATCTGGGTGTTGGGCAGAACCCCTAGGTCCTGGAGAACAGGTAGTGGAGGACATCAGGTGGATCCACATCTGGGTGTTGGGCAGAACCCCTAGGTCCTGGAGAACAGGTAGTGGAGGACATCAGGTGGATCCACATCTGGGTGTCGGGCAGAACCCCTAGGTCCTGGAGAACAGGTAGTGGAGGACATCAGGTGGATCCACCTCTGGGTGTCGGGCAGAACCCCTAGGTCCTGGAGAACAGGTAGTGGAGGACATCAGGTGGATCCACATCTGGGTGTCGGGCAGAACCCCTAGGTCCTGGAGAACAGGTAGTGGAGGACATCAGGTGGATCCACATCTGGGTGTCGGGCAGAACCCCTAGGTCCTGGAGAACAGGAGCAGAGTTAAAGGGAACAGGGTAGGGGACAGAGACGTAAACAAGCAAAAACAGGTTACAGATTTATCAGGTATGTAAAAAATACAGTTCATTTAAATGTTTGTTTCGACATGAAATAATGTTAATGACAGACAGAAAAGAAAGGATACCTGTATGTAATGTTTTATGTCAGTGAGGTTGATGAGGGAGGTAAGGGATGGTCCCTGGAAAATATGAGTTGTGAGAGAAACTCCAGGGTGTTGTCATAACCACTGGAGTCATACACCTTAACTATACCTACCTGGAAACGGCGGTTACTTAATGTGACCCAGTGGTTAACCTTGAGATTGACTATTTGGAGAAAACCCTGTGCCAGTGTTGGTACTGCTGACAGCATGGCGATGCTGCCCATCACGAGGTGGCAAATACAAATAGTTATCATCTGAGATTTTTATATTCACCTCAACGGATGGTGATCCCAGCTAGGAGCGAAAGAGCAGCAATATTTCCCAGGTCTCGCCTTCCTTTTGTCCTTCTTCCAAGCCAAGTCATTCGCCCGGATGTTGAAGCACTTGGTCCCCTTGATTCTCCTCCAGTGGCAGTGATCGCATCTAAACTTTCATAGTATTACCACGACGACCGGCAAAACAGTTCGTCTTTCAATCACCCACGTGGGTATAACCAATGAGGAGATGGCACGTAGGTACCTGCTTCTATAAACCAATGAGGAGAGGCAGGACTTGCAGCGCGATCTGCGTCACAAATAGAACTGACTTCTATTTTAGCCCTTGGCATCGCAGACGCTCGCGAGCAGTGTGGGTGCAATAATTGAATAACATGGATTTCTAAATTTATTTTGCGACGCTCGCGCACGCGACGTGTCCGGTCTGGTCAGCATGTTATATGGATCTCCCCAGATTTGTTATTGGATTGCTGGGACAAGTCATTCGAACCATGGCTATAGCTGATACTACATACTGTACATTGTTTCATACACATTTAAAATACAGAAGTGACAAAATAGATGAATAGGCATTAGATCAGTGTAAGAAAGTTTGACTGGTACAACACAAGATCAGCCGGTGCAGTGGCATCACTAAAACAGTCACTTCGTGCTCTCTATAGGTTGGTCCTTGAAGGAAAATAGGTCCTATAGGTTTTTTTGGTAGCAAGGCTAATTCTTATAATGTGGTGGCTTTTCTGTCCCCATGAAATATCAGTTCTTATACTGAACAAAATATAAATGCAACATGTAAAGTGTTGGTCCCATGTTTCAAGAGCTGAAATAAACGATTCCAGAAATTTTCCATAATCACATAAAGCTGATTTCTCTAAAATATTGTGCACAAATGTGTTTACATCCCTGTTAGTGAGCATTACTCCTTTGCCAAGATAATCCATCCACCTGACAGGTGTGGCATATCAAGAAGCTGAATAAACAGCATGATCAATACACAGGTGTGGGGGGGGCTCATTCTGATTGGCTGGGCCTGGCTCCCCAGTGGTTGGGCCTATGCCCTACTCCAAGGCCTACCCATGGCTGAAATAACGTTGCGTTTGTATTTTTCTTCAGTATATTTAGTGAACAATCGTGTACAATGTGGATTCCAAAAGTCTTTAAATAAGGTCAGGTGTCCTTTACCTTAAAAAAAATATGATATATATTAGATATATAGATCTTGAAAGGGAATTTTATATATTTTACACTTTCAGTGGATGTAGGCGTTTTTGCCATGTCCCCAGGTGTTATTCGTCAACTTTCACAATAAATATAATCCATAAAATACAATATTTAATTATTTAATAGTCCTAGTTTATTACTCATCAATAAAGTTTTTTTTTTCATGATTATTGTATTACTATTATTTAAGATTTTCTGTGTCCCTGATATCACTTTCCACCCTGTTAGTCCTACAATTACACCACATGCAGGAAGTGCCATTTCTTTGGTGGGAAAACAATTCAAAGCAAAATACATACAAACACTCAGTTTTATACATTTTCCCATGTTTCATGTTGTTAGTCTGTACGTCTCATTAATACATTTTCACCCTATAGAAATACTAATGGCGTATTTTTGTAGCCACGTTGGACAAAGCCTATGGGGAAAATTAATGCCGTTTTTGGGGATAAACGCAGAAAATAAGGTAAGCACATGCTTACAGGCTGACTACACCGCTCGCGTTGCAAAATAAATGTAGGAATCTATATTATTCAATTATTGCACCCACACTGCTCGCGCGCGCCAACGACCGTCTGTGTTGCCAAGGGCTAAAATAGAAGTCAGTTCTATTTCTGACGCAGATCGCGCTGCAAGTCCTGCCTCTCCCATCTCCTCATTGGTTTATAAAAGCAGGTACCCACATGCCATCTCCTCATTGGTTATACCCACGTGGGTGACTGAAAGACGAACGAGTTCAGTGGCGATAATGCACCTAATTTATGAAAGTTTCCAATCGCAATATAAAGTCAAGAGAAGAAAAAGCCTAGAACAAGGAGAGATGACTAGAAACGATTCAGTTGACAGTTTTGTGTGTGGATTAATTGTCAGAGTAGAGGTCCTTGTGCATTTCAGGTAAAATAACAACTCAATGTTTATATCCCGGGACAAATTAGCTATCAACTGCAAGCTAGCTAAATAGGACAAATTAGCTAGCAAGTGCAAGCTAGCTAGCTAAATTGCCATAAATGTTTAATGCTTTTCGACCTGTCCCCAAATTAATGTAATTTGTTCAGAGTTTGTTTTGATATTTTAACCTGCGTGTCGTGATCGCGTTTGGTGTGGGGGGACAAAATACATTTATGCGCGATGGTGCACGCGCGCAGCCGGTTTGGGTTCCGTGTAAGGAAATCTTGTACATTTTGTTCTATGAAATTAATCTTCATCAGCTAACGTCACTTTGTGAATTTTGAAGCATTTATATAATAAAAAACAGATAAAGGCTTCATAAAGGTCATGTTAACTGACTGCTATTATCTCATACCTCAGACCTTATTTTTATTCCAAAACCCTATTCATTTTTCCCATAGGGATGGCTGAACGAACCAGAGGTAACTAATTTCCGGGTTTTAGAACTACAAGCTGGCGATGTCTATGAAGCTAAATTATAGAGAGAAAAAAGATGATAGAACATCAGAAGAGGCTTTACAATAAATATAATTACTTACATCTAAACGGGAAAAACTGAAGACAAGCCGAAATAGGCATGATATGAAAACATTGGTAACATTCGTAACTCCTTACATTAAAGAACACTAATGGGGGCAGTTAAAGGTTTACATTAGTAGTAAATTATTACTTTACAGATGCACTGAACATAAATATAAACGCAACAATTTCAAAGATTTTACTGAGCTACAGTTCATATAAAGAAATCAGTCAATAGAAATTTATTTTATTTTTTATTTCACCTTTATTTAACCAGGTAGGCTAGTTGAGAACAAGTTCTCATTTACAACTGCGACCTGGCCAAGATAAAGCATAGCAGTGTGAACAGACAACAACACAGAGTTACACATGGAGTAAACAATAAACAAGTCAATAACACAGTAGGGAAAAAATTAGTCTTTTGTGTGCAAAAGGCATGAGGAGGTAGGCAATAAATAGGCCATAGGAGCGAATAATTACAATTTAGCAGATTAACACTGGAGTGATAAATCATCAGATGATCATGTGCAAGTAGAGATACTGGTGTGCAAAAGAGCAGAAAAGTAAATAAATAAAAACAGTAAGGGGATGAGGTAGGTAAATTGGGTGGGCTGTTTACAGATGGACTATGTACAGCTGCAGCGATCGGTTAGCTGCTCAGATAGCAGATGTTTAAAGTTGGTGAGGGAAATAAAAGTCTCCAACTTCAGCGATTTTTGCAATTCGTTCCAGTCTCAGGCAGCAGAGAACTGGAAGGAAAGGCGGCCAAATGAGGTGTTGGCTTTGGGGATGATCAGTGAGATATACCTGCTGGAGCGCGTGCTACGGGTGGGTGTTGTTATCGTGACCAGTGAACTGAGATAAGGAGGAGCTTTACCTAGCATGGACTTATAGATGACCTGGAGCCAGTGGGTCTGGCGACGACTATGTAGCGAGGGCCAGCCGACTAGAGCATACAGGTCGCAGTGGTGGGTGGTATAAGGTCTTTTAGTAACAAAACGGATGGCACTATGATAAACTGCATCTAGTTTGCTGAGTAGAGTATTGGAAGCTATTTTGTAGATGACATCGCCGAAGTCGAGGATCGGTAGGATAGTCAGTTTTACTAGAGTAAGTTTGGCGGCGTGAGTGAAGGAGGCTTTGTTGCGAAATAGAAAGCCGATTCTTGATTTGATTTTGGATTGGAGATGTTTAATATGATCTGGAAGGAGAGTTTACAGTCTAGCCAGACACCTAGGTATTTATAGATGTCCACATATTCTAGGTCGGAACCATCCAGGGTGGTGATGCTAGTCGGGCGGGCGGGTGCAGGCAGCGAACGGTTGAAAAGCACGCATTTGGTTTTACTAGCGTTTAAGAGCCTTTGGAGGCCACGGAAGGAGTGTTGTATGGCATTGAAGCTCATTTGGAGGTTAGATAGCACAGTGTCAAAGGAAGGGCCAGAAGTATACAGAATGGTGTCGTCTCCGTAGAGGTGGATCAGGGAATCGCCCGCAGCAAGAGCAACATCATTGATATATACAGAGAAAAGAGTCGGCCCGAGAATTGAACCCTGTGGTACCCCCATAGAGACTGTCAGAGGACCGGACAGCATGCCCTCCGATTTGACACACTGAACTCTGTCTGCAAAGTAGTTGGTGAACCAGGCAAGGCAGTCATCAGAAAAACCGAGGCTACTGAGTCTGCCGATAAGAATATGGTGATTGACAGAGTCAAAAGCCTTGGCCAGGTAGATGAAGACGGCTGCACAGTACTGTCTTTTATCGATGGCGGTTATGATATCGTTTAATACCTTGAGCGTGGCTGAGGTGCACCCGTGACCGGCTCGGAAACCGGATTGCATAGCGGAGAAGGTACGGTGGGATTCGAGATGGTCAGTGATCTGTTTATTAACTTCTTGCCACTATAGGGGGTGCTGTTTCGCATTAGCATAATTTGCTCTACAGATTAAACTGCCTAGTACTCAATTCTTGCTCGTACAATATGCATATTATTGTTATTATTGGATAGAAAACACTCTCTAGTTTCTATAGCCGTTTGAATTATGTCTCTGAGTGGAACAGAACTCACTCTACAGCACTTTTCCTGATATGGAGTGAGATTTCAGAAATCTTGGCCACTGGTCCCAGGTCAGTTTTAAAGTCCCTGTGAATCCTATGAGGATACAAACACTGCCCACGCCTTCCTCTAGATGTCAGTAAGAGGTGACAATTTGAATGGAGTCGATTGCGCAATCAGGGCCTGTATAAAAGAGCACAAGGCGGAAGTGGCTTTCTTTTCCTGCTGCGCCTGACGCACGAAGGACGTCGGACTGGCTCTCTTTCCAAGCTTTGGTTTAGCCACTTATATATCGCCGGTCATGTTTTTACTCGTTATAGGTGTTAAAAACATCATAAGGTAGTTAATTTAAACCGTTTTATAGCAATTTATATCCGTTTAGTGCGATTTTGAGGCATTTCTTTGTGATGCACTTTGAAGCGCCGGGCACGTTTCCAGTACCGGTCGAACGTTAGTGGGCATTTCGACGGACAAGAGGACATCTTTCGACCAAAAGAAGATTAGACCCAAGAAAGGATACATTGCCCAAGATTCTGATGGAAGATCACCTCATAGTAAGAAATATTTAAGATGAAAAATCGTTGTTCTGTCGAAAAATTTTAAACGCATATTCCGCCATTTTTTTTGGTATAGCTTCGCTTGGCGAACCCTGTATTGCACAGTAAGGATAATTTTAGAAATGTAATTCAGCGATTGCATTAAGAACTAATTTGTCTTTCGATTGCTGTCCACCCTATATTTTTTAGTAAAGTTTACGATTAGTTATTCATTACGCCAGATCACTGTCCAAAATGGCGCCCGACATTTTCAGGCTAGTTTTGCTAGTATTGTCATTGTATAACCACGGTTTTTTGTGGCTAAATATGCACATTTTCGAACAAACTCTATATGTATGTTGTAATATGATGTTACAGGAGTGTCATCGGAAGAATTCTGAGAAGGTTAGTGAAAAAATTAATATATTTTGGCGATGATTACGTTATCGCTCTCTTTGGCTTGAATCAATGCTCGGGTAACGTTTGCACATGTGGTATGCTAATATAACGATTTATTGTGTTTTCGCTGTAAAACACTTAGAACATCTGAAATATTGTCTGAATTCACAAGATCTGTGTCTTTCCATTGCTGTGAGCTGTGTATTTTTAAGAAATGTTTTATGATTAGTAATTAGGTAATACACGTTGCTCTCTGTATTTATTCTAGTCGAGTTGTGATGGTGGGTGCAATTGTAAACTATGATTTCTACCTGAAATATGCACATTTTTCTAACAAAACCTATCCTATACAATAAATATGTTATCAGACTGTCATCTGATGAGGTTTTTTCTTGGTTAGTGGCTATCAATATCTTTATTTGGCCGAATTGGTGATAGCACCTGATGGAGTAAGAAACTGATGGAGTTAGAAAAGTGGTGTCTTTTGCTAACGTGGTTAGCTAATAGATTTACATATTTTGTCTTCCCTGTAAAACATTTTAAAAATCTGAAATGGTGGCTTTATTCACAAGATCTGTATCTTTCATTTGGTGTCTTGGACTTGTGATTTAATGATATTTAGATGCTACTATTTAATTGTGACGCTATGCTAGCGATGCTAATCAGTGTGGGGGGGGGTGGGGGGTGATCCCGGATACGGGGTTGAGGTTCGTGAAAGGTTAACTTGGCTTTCGAAGACCTTAGATAGGCAGGGCAGGATGGATATAGGTCTGTAACAGTTTGGGTCCAGGGTGTCTCCCCCTTTGAAGAGGGGGATGACCGCGGCAGCTTTCCAATCGTTGGGGATCTCAGACGATATGAAAGAGAGGTTGAACAGGCTGTTAATAGGGGTTGCGACAATGGCGGCGGATAGTTTCAGAAATAGAGGGTCTAGATTATCAAGCCCAGCTGATTTGTATGGGTCCAGGTTTTGCAGCTCCTTTCAGAACATCTGCTATCTGGATTTGGGTAAAGGAGAAGCTGGGGACGCTTGGGCGAGTAGCTGCGGGGGGGGGCGGAGCTGTTGGCCGAGGTTGGAGTAGCCAGGTGGAAGGCATGGCCAGCCGTTCAAAAATGCTTGTTGAAGTTTTCGATTATCATGGATTTATCGGTGGTGACCGTGTTACCTAGCCTCAGTGCAGTGGGCAGCTGGGAGGAGGTGCTCTTGTTCTCCATGGACTTTACAGTGTCCCAGAACTTTTTGGAGTTAGAGCTACAGGATGCAAATTTCTGCTTGAAAAAGCTAGCCTTTGCTTTCCTGACTGACTGCGTGTATTGGTTCCTGACTTCCCTGAACAGTTGCATATCGCGGGGACTATTCGATGCTATTGCAGTCCGCCACAGGATGTTTTTGTGCTGGTCGAGGGCAGTCAGGTCTGGAGTGAACCAAGGGCTATATCTGTTCTTAGTTCTGCATTTTTTTAACGGGGCATGCTTATCTAAGATGGTGAGGAAGTTACTTTTAAAGAATGACCAGGCATCCTCAACTGACGGGATGAGGTCAATATCCTTCCAGGATACCCGGGCCAGGACAATTAGAAAGGCCTGCTCGCAGAAGTGTTTTAGGGAGCTTTTGACAGTGATGAGGGGTGGTTGTTTGACCGCGGACCTGTAGCGGATACAGGCAATGAGGCAGTGATCGCTGAGATCCTGATTGAAGACAGCAGAGGTGTATTTGGAGGGCAAGTTGGTCAGGATAATGTCTATGAGGGTGCCCATGTTTACGGATTTAGGGTTGTACCTGGTGGGTTCCTTGATGATTTGTGTGAGATTGAGGGCATCTAGCTTAGATTGTAGGACTGCCGGGGTGTTAAGCATATCCCAGTTTAGGTCACCTAACAGAACAAACTCTGAAGCTAGATGGGGGGGCGATCAATTCACAAATGGTGTCCAGGGCACAGCTGGGAGCTGAGGGGGGGTCGGTAGCAGGAGGCAACAGTGAGAGACTTATTTCTGGAAAGATTCATTTTTAAAATTAGAAGTTCGAACTGTTTTGGTATGGACCTGGAAAGTATGACATTACTTTGCAGGCTATCTCTGCAGTAGATTGCAACTCCTCCCCCTTTGGTTACTGGACCAACGCTCTAACCACTAGAAGTACCCCCTCATGCGACCGTTGTGATTCATAGATTAGGTATACATTTGACAAAAATGAGGTTTACGCACCCAGTCAAGTTTGACAGACTTGTTTTCAATGTCAGGCAAGTAGGAGTGGAACTCAGTGTTGAGTTTGGATAAATGTGAACTTTCTATTTGCACCATAGGAGCTCTGTCAACATCACATATAGAAAGGTAGGTGTCAAGCTGCTGTAAACAACTGATATCTTCACAGTTCCTTTCCCAGAGTTTGATCTTCATGAATCCACACGCTTTGTCATACATGTTTAGAATGTGTGTCTTTACCTAGCAAAGTTAGATTTCCGCAAGATAGGCAAGGCGTCCTCCCCAGCCTGTGTCCTCGAACAGCCAAAAGGGGGCGTGAGTGCTCATACAGAAAATCACTGGCGCGCAACAGCCAACGGACGTCAGTGTGGAGCAGTAGCTGTTGGTTCTCAGTCCCACTGTCATCACAGAGCCTTTCAAAGTCGGTAATTCAGAGGCCTAGACTGGATAAAGTTAATAATTTTCACTGAGTCATTCAAAATATCAAGTAACTCAGAACTCCTCTTGCTGGCCAATGCCTTCCTGTGAATGATAGTTTTATTTCACTCTCCCAGGCATTGATGCAACAAAATCCATGCACACATGAAGACAAGATTTCCAATCCAGATTGTGCTCTTAGAAAATGCTGTCAACGTGAAACACATTCTCACCTGTAGTTCTCCCCATTAGCTTCTTGGTGAACAGAATGTGCTCATTAAATTTCCAAAAATGTTCTGTATCGCACACACACAATCAACTGGGCTTCCCCACTGACATCAGTTGATTCGGCCAACTGCAAAGAAAATAGACCGGAATAATTTTTTCCACCCCAAGATCTATGGCACACTAAGTTATTTGACAATGTTACAGTCTTCACTGCATCAACAGCTATCTTATCAATCATAGTTTCTGCGAGAATAACAGCAGCAGGAACTCTAGTGCATGGAGCAAAAGATCACGTGCACTTGGTGCGAGCAGATAATCAACCATTGATCCAACGGGCAGGCGGGCGGAGGCTAGGTATTCTCATCAACGGGGCTGTGGTGGAGCAGGTTGAGAGCTTCAAGTTCCTTGGTGTCCACATTAACAAAGTAGAATGGTCCAAACACACCAAGACAGTCGTGAAGATGGCACGAAAGCCTATTCCCCCTCAGGAAACTAAAAAGATTTGGCATGGGTCCTCAGATCCTCAAAAGGTTCTACAGCTGCAACATCAAGAGCATCCTGACCGGTGGCATCACTGCCTGGTAATGCACTCTGACCGCAAGGCACTACAGAGGGTAGTGCGTACGACCCAGTACATCACTGGGGCTAAACTGCCTGCCATCCAGGACCTCTACACCAGGCGGTGTCAGAGGAAGGCCCTAAAAATTGTTAAAGACCCCAGCCACCCCAGTCAGACTTCTCTCTACTACCGCATGGCAAGCGCTACCGGAGTGCCAAGTCTAGGACAAAAAGGCTTCTCAACACTTTTTACCCCCAAGCCATAAGACTCATGAACAGGTAATCAAATGGCTACCCGGACTATTTGCATTGTGTACCACCCAACCCCTCTTTTACGCTGCTGCTACTGTTTATCATATATGCATTGTCACTTTAACTATACATTCATGTACATACTACCTCAATTGGCCCGACCAACCAGTGCACCCGCACATTAGCTACCCGGGCTATCTGCATTGTGTCCCGCCACCCCCTTTATTACACTACTGCTACTCTGTTCATCATATATGCATAGTCACTAACCATACCGACATGCACATACTACCTCAAATCAGCCTGACTAACCGGTGTCTGTATATAGCCTCACTACTGTTATTTTCAACTTCTTTTTACTGTTGTTTTATTTCTTGACATAAAAACTTTGATTTGTTGACCGTGCAATGCACACGCACCAAAACGTAAGTAAAAAAGCCCTATAAATATAAAAACAAGAGATTTCACGCCAGTGACCACCGTAAATGTTTTCCTGCCTATTCATATTTAAATAACTTGAACATATGTAATATTCCCAATAATATTTTTCTTCACATTTAGATATTTTTTTTCCCCCACATACCCCCAGTTGGGAAACACTGGTGTAGAGAACGATTATGCCAGGTCACTTACCAGTCACAGAATACGGCTGTTAGCGTCTGCTTTGAATAGATAGAGCATTTACATTTTTTATTAAAGAATATATTAGCAAGATTTGTAATACTACAATGCCATGCATCAGGGTTCAAATCACGCTAACGTTGATATTCCTGTTCTTTGGAGAGTGCACTTCTCCCCGTAGACCCCCTGTAAATCAAATCTTGCAAAAGATAATTGTGAGTTAATCCAATCACCAAAATGTGAGTTCTTGCTAGTCTTGTGGTTCAAACCATTACAAAATGACAATTGTCTCAAAGACTTCACTCTTCACTACACCAATAAAGTCTAGTCGTTTCTTTGTAAAAAAAAATGTTTATTGGCTTCTCTAATCAGTTTATAAATGCAGTAACATGTACAGCCCTGTAAATCATATCACAATGGTCTAGAACAAAAAGGACAGGGATGGGGAAGCATCAGCTACAATTAGGTGGGGTGACGATCAGAAAAAAAGGGCCATACAAAATCATCATATCATGCATATTGGAAGAAACCAAATGAACAAACTTTTAGTGTTTTTTGTACATTTTTGTAAACAATATCCTTCTAGAGATATGAAAACATTTAGGGCAAGTAACAAAAATAAAGGATATAACAACATAAGAGAAATGACAGTTTCTATGAGGCACCTAGAATGCAACACTGCTTGGCGTGAATGCTTTACAGACAAAAAAAAGATAATACATTTTGCATTTCAACGAGTCAAATGCTCTTCTATAAATTGTAAACACAAGCAGTGTTACATGATTATGCAAAATGTTTAACCTATACAAAAAGTATTTTCACTACATACATGAAACATGTGTTGCTGCTTTCTGGAGCTTCAACAGTGATATGAGGTATATTTAGGTCAATCCTATCGTTTGTTTCTCAGCCTCTCGCTCTTTCTTTCAACGCATAGTGTGTGTTTTGGAGTGAAGTGGCCGGCCAGCCAGACTTTTGTTTCCTGAGATCTGAGCAGATGTAGGAAAAGATCAACCCCGGCTGCCAGGAGAGAAATGGCTTGAGCCGCAGAAGACAAAGGCCATTGTTTATTCTCGCAATGTTTGAAGGACTGCATTTTTTGGGGGGGGGATTTATAACGTGAAGTTCAGCCTATATCACAGAGGATATTTTTCAGTATTAGGCCTGATTTCATAGGGTGAAGACAGATTGAGGTGCAGTGAATACTTGCATTTTCAAAACATTCTGTAAAAATAAACTGTTAGGTTAAAGACATGATCGAGCACTTTGGCGAGTAGCAAGTATTTTTCTTACCTCCAGCTTTGAACTGGATGTGTCATTGTGTAGTCCATACATGCATAATATATGAGCAGAATGACTTTCCTCAATTGGCCATGAAACCCCAAGTTTGTAAGAGACTTTTCAGGAAAATGTGAGCCGCCATTTTGCTTACATCTACCCCCCCTAGCAATTAGAGTTTCAGCAAATGAGCTTCAGCCCGTCGCCATTTGAGTGACAGCTAGCAAGACGCACACACAATAGAGCGAGAGAGCAAGCAATGACGTGGTGCACATATGACACAGTACGCAATTTTCATGGACCACCTTTGGCTCGTGGGCGTTACTTTGAGAAATCCTGGCTAAAAAGTATACTCAAGTACCGGAGAATATCTTCAAGAATAAATAAAGGAAAAATAGTTTGATTTTTGCATCCAGTAGTCTTAGTACATGAGTGGGAATAAAAAAAGTTCCAGCATAATACCTGCATCTCTCATAACAATGGGTAACACACAATTCTAACAAAACATAATTTGTACAACCCCTCCATCTGACCAAACAGTCAAAAAGACTAACACAACTATACATCTAAAATGGCCACGGCCATACCCGTTCAACCCCAGTCGAACCCTCCCTACAGAACACCCTCACGCTCTCTTCCACCCACCCCTGTTCAATTTTCTCCTCCAATTAAAAACCACTGTTTTGCACATCCTTAATTGAGTCGGGTTGTTTTTCGTTTTCAATTACAATTTTGTTTTTCAAAAGCGCTTGTTTGATTTCCATTGCCAAAAAAAAGGGAACAGCCAGGAGTGGAGGACAAAGCGGTAAAAATGTGTGACAATATAATTGTTGAAATGTCGCTAATGGGGCCAGTGTGTTTCCATGTCATGGGCCACTGAAGGGGGCATTCCAAAGGGGTGCATGGCTAAACAGATATCACCACTTGACACACACACAAACACATATATAAACAAACAAAACAAGGTCCTTGGGTTGAAACCTCTTTCTGTTGAGGCTGGGGTGTGTACACCATGAGTTATTGAGTGTATAAATATCCATGTTTGCGAGTCTTTTACATGTGGCCCTTTATGGAGGAAATGTGAGCAGTTGTTTTCACATTGACACAGAAGTACCATAACAAGTAGCGGAAAGGGTTTGATGAGGAAAACTGAACAGGAAGATCCATTGAAGTTGTTGCAGTCTTTTTGTTCCGCCCTCCTCCTGGGATAAATAGCAACAAAGCTTTGTAGTCTCAAAGTACACCTGTAAAACGTGTGCCAGTTGCATCTCATAATACAAAGTTCTTCTTATTACACAATTTTGCCTTAATTCCTGAGTAATACAATTCTTGTAACAGACAATATATAACTTTTTTTGCCATTTGAATTCTGGGCTTTTCCCTGACACAAACTTAATTATTATTGTAATTATCATCATTCATTAATACTTTACAACTGTATGATTGTTAAAAACAAGGGGTTACAGGTGAAAGAAAAATAATTAAGTTCATAGCTACCCCCCAATTTTTTGTTTTAAAATTACATACAAATCTAGGTTTAGTTCATTTCATAGCAACTACACTAACAAAATAAAGACTAAATACAGATACAAAAGAATATCAAAAAATTGCATTTGAGGCCTTAAAGACCTTCCCTGGTAGAGTTCTGGTTATCAACATTTAATGGCAGTGTTTCATTTTTTTTTTTTTTTTAAATCTCGCTACAAGAAGAAAATGAAGGGTATAGGAACACAAAGAAAAACAAAACCCACAACTAGGTTCACCTATTTTTAATCCTTACCTGAAACTTTGGCTTGTTGCAGTTTTCGATCCTGTACTAACTGGCTCGCTGACGTCAGTTAACAAACTGGTAAACCCTGAGAATTCTGACACAGTAGCCCGTATTCGTTGGTCGACCTCGGGCCCGAGGCCAGCGCTGTAACCCAGCGGGGTATGGCGGCCCGACTTGAACTGGGAGCCGAAGGCCTGGGCAAAGTTCTCGATCTGGTAGGTAGCCCGAAGGTCCACTTCCTTGGGTACATCTAGGTCGGCGTAGTTGCCGGAGCCGTTGGTGCCGTTGCTCCTGTTGCCCTTGGCCCCCTGCTCCTTGGTGGCCCCGCCGGCGGCTGTCAGCTCCTGGGGTGTGAGCTGGAACCCATGGGAGTGGTGCTGCTTCTCCAGCTGCTCGGTAAGCTCCTGAGACGGGGTGAGCTGCTGGTGGCTAGCCGCCTCCAGGCCATTGCGGTGGAAGGCCGGCTGGGACAGGGAGCCTACCAGCATGCCGTAGTGGGACTTAGAGGATGACAACGAAGAAGAGGAGACTGTGGAGATGGGCAACGGCAAGGAGATGGATGGTGGGTAGCCACATTCCAGCGGGGATGTAGTGTAGAGATGCTTGTCAGGGAAGAGGGGCCCTGTGGGGCTGGAGCTGCTAGGGAGCAGAGGGAAGGGCCTGCTGGGACCCAGAGTGGGGAAGGGCCCACTGTGGCTGGTGCGCTCTAGGGCCTGCAGTAGGAATTTGGAGTACTCGCTCATCACCACCTGCTTGTCGCCGCCGTTGGGTGAGTCGTCATCCAGCTCTGGGGTGACAGGTGCGGCCGGCTGCAGGTCCACGTGGTGCGGGCCACTGCTGTCGGTGAGGTCAAAGCTTACGTCACTATGGTGGTGGTGCGCGTTGTCTGACTTGTGGCTGTAATGGTCCAGCAAGCTCTGGAGCACCTCGTCCGGGATGCATGACTTGTCATGGTGCTTGAGGTCCAGGGGCAAGGCGTCCAGCATGGCCATGGTGGGCTCGTTGTGGTGGCCCAGCGAGCCCTGAATCACACTGCTGGACTGGGGCTGGCCCATGTGGAGGGAGGGTGCCCCATAGTCGCTGTTGGCCATATGTTGGAGGTAGCGACGCTTCTTCACAAACTGCATGGCGTCGTCGTAGTTGTTGCTGGTAGCTGACTGGGCCTGCCTGGTGGCTGACTGGGCCTGCTTGGCGCCCCCACCAGAGGAGCCCTGGAGGAGGCCCATGGCCTCAAGCCCTGAGCCCACCGACAGCTCCATGGAGCCCTGCTTCTGAGACAGCAGCTTCTGCCCCCCGTCCTCCATGGAGTTGAGGGACTTATTGGCCTTCTTGAAGACCAGCTTGGGTGTGCGACCCTGTATGCTGGGCCCGAGGTCGGAGCACTCCATGCCGTAGTCCTGCAGGCTTCCCGACGACACGGTGGCGGCCACAGTTCTCTTACGCTTGCGCTCGATGCCTTCGCCTGCGTTTTTGGACTTGCCCCTCCTGCGTCCAGAGGTGGCAGTAGCATTTCCCTGAGTGAGTGAGTAGCTGCCGTGGCCAATGTCTGCGTCGGCCAGCTGCAGCATGCTGGGGTCTAGGCCCTTCTTTAAGGCTTCTCCACAGGTCCGCTTGTGCTTTAGTAACCGGTCTGTCCTCGAGAAAAACTACAGGGGGAACGGGGGGAGATGCACAGTATTTTAAAATGTTCTAGTCACCCGATTGAGCAAATGGATAAACGACAACAAGATGTATGTCCACTGTTAGACACACAAACTGCTCTCGAACAAGCGTTACTGTTCCAAACGGCTGCGATAACAGAGCACGTTGCAAGCATCCAACACTGTGGATTATCCATTATATTTTGAGCAAACAAATAGGCTAGATTGAGACAAACATCAGTGTGACATCAAGAATTGGCATATTGTCAATCCGACCTGGGTATTTTAGTATTTGTACTTTAAATGGCTGAAACCATTTTCAAATACTTATTTCCGAAGACATTATCTGAAATACTCTTAGGACCAAATAGACCTGGGTTTTAATGCATGGAGTGTTGACATGAGTATTTACAAATACATGCCAATATTCAACTACTTGAAATCTATGCCATTTTTCTAAATACTTTATTTTCAGAGACATTTTAAAAGTATTAAAATACCCTAAATAGTATTTGAACACAGGTCTGTTGTCAATCAAATATGTTTCTGGTTTGAGGGTAAATCCTAGCTACCCTTGTGACTAACTGACCTGTTGGCAGGTGTCACACCTGTATGGCTTCTCTCCGCTGTGGGTCCTCTTGTGTCGCTCCATGTGGTACTTCTGGATGAAGCACATGTTACACTGGTCACAGCTGAAGGGCTTCTCTCCTGAGAAATTAATAGGACAACCGAAACAGTTGGAACCAAATTTACTCACTCAAAGCTAGTACTGAGCGATTAACCGATCTAGGTAAATGTTCATTTTTTTTTTAAACAATTGACTGACATTTCAATTATTCGTTATATATATATTATATATACACTGCTCAAAAAAATAAAGGGAACACTAAAATAACACATCCTAGATCTGAATTAATGAAATATTCTTATTAAATACTTTTTTCTTTACATAGTTGAATGTGATGACAACAAAATCACACAAATTATCAATGGATATCAAATTTATCAACCCATGGAGGTCTGGATTTGGAGTCACACTCAAAATTAAAGTGGAAAACCACACTACAGGCTGATCCAACTTTGATGTAATGTCCTTAAAACAAGTCAAAATGAGGCTCAGTAGTGTGTGTGGCCTCCACGTGCCTGTATGACCTCCCTACAACGCCTGGGCATGCTCCTGATGAGGTGGCGGATGGTCTCCTGAGGATCTTCTCCCAGACCTGGACTAAAGCATCCGCCAACTCCTGGACAGTCTGTGGTGCAACGTGGCGTTGGTGGATGGAGCGAGACATGATGTCCCAGATGTGCTCAATTGGATTCAGGTCTGGGGAACGGGCGGGCCAGTCCATAGCATCAATGCTTTCCTCTTGCAGGAACTGCTGACACACTCCAGCCACATGAGGTCAAGCATTGTCTTGCATTAGGAGGAACCCAGGGCCAACCGCACCAGCATATGGTCTCACAAGGGGTCTGAGGATCTCATCTCGGTACCTAATGGCAGTCAGGCTACCTCTGGCGAGCACATGGAGGGCTGTGCGGCCCCCCAAAAAAATGCCACCCCACACCATGACTGACCCACCGCCAAACCGGTCATGCTGGAGGATGTTGCAGGCAGCAGAACGTTCTCCACGGCGTCTCCAGACTCTGTCATGTCTGTCACATGTGCTCATGTGCTCAGTGTGAACCTGCTTTCATCTGTGAAGAGCACAGGGCGCCAGTGGCAAATTTGCCAATCTTGGTGTTCTCTGGCAAATGCCAAACGTCCTGCACGGTGTTGGGCTGTAAGCACAACCCCCACCTGTGGACGTCGGGCCCTCATACCACCCTCATGGAGTCTGTTTCTGACCGTTTGAGCAGACACATGCACATTTGTGGCCTGCTGGAGGTCATTTTGCAGGGCTCTGGCAGTGCTCCTCCTGCTCCTCCTTGCACAAAGGCGGAGGTAGCGGTCCTTCTGCTGGGTTGTTGCCCTCCTACGGCCTCCTCCACGTCTCCTGATGTACTGGCCTGTCTCCTGGACAGCAAACCTTGCCACAGCTCGCATTGATGTGCCATCCTGGATGAGCTGCACTACCTGAGCCACTTGTGTGGGTTGTAGACTCCGTCTCATGCTACCACTAGAGTGAAAGCACCGCCAGCATTCAAAAAGTGACCAAAACATCAGCCAGGAAGCATAGGAACTGAGAAGTGGTCTGTGGTCACCACCTGCAGAACCACTCCTTTATTGGGGGTGTCTTGCTAATTGCCTATAATTTCCACCTGTTGTCTATTCCATTTGCACAACAGCATGTGAAATTTATTGTTAAACAGTGTTGCTTCCTAAGTGGACAGTTTGATTTCACAGAAGTGTGATTGACTTGGAGTTACATTGTGTTGTTTAAGTGTTCCCTTTATTTTTTTGAGCAGTGTATATAAAAAATTACTCCAAATACAAAAACACACACAACTAAAATCTCCTCTGCCCAGACCCGCATGCTCACACCTCCATTCCTAGTGCATTATTGTTTGCCACATGGCTTTATATTGTACCAATTAGTTTCTCGGTCACCGATGCTATTGAAATATTTCAATAAATCATTCGATTTTCCCATATTGTTAATGAAGGCGGATTAATTACCAAGTTAAATATGTTTTTTTTCAAGATGAGAAGAGAATCATCCAGCCCATTGGGTCTCTCACTACATCCCCATATGCCATGTCTTGAAATATACAGACAAATAGAAGTATTACAATGTAAACTTTTGATCTGACAGCCAACTTCCTAGCGCCGCCCACAACTTCCAGACTTTATAGCATTCCCAGAAAGCATGGATTATTGAATCATTGTTAGTTTTACACTTGACATGATTATGCCGTTGTGCTGTAGAATCTCTAAATTCTATACATTAGTTTATACTGGATTAAGCGTACATTCTCGTTAACTGTAATTTCATTAGTTATACTCCAACTTCCTCTCAATCTTGTGCCAACACCAGTTCTTTTAAGTCTTGGTTCCAATAGCTTATATTGTTTTCTAAGAGATTGTCAGTTGGATATGTTCTCTCTGCAAAGTGTTGTATATCTTACCTATTTAGGGATGATAACCCTTAGTCGGTTAGCCACCGAAAATACATTTGACTTGTCATGCTTATCGGTCTATAGGTTAAGTTGTCTAATTTTGTGTGATGAAATTGGTCGCGTGTGTATTTGTGTCTTTGGTGTGAAAACACATGTTAACTGTAGAGGGCGCTAATACATCCAAGAATGCACTTGGAAGGTTTCACCTCCGCTAGAGAACTTGTTTGGGAACTGAGGGGAAATGATGCACGCCAAACGCAGCTCTGTGTGGGACACTTTCGTTCAAAAGGGTGATGAAGTTCGCTGCAAGCTTCGCGACAGTTAATAAAAATGCAGCAGTAGTACCAGCACGATGAAGCACCACATCAAGAACAAACACCCGCATGCCATGTCGGTAGAGGATGGCTCGCAGCCGACCATCACGTCGATTCTAGCGGGGAGACGGTGTGATGCGTGCCGGTCTGAGGTGATCACACAGTTGTTGTGTAGAATGATTGAGCGCAATATGATGCAAATCAGTGGCTTTAGGGAGTTCTTTACCTTGAGCCAGAGAAATGCATGCCATCAAGAAGTGCGATAAATAGAAATCGAAAAGCATTATGGAGAAGAAAAAAAAAAGTGCTGAAAGTGAAGCTAGCCACAGTCGACAAGTTGGCTCGCACAACTGACTGTTGGACTGCGCTGACCATCGAGAGCAACATAACCAAGACATTTCACAGCTTTGACGGAATCAACGGTCGTCCTGGGACTGAGTCTATCCATCAGACACACGACGTCGCCGAGAAGCTGACCAGTGCTGTTGAGACATGGGGACTCGATGACCCTGTGTTGGCACGCGTCCACGATAACGCACACAACTTTGTGGCTGCCAATTCTCCTGCCTAACCAGCCTCCTGCGCACACACTTCCAACTCACCATCAAGACAGCTTCACTATGTATGCGTGTTACGTGATTGTTGCAACTGGGAGGCTGGTTAGGCACTTTAACCATAGCTATCAAGGCACTGGAAGTCAAGCAAGTCCAAATGCAGCTGCCGCAGGACCACCTGATCCAGTCGTTAAGACACGCTGGACGATAGTCCACTTCGAATGGCGTACTGTTATTTGAAAGATAAAAACATGAACTGTTTTGAAAATAAATTGGAAATGCTAAATAATACAGTACCAGTCAAAAGTTTGGACACCTACTCATTCCAGGGTTTTCCCTCGTTTTTACATTGTAGAATAATAGTGACGACATCAAAACTATGAAACACATGGAATCATGTAGTAACCAAGAAAGTGTTAAATCAAAATATATTTTATATTTGAGATTCTTCAAAGTAGCCACCCCTTGCCTTGATGACAGCTTTGCTGAGTAAAGGGTATGAATACTTACGTAAATCTGGTAATTCAGTTTTTTATTTTGAATACATTATACTAAAATGGATTATTTAAAAAATCCCCCTCAGCAATCTACACACAATACCCCATAATGACAAAGCAAAAACAGGTTGACATTTTTGTAAATGTATTCAAAATAAAAAAAACAGATTTACGTAAGTATTCATACCCTTTACTCAGTACTTTGTTGAATCACCTTTGTCTGAGATTACAGCCTTGAGTCTACTTGGGTATGACGCTACAAGCTTGGCACACCTGTATTTGGGGAGTTTATCCCATTCTTCTCTGCAGATCCTCTCAAGCTCTGTCAGGTTGGATGGGGAGCGTCGCTCACAGCTATTTTCAGGTATCTCCAGAGATGTTTGATCTGGGTCCAAGTCCGTGCTCTGGCTGGGCCACTCAAGGACATTCAGAGACTTGTCCTGAAGCCACTCCTGCATTGTCTTGGCTGTGTGCTTAGGGGTCGTTGTCCTGTTGGAAGGTGAACCGTCGCCCAAGTCTGAGGTCCTGAGCAGGTTTATGTCAAGGATCTCTGTACTTTGCGCCGTTCATCTTTGCCTCAATTCTGACTAGTCTCCCAGTCCCTGTCGCTGAAAAACATCCTCATAGTATGATGCTGCCACCTCCATGCTTTACCATAGGGATGGTGCCAGGTTTCCTCCAGACGTGATGCTTGGCATTGAGGCCAAAGAGTTCAATCTTGGTTTCATCAGAACATCTTGTTTCTCATGGTCTGAAAGGCTAAGTGCCTTTTGGCAAACTACAAGCGGGCTGTCATGTGCCTTTTACTGAGGAGTTACTGCCATCTGGCCACTCTACCATAAAGGCCTGATTGGTGGAGTGCTGCAGAGATGGGAGAACCTTCCAGAAGGAAAACCATCTCCAGAGGAACTCCAGAGTTACCAGCCATTTCTTGGTCACCTCCCTGACCAAGGCCCTTCTCCCCCGATTGCTCAGTTCAGCCAGGCGGCCAGCTCTAGGAAGAGTCTTGGTGCGTCCAAACTTCTTCAATTTAAGAATGGAGGCCACGGTTGTTGGGTACCTTCAATCCTGCAGAATTGTTTTGGTACCCTTCCCAGATCTGTGCATCAACACAATCCTGTCTCGGAGCTCTACGGACAATTCCTTTGACCTCATGGCTTGGTTTTTGCTCTGAAATGCACTGTCAACTGTGAGACCTTATATAGACGTGTGTGCCTTCCCAAATCATGTCCAATCAATTGAATATACCACAGTTGGATTCCAATCAAGTTGTAGAAACATCTCAAGGATGATCAATAGAAACAGGATGCACGTGAGCTCAATTTCAAGTCTCACAGCAAAGGGTATGAATACTTATGTAAATAAGTTTCTTTTAAATTTTAATACATTGGCAAAAATTCCTAAAAACCTGTTTTTGCTTTGTCAATGTGGGGTATTGTGTAGACATTTAATCAATTCTAGTATAAAAATATTTAATAGATTTTAGTATAAGGCTGTAACGTAACAAAAAGTGGAAAGTCAAGGGGTCTGAATACTTCCCGTAAGCACTGTAAATCACAAAGTGAATGCACAAGCTGCATTTTGAATGCCTTCAGGGACCAGCACCTGCTGTTTCTGGGAGGGGCCTTTGCAGGGTCCCCCACACAATGTATGCATTCATGATGGCAATGTTGAGCATCCCCCAAAACACATACCTCCACCATTTCCTACCTGTCCGTACAACATTGTAACCGCTCCTCAGTTGGTCAAGCCTAACCATTTTCTACCTGTCCGTCCAACATTGTAACCGCTCCTCAGTTGGTCAAGCCTAACCATTTTCTACCTGTCCGTCCAACATTGTAACCGCTCCTCAGTTGGTCAAGCCTAACCATTTTCTACCTGTCCGTCCAACATAGCTCCTCAGTTGGTCAAGCCTAACCATTTTCTACCTGTCCGTCCAACACTAACCGCTCCTCAGTTGGTCAAGCCTAACCATTTTCCACCTGTCCGTCCAACATTGTAACAGCTCCTCAGTTGGTCAAGCCTAACCATTTTCCTCAGTTGGTCAAGCCTAACCATTTTCTACCTGTCCGTCCAACATTGTAACAAGCTCCTCAGTTGATCAAGCCTAACCATTTTCTTGCTGTAATCTATTACAAGCTCTGGAACAGATATAAGTTTCTACCACTTTCTAAAACAAAACACCGCCACTGTGACCTTAGACCTTAGAGTTTGTACTGTTAGGCGACCTAAACTGGAATATGCTTAGCACCCCGGCCATCCGACAATCTAAGCTAGATGCCCTCAATCTCACACAAATTAAAGGAACCTACAAGGTACAACCCTAAATCCGTAAACATGGGCACCCTCTTGGATATCATCATGACCAACTTGCCCTCTAAATACACCTCTGCTGTCTTCAACCAGGATCTCAGCAATCACTGCCTCATTGCCTGCGTCTGTAATGGGCCAGCAGTCAAACGACCACCCCATCACTGTCAAACGCTCCCTAAAACACTGCAAACAGGCCTTTCTAAATCGACCTGGCCCGGGTATCCTGGAAGGATATTGACCTCATCCAGTCATTAGAGGATGCCTGGTTATTCTTTAAAAGTGCTTTCCTCACCATCTTAAATAAGCATGCCCCGTTCAAAAATGTAGAACTAAGAACAGATATAGCCCTTGGTTCATGCCAGACTTGACTGCCCTTGACCAGCACAAAAACATCCTGTGGCGTACTGCAATAGCATCAAATAGCCCCCGCGATATGCAACTTTTCAGGGAAGTCAGGAACCAATATACACTGGTCAGTCAGCGTTCCTAAGGCTAGCTTTTTCAAACAGAAATTTGCATCCTGTAGCACTAATTCCAAAAAGTTTTGGGACACTAAAGTCCATGGAGAATAAGAGCGCCTCCTCCCAGCTCCTGCCCACTGCACTGAAGCCAGGAAACACTGTCACCACGGATAAAACTACAATAATCGAGAATTTCAATAAATATTTTTCTACAGCTGGCCATGCTTTCCACCTGGTTACCCCTACCAACAACTCTGCACCCCCTGCAGCGACTTGCACAAGCTCCCCCCCCCCCCCCCGCTTCTCCTTCACCCAAATCCAGATAGCTGAGGATCTGAAGATATGAGAGAGCGGCAAAATCTGGGCCCATACAAATCAGCTGGGCTAGACAATCTGGACCCCCTCTTTCTAAAATTATCGTCCGAAATTGTTGCAACCCCTATTACTAGCCTGTTCAACCTCTTTTGTATCGTCTGAGATCCCTAAAGATTGGAAAGCTGCCGCGGTCATCCCCCTCTTCAAAGGGGGAGACACTCTAGACCCAAACTGCTACAGATCTATATCTATCCTGCCCTGCCTTTCTAAAGTCTTCGAAGGCCAAGTTAAACAGATTATAGAGCATTTCGAATCCCACCGTACCTTCTCCGCTATGCAATCTGGTTTCCGAGCTGGTCATGGGTGCACCTCAGCCATGCTCAAGGTCCTAAACGATATCATAACCGCCATTAATAAAAGACAATACTGTGCAGCCGTCTTCATCGACCTGGCCAAGGCTTTCGACTGTCAATCACCACATTCTTAAAATCGGCACATACAACAGCCTTGGTTTCTCAAATGTGTTTTCACTCATCTCCCTCTGCTCCCCCCCATGTTTCAGCATGAGAATGCCCCCATGCACAAAGCGAGGTCCATACAGAAATGGTTTGTCGAGATCGGTGTGGAAGAACTTGACTGGCCTGCAGAGAGCCCTGACCTCAACCCCATCGAACACCTTTGGAATGAATTGGAATGCCGACTGCGAGCCAGGCCTCATCGCCCAACATCAGTGCCCAGCCTCACGAATGCTCGCGGCTGAATGGAAGCAAGACCCCACAGCAATGTTCCAACATCTAGTGGAAGGCCTTCCCAGAGGAGTGGAGTCTGTTATAGCAGCAAAGGGTTGACCAACTCCATTTTAATACCCATGATTTTGGAATGAGATGTTCAACGAGCAGGTGTCCACATACATTTGGTCATGTAGTGTATGAGGGTGGTGGACATCCCATAGAATTGGAATATCATAGTATAAATACATAGTTATTGTATACATTACATATATACAGCACGTGGGCATGTGGGCTGAGCAGACATTAACAAAAAACAAAGCAAAGTATGATTTTGTACTTGAGGTGCTATGCCTTTAGTGCAGAGTGCTCTCCTAATGTACCCCCAAAAAACCTGTGGATACATACATTGTACACATATCTGAAAAAAGACTGCAACTTAAGTGCTGTGTTTGGTTTGTTTTACCTTATAAGTAAAAGTATAGGAGGCTGGTGAGGGTCTACTTGGGGTGAATGGATCTCTTGAGAAACTGAAATGGGATGACTGGAGGTCCCACGAACACCTCAGAGGTGCCTGATACCCTCCCAGTCACCCCATCCCAATCCCCCGGATATTGCCCCTCTCCATTCTCACCAATACCCATCATTACAATTTTAGTCATGACAAACAATGATTCCACATATTTTCCTAATCTGTCCAGAACTCTTATTCAGTTTACAAGTCCTACCATCCCATCGTTTACCAAGCTTGCCAGCCCCACCACCAAGCCAAGCTTATCACCACCTTCCCCTCCCTTACCGACCCAGGGCAAGTTTCTCCCAACCTCAGTCTTTTCCCCCTCCTTTTCAAAAACATTTACACTCCTCTATACATCTACCTTACTCATTCTCCTTCACACACACTCTCCCACCCATACACATTCACCCTGATTCACTTTCCCATTCATATGCACAGACAAATCTATAGAACTGACAATTAGACTTACATGCTGTATTTCCTCTTTTGTATTGCATTTTCAGTGTCCATGTATCTCATTGGCATCAGCTAATTCTATCATTACTTCCTAGGGGGGAAGTTACTTGGGGACAATATAATCTAGATTGTATTGGGGGGGGGGGGGGGGAAATATGGTTTCAATTTACAATAAGCTGTCTTGGGCATCACTGTAGGTAGCCTAGTGTGGATATGTTTTTTTCCGCTCCTGCCTCTCCTCAGCCCTCAAGTGGAAAGGTTTCCTGCAGCATATTCAGGTGTTCACTGGCACTTAAACTCCCTTCTCTGTGTTCCCTTACATACCCACAGTACTGCCGGGAATCAGAGTTAAGACCTTTTCCCTCTAGTGACTGTCTGATCAGAATTGTATTTCTTCCCTTAGCCTAGCAGACAGGTCCTGGACGAATTGAATGGACTGGCCCTTGATCTCCTTTCCCCATGCCCTCAGAATGTTGACTTTGGTCTGACAGTTACACAGCTTAAAGATTACCATGTAAGGGTATTTAGCGTTCTTCTGCTTCATGCTGATTCGATGTCATCGCTCCAGATCCTCCATTGATACATCCACACCAAGCTCCACCGATATCAGCTTGATCACGTAGCTGGACAGGTCCCTTTTCCCCTTGTCTTCCAGTAGAGACATTCTTCTCATATTTTGTCTCGATCGGTTTTCTCGCAGATCCAGTTAATCTTCTAAAGTTTGCACCTTTGTTTCCAGGATTCCAACTTTGTTGTCTTGTTCGCCCACACTCCTGCCCTGAATATGCATATCTGATACAAAAGACTGCTTTCCTTTTTTAAACAAGATTGTTTTGGTGAGCATTGACAGCATTTTAGCTATGTTTTCCTGGATATCCTTCAGCTGTTCTTGGAGATGAAAATGTATTTTAATTCCATTTCGTACTTTTTTCCCCTGTAAGCTCAATAAGCACATTGCAGTTTCTCAAGAGATAAATCAGATCGAGCCCTAAATGTGCTATGTAGTAGGGAGCTGTAGTTTCAAACAGGCCAATCAATATTCTACATAGTTGAAGAAAATGTGGCAATTAACTACAATCCATTGCGAGCATACTTGTCCGTCCTGTGTTTCTTTTACGCCGGCTACGTAAAAGAGAGACGAATGCACGAGAGGGATACAGAGTAGGTGCTTCGCGAGTTCTCTACATGAAAATACATTATCTAAGTCATGTCCTAGAGTGCTGCAGGCACTTCATGTTTTAGATTTATCCGACCTGGAAAACCAGGTGTGTTGAATTTAGGCAATCACTGAACTGCTCAATTAGCTAAGTAGCTCAGTGTGGTGCCTAGGTGGGACATAATCCTGCAGTATCTGCGAAACTCCAGTAACTGGGTCACTGACCCCTGATCTTAGATTTTGATAGTTTGTATTTGTATTCAGCAGTCAAAAAACTATGATTTACTTTCAAGAACTACTAAAATTGGGATTGTCAGACAGCAGCTCTATAGAGATGAGATGTTCTGGTATTAAATAAAGCCATCAACTAAGACAAAATGTAATATACACAACTGAAATATTTTGAAGTAAATTCATGTGAATAAATTATGGTTAATACAGTACCAGTCTAAAGTTGACACCTACTCATTCAAGGATTTCTTTATTTTTACTGTTTTCTACATTGTAGAATAGAAGACATCTTAACTATGAAATAACACATATGAAATTGTGTAGTAACCAAAGAAAGTGTTAAATACATTTTATATTTGAGATTCTTCAAAGTAGCCACCCTTTGCCTTGACAGCTTTGCACTCTTGGCATTCTCTCAACCAGCTTCACCTTGAATGCTTTTCACTTTTGAAGGAGTTCCCACATATGCTGAGCACTGGTTGGCTGCTTTTCATTCGCTCTGCGGTCCAACTCATCCCAAACCATCTCAATTGGGTTGAGGTCGGGTGATTGTGGAGGCCAGGTCATCTGACGCAGCACTCAATTACTCTTCTTCTTGGTCAAATAGCCCTTACACAGCCTGGAGGAGTGTTGGGTCATTGTTCTGTTGAAAAACAAATGCCAGTCCCACTAAGCCCAAACCAGATGGGATGGCGTATCGCTGCAGAATGCTGTGGTAGCCATGCTGGTTAAGTGTGCCTTGAATTCTAAATAAATCACTGACTGTGTCACCAGAAAATCACCCCCACACCATCACCTCCATGCTTCACGGAAGGAACCACACATGCGGAGAGCATCCATTCACCTACTCTGTGTCACAAAGACAGGGCGATTGAAACCAAAAACCTCAAATTTGGACTCATCAGACCAAAGGACAGATTTCCACCGGTCTAAGGTCCATTGCTTGTGTTTCTTGGCCCAAGCAAGTCTCTTCTTATTATTGGTGTCTTTTGGTAGTGGTTTGTTTGCAGCAATTCGACCATGAAGGCCTGATTCACACAGTCTCCTCTGAACAGTTGATGTTGAGATGTGTCTTACTTGAACTCTGTGAAGCATTTATTTGGGCTGCAGTTTGAGGCTAGTAATTCTAATGAACTTATCCCCCGCAGCAGAGGTAACTCAGGGTCTTCCTTTCCTGTGGTGGTCCTCATGAGAGCCAGTCTCATCATAGCGTTATGGTTTTTGCGACCGCACTTGAAGAAACGTTCAAAGTTTTTGACATTTTACAGATTTACTGACCTTCATGTCTTAAAGTAATGCACTGTCATTTATCTTTGTTTATTTGAGCTGGTCTTGCCATAATATGGACTTGGTCTATTGCCAAATAGGGCCATCTTCAGGATACCACCCCTACCTTGTCACTACACAACTTATTAGCTCAAACACATTAAGGAAAGAAATTCCACAAATTAACATTTAAGGCACACCTGTTAATTGAAACGCATTCCAGGTGACTACCTCATGAAGCTGGTTGAGAGAATGTCAAGAGTTTGCAAAGCTGTCATCAAGCCAAAAGGTGGCTACTTTGAAAAATACCACTTTTTGGTTACTACATGATTCCATGTGTGTTATTTCATAGTTTTGATGTATTCACTATTATTCTACAATGTAGAAAATAGTAAAAATAAAGAACTCTTTAACGAGTAGGTGTCCAAACTTTTGACTGGTACTGTAAGTGATAAGCAACAATGGGGCAGTCGATACCATCATGGGACTTATATTAATTGCTTAATTCTGTATTGTTACAGCATTCAATCCACAATGCGAATAGCACATTGATTTTTTATTTTTTTAATCATCAAAACCAAAATAGAAAACCCATGATTATTTTTGAATAATCTAAACGACCTCAAAAAGCATGAAATGCTCAGCTGAAACGTTTTAAATTGCACGCTGGGTTCAATTTCATGTTGGGAAGTAAACTGAAATTCCAATTTTGCCTCTGAATTTGAGATTAGTTCTTGAATTTAAATGGAATTGACCACAGCTTTGACTGTCATATGTTAAGGGCAAAACTCACCGCTGTGGATCTTCTCATGCCGCTGCAGCAGGTACTTCTGGATAAAGCTCATGTTACACTGACTGCACCGGAAAGGCCTCTCACCTGTGCCATCAGAAATACAATCACCCACTCTCCACATTAATTGACTATCAGTGAGGGAAAGCAGAGGTTGGCTTTACTCAAGAAGGGTGGGGAGTGTCAGTTGATAAAATTGGATCATTTGGAGTAACACTGCAGAAGAAGAAAATGTTAAGTTAAAGAGTGAAATCCTAAAGGGATGGTTCCCCCAAATGACACATTTAGATTGGTTTCCTTACCTTGAAATCATAGGACAAAAACAGCAATCCACACTTTGGTGTCTTGTTTCCTGAAACTAAAGCGTGAATTGCAATCTCTCCTTGTCCATAGATCACTTTCAAGGTAAGGACATTTATATATAAATTTGTAATTTGGCTGAACATTCACTTTAAAGACAAAAAATAACAGAATTTCCCTTTGCGTCAATGAGTCAGACCTCCTGCAAGAAATGTGAGTCATTTACATTACCTCAGCATTTAGAGAATATTCATTGCATCACACAAATGATCACATCCATGCTACTCAAATCAGGGATATTGGGTGCATTTATTTTAGTTCACCTGGTGCCTTGGGTGGGTGAGGATTTCAGTTTAGGACCAATAGATTGATCTAAAAAGTACACACTTCACCCACCCAGTGCCAGTCACGCTAAAACAAATGCACCAAATGAACAAAGAAATCTCATGCAAAAATCAATGAAAGCCTCTCACCTGTGTGAATGAGTACGTGTCTGCGGAGGTGGTAGGAGCTGCGAAAGGCGGCGTTGCAGTGCTCGCAGATGTGTGGTTTGGAGTTGGGAGACTGGCCGCCCCCGTCGCCGTCCAACGTCTGTGCAGGTGAGCGACAGAATGAAAAGTCAGAATAACACGGTTGTGCTGCTACGTCGAAGTATAAAAAAACGTGTTGTGTGAGGGGGTTGACATGACTACCGCAAAAGTGAACTGTTGTACGACATTTTGGTGGCTTTGACTCAAATGAATGTGAACGCTAGAGATGTGTTGGGTTCTACCTTGTGTTCTCCACGTTTTCTTCTGGCTTTCCCTTCCCCGTCGCTCTTCCGTCTTCTTCCCGACGACTCTTTTGTCCCTTTCACTGGTCTTCCAGACACCTGAGGACAAGGTTGGTCATGTAGACAGATACCATATACAGTGTGAATATTCTCAAAAGGAGCTATCGGTCCTATACTGATAACAGATTTCTATCTTTAGAGAGGGAATCAGGGATTTTTCTGACATGGGCAGGCTGTAAAAAAATCTCAGTTTTTGCCCGAAAAAGCACTTTATTATAGACAGAAATACTGCTCAGTTTCATCAGCTGTCTGGATGGCTGGTCTCAAACAATTCCACAAGTGAAGAAGCCCAGAAGTAGAGGTCCTGGGCTGGCGTGATTACACATGGAAAAACATCACCACAGCATGATGCTGCCACCACCGTTGCTTCACAACAGAGATGATAGCGATGGTGCAAGGTTTCCTCCAGACGTGAGGCTACAGAGATGGTTGTCCTTCTGGAAGGTTCTCCCATCTCCACAGAGGAACTCTGGAGCTCTGTCGGTTTCTTGGTCACCTCCCTGACCAAGGCCCTTCTCCCCTGATTGCTCAGTTTGGCCAGGGGTCCAGCTCTAGGAGGAGCCTTGGTGGTTCCAAACTTTTTCCATTTAAGAATGGAGGCTGTGTTCTTGAGGACCTTCAATGCTGCAGAAATGTTTTGGTACTCTTCCCCAGATCTGTGCCTTGACACAATCCTGTCTCGGCGCTCCACAAACAATTCCTTCGACCTCATAGCTTGGTTTTTGCTCTGATATGCACTGTCAACTGTGGGACCTTATATAGACAGGTGTGTCCCTTTCCAAATCATGTCCAATCAATTGAATTTACCACAGGTGGACTCCAATCAAGTTGTAGAAACATCTCAAGGACCATCATTGGAAACAGGATGTACATGAGCTCAATTTCGAGTCACATAGCAAAGGGTCTGAATACTTGTGTAAATATAACATAGCAGTTTATTTTATAAATTTGCCAACATTTCTAAAAACGTGTTTTTGCGTTGTCATTATGGGGTATTGTATGTAGATTGACGAGGTGAAAAAAAAGGCTGTAATGTAACAAATATACATAAATAAAGTAGAGCACCAAGATGGGCGCCTCTAAAATGTTGTTCGAAATACAGCCACACCCACCACCTCAAATCCTCCTTGATACAGAAAAAACACTGGGAGTACCAAAGTGGAAAACGTTAAAAAGTATACGTAACCAATCAACAAACTATATTTATTGACTGATGCCCCTTATCAGCCACAAACTACAACGCCCACAATAAACTTGGCTTTCTCACCAGCTCTCCAATTCGGCCGTTGCTGAGGTCATGCAGGAGCATGTTCTGATGGTTGTGGTGGTGGCCTCCACCAAACTGCATCTCCAGCATCTCATTGCCCTTCCGCATGCCCCCTCCGCCACAGCTGCCACCCAGTCCTCCTCCACCATAGAGGGGCACACGGTAATCCAGCTCGCTCATCCGCTCCTGCTTGATGCCCATGCCATGGAGGAAGCTGCCGGCGTGGGGAGGAGAGTCACGTTCCTTTTTTAGGATAATCTCCTGGGGTTGGTTGCCCCCCATGACTGACTGCGAAGTCAGGCAGGTGAAGCTGGTGACGGGCGGCAGGTGACTAAACATGAGCATACCCGGGGCGAAGTTGGGGTCCATGCCCCCGTTGCTTTGCAGGAACTCGTTGCCTAGCTTGTCTTGGATAATACTCATGGCAAGTGCAGGAGGGGAAACACTAGATGGGGCCAGGTAGGGGTGTCCTTAAAGAGAAGGGAAGAGAGTCAGAAGTTTACATACTTAGATTGGAGTGATTAAAACTCGTTTTTCAACCACTCCACAAATTTCTTGTTAACAAACTATAGTTTTGGCAAGTCGGTTAGGACATCTACTTTGTGCATGACACAAGAAATTTTTCCAACAGTTGTTTACAGGCAGAAAAGTTCACTAATAATTCACTGTATTACAATTCCAGTGGGTCAGAAGTTTACATACACTCAGTTGACGGGGCATTTAAACAGCTTGGAAAAATCCAGAAAATTGTGTCATGGCTTTAGAAGCTTCTGATAGGCTAATTGACATCATTCGAGTCAATTGGAGGTGTACCTGTGAATGTACTTCAAGGCCTACCTTCAAACTCAGTGCCTCTTTGCTTGACATCATGGGAATATCAAAAGAAATCAGCCAAGACCGCAGAAAAAAAATTGTAGACCTCCACAAGTCTGGTTCATCCTTGGGAGCAATTTCCAAACGCCTGAAGGTACCACGTTCATCTGTACAAACAATAGTACGTAAGTATAAACACCATGGGACCACGCAGACGTCATACCGCTCAGTAAGGAGACGCATTCTGTCTCCTAGAGATGAACGAACTTTTGTGTAAAAAGTGCAAATCAATCCCAGAACAACAGCAAAGGACCATGTGAAGATGCTGGAGGAAACAGGAAGAAAAGTATCTATATACACAGTAAAATGAGTCCTATATCGACATAACCTGAAAAGCCGCTCAGCAAGGAAGAAGCCACTGCTCCAAAACCGCCATAAAAAAGCCAGACTACGGTTTGCAACTGCACATGGGGACAAAGAATCTACTTTAGAGAAATGTCCCCTGGTCTGATGAAAAAAAAAAATAGAACTGTTTGGCCATAATAACCGTTGTTATGTTTGGAGGAAAAGGGGGATGCTTGCAAGCCGAAGAACACCATCCCTACCGTGAATCACGGTTGTGGCAGCATCATGTTGTGGGGGTGCTTTGCTGCAAGAGGGACTGTTGCACTTCAAAAATAGATGGCATCATGAGCTAGGAAAATTATGTGGATATATTGAAGCAACATCTCAAGACATCAGTCAGGAAGTTAAAGCTTGGTCGCAAATGGGTCTTCCAATTGGACAATGACCCCAAGCATACTTCCAAAGTTGTGGCAAAATGGCTTAAGGACAACAAAGTCAAGGTATTGGTGTGGCCATCACAAAGCCCTGACCTCAATCATATAGAAAATTTGTGGGCAGAACTGAAAAAGCGTGAGCGAGCAAGGAGGCCTACAAACCTGACTCAGTTACACCAGCTCTGTCAGGAAGAATGGGCCAAATTTCACCCAACTTATTGTGAGAAGCTTGTGGAAGGCTGCCCGAAACATTTGACCCAAGATAACAATTTAAAGGCAATTCTACCAAATACTAAGTGAGTGTATGTAAACTTCTGACCCACCGGGAAGGTGATTTAAGAAATACAAGCTGAAATAAATAATTATCTACTATTATTCTGACATTTCATTCTTAAAACAAAGTGGTTATCCTAACTGACCTAAGACAGGGAATTGTTACTAGGATTAAATGTCAGGAATTGTGAAAAACTGAGTTTAAATGTATTTGGCTAAGGTGTATGTAAACCTCTAACTGTATCAGGCTATGTATAGATCCACGTTATGGAAACATCTTGAGTGAGATAATAAAATACCAGTCAAGTTTGGACACATCTACTCCTTCAAATGTTGTTCTTTATTTTCACTATTTTCTACATTGCAGAATAATAATGAAGATATCAAAACTATGAACACATGGACTCTTGTAGTAACCAAAAAGTGTTAAAAAATATATTTTATATTTGAGATTCTTCATGTAACCACGCTTTTCCTTGTTGACAGCTTTGCACACTCTCGGCATTCTATTTGTTTAACATTTCTTTGGTTAGTACATGATCCCATACGTGTTACATCATAGTTATGTCTTCACAATTATTCTACAAAAATTGACACGTTAAGTTTGCTGAAAATAAACGCAGTTGACAGTGACGTTTCTTCTTATGCTGCGTTTATTAGACGAGTTGCTTTCTCCGGCGGCTATTTGCAGGAGAGAAAGAATCTAACAAAACAGGACAGTTATACTGAGGATATCGGCTGCAAGGCTGCAATCTTGTTGTAAGGTATTGGTTTAACCCTGACCATAGGGCTAGACTGGCCCCAGGTGAATGTAGTCAGTGTGCTTACAGTCATCCATTAATTACTTGATTGAATTTATTGGGCTTCGCCTATCTGGAACAAAATGCTTGAGTAATTCTTATTTCTATGGAGTGAGGCTATGAAATCGTGTCTGGGTTAAGGTTCTCAAGCTAAACCTGTGTATTGTGGTTCCTTTCAAGACCTTTTAACACCACTTCTCAAATCAGATCTTATTCGTCAGAAGGGCCAAATACAACGTGTGTAGACTTTCCCGTGAAATGCTTGATTCTTGTTTAAGCAATTTGTTAGCAAATATAATTGGCTAATGTTCCATGTAGCATAGCCCACATTTCCAAATGCCTGGAGGCTATGGCTAAATAAAATTGCCATGATTAGGCTATTAACCACTGACTAAATGGCAAATATTTAAAGAGGGACACATTTAGACTAAATTGCCTAGCCCACTGCTATCGTGCAAAGTGCAAGGGGAGGTTATCACAGCAGCGAAGTGAAATCAAGGCCATTACTAGCCGTGCCAAATATCTCATCGGGTCAACAAAGATTGAAGAAACTACTTTTTATTTAAAAAAAATTAATTTAACCTTTATTTAACTTGGCAAGTCCGTTAAGAACAAATTCTTATTTACAATGACGGCCTAGGAACAGTGAGTTAACTGCCTTGTTCAGAGGCAGAACAACATATTTTTACATTGAATCCCCGAGCTGACAATCTAGCAACCTTTCAGTTACTGGCCCAACGCTCTAACCACTAGGCTACCTAACGCCCACTTCAGTAAGCTACGGCAAAGCTTAACTGCTTGACTACACCAAAAATGGAACAAGCAGCTGTGGCCAATAACCGATCCTCCTACTAGGCCTATCATAAACGCTTTAAGACAAATGAAAGTTTTGAACGGTTGCCTATTTCCCAAATGTTCTAATAGCCTACGAAAAGGTACGGCTGCCGTTTTCTAAAAGCTTGCTTGAGCCTGTTAACTTCTTATGGCTGCAGGGGCAATATTGAGTAGCTTGGATGAAAGGTACACAGAGGTGCCCATAGTAAACTGCCTGCTCCTCAGTCCCAGTTGCTAATATATGCATATTATTATTCGTAGTGGATAGAACACCCTCTGACGTTTCTAAAACTGTTTGAATGATGTCTGTGACTATAACAGAACTCATATGGCAGGCAAAAACCTGAGATTAAATCCAAACAGGAAGTGGGAATTCTGAGGTTGGTCGATTTTCAAAACAGCCCCTATTGAATACACAGTGGGATGTAGATGAGTTTGCACTTCCTACGGCTTCCACTAGATGTCAACAGTCTGTAGAACCTTGTCTGATGCCTCTACTGTGAAGTGGGGCCGAAGGAGACAGGAAATAGTCTGGTCTGCCATGACCTCATCATGCTTTGACCATGCGCGTTCACATGGGAGGGACCTCTGACTTCAGATGAGCGATGGAACAATGTAATTCTCCGGTTGGAACGTTATTCAAGATTTATGTTAACAACATTCTAAAGATTGATTCAATACATCGTTTGACATGTTTCTACTGACTGTTACTGAACTTTTGGACATTTCGTCAGCTTTTAGGGAACACGCTTCGTGACTTTGGAATTGTTTACCAAACGCGCTAACAAAAGTAGCTAATTGGACATAAATAACAGACATTATCGAACAAATCAAGTATTTATTGTGGACCTGGGATTCCTGGGGGTGCATTCTGATGAAGATCAAAGGTAAGGGAACATTTATCATGTAATTTCTGGTTTATGTTGACTCAAATGGCGGCTAATTTTATTATATTTTTGAGCGCCGTCTCAGATTATTGCATGGTTTGCTTTTTCCGTAAAGTTTTTTTGAAATCTGACACAGCGGTTGCATTAAGTATGAACCAGATACTTTTAGACTTTTACTCAAGTTGTATTTTACTGGGTGACCTTCACTTCAGTTATTTTCTATTAAGGCATCTTTACGTTTACTCAAGTATGAAAATTGGGTACTTTTCCCACCACTGCTTTTAAGCTACACCCAAACCATGGGCTAAACCCAGGCCAGCCCAACACAAATTAATAGCCATCACTAGCCGGCTAACACCCGGTTACTCAACCCTGCACCTTAGAGGCTGTTGCCCTCTATACATAGAATCACAGGTCACTTAAATAAATGGAACACTAGTCCCTTTAATAATGTTTACATACTGCTTTACTCATTTCATATGTATATACTGTATTCTATTCTATTTTAGTCAATGACACTCAGACAATGTTCGTCCTAATATTTATATATTTCTTTATTCCATTAATTCCAGATGTGTGTGCATTGTTATATTCCACTGCACGTTTGGAGCTCGGAACACAAGCACTTTGCTACACCCGCAATAATATCCGCTAAATATGTGTATGTGACAAAAAATCAAAAAAATGTTATTTGATAATATCAGGCACATTTTCACGTCACATTTTTTTAGAGGGCAGGATAATTACATGAGAGTCTACTTGAATTAACACAAGCAAGCCTTCATGACCTGGCCTCCGTACATTTGTATAGAATCAGCTTGATTTTATTTAACCAGGCAAGTAAGTTAAGAACAAATTCTTATTTACAATGACGGCCAAACATGGATGACACTGGGCCAATTGTGTGCCGCCCTATGGGACTCCCAATCACGGCCAGATGTGATACAGCCTGGATTCGAACCAGGGAGATGCAGTGCCTTAGACCGTTGCGCCACTTGATTCCCTCTGTCGAAGAAGCTTGGAGCTTCTTTTTTGATATTTTCAGTGGTATCGGTAACAAATACACACCCATAAACAAAATTTAAATACAGGTTCATCCCCTGGTTTGACTGATCTGGCAGAGTTACTCCACCTCAAGAATTCCATTTGGCAAATCGCCCAGCACACGCATAGTCAGGCTTACTATCTCTTGTTCAGGCAAATGAGAAATAAGTGCATTCAGGCTATCCGGAAGGCCAAGTTACTAGTTACTAAGGAGCTGTTCTCTCTGGGGGTCTAACCCCAAGAATTTCTGGAAAACTGTTAAAGACCTAGAGAATGAACCCTCCTCACAGCTGCCCATGTCCCTTAATTTTGATGATGTGGTTGTTACTGACAAAGAGCATATGGCTAAGCTCTTTAAAATCACCACTTTATTAAGTAAGGATTCCTATGCGACTCTGCCATGCCTCCATGTCCGTTCAACATTTCCTTATCTCCCACCCCTTCTAATGTGACTATCCCCGATGCGCCTCCATCTTTTTCCCCTGCCCCGCTACAAAGTTTCTCCCTGCAGGTGGTCAATGAGTCCAATGTGCTCAATTAGCTCCTTAAACTTGACCCCCAAAAAACATCTGGGTCAGATAATTTAGACCCTTTCTTCTTTAAGGTTGCTGCCCCTATCACAGCCAAGCCCGTCTCTCCTTTCTGGAGAGGTTCCCATTGCTTGGAAGGCAGCCACAGCGCATCCATTACTTAAAGGGGGAGATCAAGCTGATCCTAACTGTTATAGGCCAATTTCTATTTTGCCCTGTTTATCAAAAGTGTTGGAAGAACTTGTCAATAATCAACTGACTGGCTTTCTTGACATCTATAGTATTCTCTCAGTACGCAATCTGGTTTCCGCTTAGGTTATGGATGTGTCACTGCACCCTTAAAGGTCCTCAATGATGTCACCATTGCCCTTGATTCTAAGCAATGCTGTGCTGCTGTTTTTTAATTGGCCAAAGCTTTCGATACGGTAGACCATTCCATTCTTGTGGGCTGGCTAAGGAGTATTGGTGTCTGAGGGGTCTTTGGCCTGGTTTGCTAACTACCTCTCTCAAAGAGTGCAGTGTATAAAGTCAAAACATCTGCCGTCTCAGCCACTGCCTGTCACCAGGGGAGTACCCAAGGCTCGATCTTAGGTCCCACACTTCTCAATTTACATCAACAACATAGCTCATGCAGTAGGAAGCTTTCTCATCCATTTATATGCAGATGATACAGTCTTATATTCAGCTGGCCCCTCCCTGGATTTTTTGTTAAACGTTCTACAACAAAGCCTTCTTAGTGTCCAAAAAGCTTTTGTTGCCCTTAACCTTGTTCTGAACAGCTCCAAAACAAAGGTCATGTGGTTTGGTAAGAAGAATGCCCCTCTCCCCACAGGTGTGATTACTACCTCTGAGGGTTTAGAGCTTGAGGTAGTCACCTCATACAAGTACTTGGGAGTATGGCTAGACAGTGCACTGTCATTCTTTCAGCACATATCAAAGCTGCAGGCTAAAGTTAAATCTAGACTTGCTTTCCTCTATGGTAATCGCTCCTCTTTCACCCCAGCTGCCAAACTAACCTTGATTCAGATGACCATCCTACCCATGCTAGATTACAGAGACAATTTATAGAGCGGCAGCTAAGGGTGCTCTCGGGCAGCTAAATGTTCTTTACCACCCGACTGTCAGATTTGCCACCAATAGGAGATAGGAGACATCACTGCACTCTATACTACTCATCTCTGTATACCCATCGCAAGACCCACTGGTTGATGCTTATTTATAAAACCCTCTTAGGCCTCACCCCATCTGAGATATGTACTGCAGCCCTCATTCTCAACATACAACACTTGTTCTGCCAGTCACATTCTGTTAAAGGTCCCCAAAGCACACACATCCCTGGGCCGCTTCTCTTTTCAGTTCACTGCAGCTAGCAACTGGAACAAGCTGCAACACACACTCAAACTGGACCGTTTTATCTCAATCTCTTCATTTAAAGACTCAATCATGGACACTGACAGCTGCTTTGCATGATGTATTGTTGTCTCTACCTTCTTGCTGTTTTCTAAGCCCAATAATGTTTGTACCATGTTTTGTGCTGCTGCCATGTTGTGTTGTTGGCATGCTATGTTGTTGTCTTAGGTCTCTCTTGTCATGATGTGTGTTTGGTCATATATATATATATATATATTTTTTTTTTTTTTTAATCCCAGCCCCCATCCCCGCAGGAGGCCTTTTGGTAGGCCATCATTGTAAATAAGAATTTGTTTAAACTGACTTGCCTAGTTAAATAAAGTTGAAATCAAAATAAGATTGCAATTTAAAAATTATAATAAAAGCAAACAGTGAAATACATTTTTCATGTCACAAGCGGTAGGCCTACCGAATCCTGGCAATTGAGTTTCGGAAAGAAACAGTCCCAAAACTGAAAGGTGTCGGATCCTGTTCCTGCTCAAATTAAGCACTACTCCCTCACGAGGGAGAGGAATCAGAAAATATCTTCAAGATGTGGGTTTTCTGTAATGGAATTTCAAAGCAATGTTTCTTAAACTTACAGAAGGCAGGACAATTTCTCCAAAACTAAATCTGTGTTGATATTAGTTGGCAGCGGTCTTAAATTCCACATTATTATGGCTTGATGTATTTCTAATACCTTTAAGACTTTTTCTGCTAAATGTTTACTAAAACTCCTTTTCCATCTCTTTGACCCAAAATCAAAGCCTTTGCATAGTCCTATTTTTTTTTAGGATGGAAAATGTGCCTTAACTTCTCAAAAACGGACTCTTAAGTTCATAGGAGCATGTCAAATGAAAGCTCACATGTTGGTGCTCATCGCTCCTTTTACATGGAAATGCCCAACTGCTTATTATGATTGCTAAAAACAGCACAATCTAAACAAATCCCCAAAGCACATGTAAATATTGGACTTTAAATTGAGCCTTCCTGTATAATACTTATGCTAAAAGTTTTATATTGTACTGAGCCATTTACTTTGTTTGTATTCTTATATTTTCTTATTGTTATTGCAGTGTTGAGAATGAACCTGCAAATAAGCATTTCGTTGGACGTGTATAAAAAATAACGTTACCTCTGTCTCAAACCACCTTGTGCTCGCCTATTACCAATTAGACATCACCATAACATTAGGCCCATGTGGAATAGTGTGTGCCATTTCACCAGCGTAAGACAAAGTTGCATTTTGTATCATATACAGCTGGGATTGTAGCCAAACAAAAAACTGTGCTGCACTGTAAAATTTGCAATGGTATATTCTCATTCAAATGACACTAAGTGACAATTACTTCAACTTTATTACAGGGGATGTGAACACCATGAATTTGCTGCCCTTGGCAAAGTGAGTATACGAATAAAGAACCATTGGTAGGCTGGACACATTACATTTTTAACAATGCTTTTTCTGATTAAAAAAAAGTTAATTGCATCTGCCGTGGAGCCCAGTTTCATAATATTACCATATGTCCCAGCTGGTTGCCATAGTTTTGAAGTAATCACAAAAAAAACAGACCTCGTTTTGGGGTATTTTTCACGCTGCCAGCTCATATTAGTTCTATTGAGCAGCGTGGCACCAACTCGCCTTCCGAACGTTCTATTCCCAGCTTATTGTTCTACCTCACAATGCTTGCTTTTGTTGGCAATGAGACCTGCTCACGTTGTTTGTAGGTAAAATGTAAACAACAAAAAATTACTTATGGAACTCTGAGGTCGTCCCATTGTTTCCTATAGGGAAATATAGGTATGCCTGTCTACTACAATGTGTATATTTAGATTTTTTTTAATTGGACACCATTTTAATCATGCGAATCTCCTCTTTCTAACCATTTAAGGCTGGGCAGTGTATTCCGTTGTCATCAAACGCTAGCCATGAAATGTATTTTGCCCTTGGAACGCTGAACTCCCCCCATTGTTTTCCTATGGAGAGGCATGCTGTTATATTTCGACAAATATCTCGCAATGTGCAAATTTATATTCTTTGAAGTCGAACACCATTTTAATGATGAGAATCTCCTCTTTCTAATTATGTAAGGCTGGGCAGTGTATTCCGTTGTCATCAAACGCTAGACCAGAAAGTCAGAAGTTGCCATTTGTTTCCTACTTCCTCGTTATGCAGACATAAGCACACTTGGCACCATCGAGATGCGAATGTTTACTTTATACACAAGTTATTTTTCCGTTTCGTCCTATGAACAGATTGTAGTGGTATAATAAAAAAAGGGATAATTGTTTTGGTGCCATTTAGGCGAAATGGAATTCTAAACGTCACTCCAGCCAAAACAGGCTCTGCGGACGTTTCGTTAATTTGCTATGGGATCGGGCTAGTGTTACAGCTCAGCCAACCTTCTTTTGACATTTTATAGCCTTGGGTGAATTTAGACTCGTTCTATTGTCCAGTTTACCATTGGCTGAAATCGCTACCTGCTAAATTGTACATCAAATTACACGGGTCCGCTAAACTAGATTAAAGCAACCCATATTTTACCACGGATTTAGCCAGAATTTTGTCTAACGTCATTGGGGTAAAACTGCTAGCTGGCTTACAATTCCAGATGCCTCGAATGGCTCAGACACAATATTTTGTTTAGTCTAGCCGACCATTTGGCTACGCGACATTTAATTTTATGGTAAGCGGATGGGCTTTTGTGATGCATAGCCAGCAGCTAGCTAGCATGCTACAAATGGCGTTAGCTGTCCTGGTCAACTGTTGATACAAAGCACGCTTCTGTCACAAATACAATACTATCAAAACGCAATAACACAGATGACAACAAATCGACTCACATTATGACAATAGACGTTAAAAGGCGACGGCTCAATCAAGAATGGGTACGCGTTAGTAAACTAGTTATCCTAATGCTAATTCGCCATATCAAACCATTGTATCAAACTCAGGTAGCTAGTAGCTTGCTAGTCTCATGCTGGCAAAACATTAGCCAGGGATTCAACGTTACCGCTCGCACGACCTAATTTGTCCAAAGGAAATATTTGTCTTATTAAAACCCAAACACTAACGTTAGCTAGTTACCGGTATAATAGCAGCACGTTTTATTTATCCGTTTATGAAAGAAGATTGGCTTGCTGTCCTAGGCTGGGACGACGCTCGTGAAATAAAGTCGGACTAACAAACGTTAGCTTGATAATTATCTTTGGCGCTCGACCCTATTTATCGAGATAGTGTTAACTAACTCAGCATACCTATCTCTAACTATAGCATTCCTCAAGGTTTGCGGTGCACGTTAACTTTAGATCACATACTACAAATAGTACGGGTGCTATGAACCAAATGTCTGCTTACCAGTTAGCTAACGAGCTAGCCGCTCCAACTGAAACCCCACATTATGGCCCATGCAACAGAGAAACAATGATGCTCGACTGAGTGTATCTCTCGCATGCTGAAGCGATTTGCGTCTGACATTTCCACCGCTTATAACTTGACAAATTTCAACAAATACTCAGAAATAAAGGTACATTTCAATAAATAATTACCTACACATGACCGCGACTGGCTATAAATGTTGGTATTTTCTTCTCTTGTTCGTTCCTTTGAGGTGTTATAGACAAAACATTGTCGTCTTGCGGCCGATGCTTTCTTCCATCTTGTCCAGGCGCGGGGAATTCTGGGTCTAGCGGACGGGTCGTGAGAGGAGAGCGCTGCTGCAGTATGAGTAGATATGGCTAGTGTCACCAAAGGTCGCCTGACAAACTTTTCCATTGTCAGGTCAATATTGTTGACTGGAATATTGTCCACTATATTCCGTTGTATTTTGTGTTTCACTTTTAATTCTGTCAGGGCAATCATCATTGCACTGTAGATGAAACACGTGCAGTTCGGCTTCTGGTGATAGAAGTCACAAAATTGTTACATTTAGTGAATTAATTAATTGATTTATGAATTGTACTATCATAAGGGCAGTCTTTTTTGGCATCGTATCATTTTTTGAAATTAATGTGATGATAGGCTAGGTCTCTCTGTCACACACAAAGATCTAGCTTAACCTTGTTTTATTTTATTTTTTATATTTAACCTTTATTTAACCAGGTAGGCAAGTTGAGAACAAGTTCTCATTTACAATTGCGACCTGGCCAAGATAAAGCAAAGCAGTTCGACACATACAACAACACAGAGTTACACATGGAGTAAAACAAACATACAGTCAATAATACAGTATAAAAATAAGTCTATATACAATGTGAGCAAATGAGGTGAGATAAGGGAGGTAAAGGCAAAAAAAGGCCATGGTAGCGAAGTAAATACAATATAGCAAGTAAAACACTGGAATGGTAGATTGGCAGTGGAAGAATGTGCAAAGTAGAGATAGAAATAATGGGGTGCAAAGGAGCAAAATAAATAAATAAATACAGTAGGGGGAGAGGTAGTTGTTTGGGCTAAATTATAGATGGGCTATGTACAGGTGCAGTGATCTGTGAGCTGCTCTGACAGCTGGTGCTTAAAGCTAGTGAGGGAGATAAGTGTTTCCAGTTTCAGAGACCTTTGTAGTTCGTTCCAGTCATTGGCAGCAGAGAACTGGAAGGAGAGGCGGCCAAAGGAAGAATTGGTTTTGGAGGTGACCAGAGAGATATACCTGCTGGAGCGCGTGCTACAGGTGGGTGCTGCTATGGTGACCAGCAAGCTGAGATAAGGGGGGACTTTACCTAGCAGGGTCTTGTAGATGACCTGGAGCCAGTGGGTTTGGCGACGAGTATGAAACGAGGGCCAGCCAACGAGAGCGCACAGGTCGCAGTGGTGGGTAGTATATGGAGCTTTGGTGACAAAACGGATGGCACTGTGATAGACTGCATCCAATTTATTGAGTAGGGTATTGGAGGCTATTTTGTAAATGACATCGCCGAAGTCGAGGATCGGTAGGATGGTCAGTTTTACAAGGGTATGTTTGGCAGCATGAGTGAAGGATGCTTTGTTGCAAAATAGGAAGCCAATTCTAGATTTAATTTTGGATTGGAGATGCTTAATGTGAGTCTGGAAGGAGAGTTTACAGTCTAACCAGACACCTGGGTATTTGTAGATGTCCACATATTCTAAGTCAGAACCGTCCAGAATAGTGATGTTGGACGGGCGGACAGGTGCAGGCAGCGATCGGTTGAAGAGCATGCATTTAGTTTTACTTGTATTTAAGAGCAATTGGAGGCCACGGAAGGAGAGTTGTATGCCATTGAAGCTCGTCTGGAGGGTTGTTAACACAGTGTCAAAAGAAGGGCCAGAAGTATACAGAATGGTGTCGTCTGCGTAGAGGTGGATCAGAGACTCACCAGCAGCAAGAGCGACATCATTGATGTATACAGAGAAGAGAGTCGGTGCAAGAATTGAACCCTGTGGCACCCCCATAGAGACTGCCAGAGGCCCGGACAACAGGCCCTCCGATTTGACAGACTGAACTCTATCAGAGAAGTAGTTGGTGAACCAGGCGAGGCAATCATTTGGCAATCATTTGGCTATCGAGACTGCCGATGAGGATGTGGTGATTGACAGAGTCGAAAGCCTTGGCCAGGTCAATGAATACGGCTGCACAGTATTGTTTCTTATCGATGGCGGTTAAGATATCGTTTAGGACCTTGAGCGCGGCCGAGGTGCACCCATGACCAGCTCTGAAACCAGATTGCATAGCGGAGAAGGTATGGTGGGATTCGAAATGGTCGGTAATCTGTTTGTTGACTTGGCTTTCGAAGACCTTAGAAAGGCAGGGTAGGATAGATATAGGTATGTAGCAGTCTGGGTCAAGAGTGTCCCCCCCTTTGAAGAGGGGGATGACCGCAGCTGCTTTCCAATCTTTGGGAATCTCAGACGACACGAAAGAGAGGTTGAACAGGCTAGTAATAGGGGTTGCAACAATTTCGGCAGATAATTTTAGAAAGAAAGGGTCCAGATTGTCTAGCCCAGCTGATTTGTAGGGGTCCAGATTTTGCAGCTCTTTCAGAACATCAGCTGACTGGATTTGGGAGAAGGAGAAATGGGGGAGGCTTGGGCGAGTTGCTGTGGGGGGTGCAGTGCTGTTGACCGGGGTAGGGGTAGCCAGGTGGAAAGCATGGCCAGCCGTAGAAAAATGCTTATTGAAATTCTCTATTATAGTGGATTTATCGGTGGTGATAGTGTTTCCTATCCTCAGTGCAGTGGGCAGCTGGGAGGAGGTGTTCTTATTCTCCATGGACTTTACAGTGTCCCAGAACTTTTTTCAGTTTGTGTTGCAGGAAGCAAATTTCTGCTTGATAAAGCTAGCCTTGGCTTTTCTAAATGCCTGTGTATATTGGTTTCTACCTTCACTGAAAAGTTGCATATCACGGGGGCTATTCGATGCTAATGCAGAACGCCATAGGATGTTTTTGTGTTGGTTAAGGGCAGTCAGGTCTGGAGAGAACCAAGGGCTATATCTGTTCCTGGTTCTAAATTTCTTGAATGGGGCATGCTTATTTAAGATGGTGAGGAAGGCATTTAAAAAAAAATAACCAGGCATCCTCTACTGACGGGATGAGATCAATATCTTTCCAGGATACCCCAGCCAGGTCGATTAGAAAGGCCTGCTCGCTGAAGTGTTTCAGGGAGCGTTTGACAGTGATGAGTGGAGGTCGTTTGGCCGCTGACCCATTACGGATGCATTACGGACCCTCCATTACGGACCCTCCAAACTCATCATTAAGCCTGAGACCCTGGGTCTCGACCCCGCCCTGTGCAACGGGGTCCTGGACTTCCTGACGGGCCGCCCCTTGGTGGTGAAGGTAGGAAACAACATCTCAACTCAGCTGATCCTCAACACTGGTGCCCCACAATTGTGCGTTCTCAGTCCCCTCCTGTACTCCCTGTTCACCACGAATGCGTGGCCATGCACGACTTCAACTCAATCATCAAGTTTGCAAACAGCACAACAGTGGTAGGCTTGATTACCAACAATGACGAGACAGTCTACAGGGAGGAGGTGAGGGCCCTCGGAGTGTGGTGTCAGGAAAATAACCTCTCATTCAATGTCAGCAAAACAAAAGAGATGATTGTGGACTTCAGGAAACAGCAAAGGGAGCACCCCATTATCCACATCGACGGGACAGCAGTGGAGAAGGTGGAAAGTTTTAAGTTCCTCTGTGTACATATCACCGCAAACTGAAATGGTCCACGCACACAGACAGTGTAGTGAAGAACCTCTTCACCCTCAGGAGGCTGAAAAAATTTGGTTTGTCACCGAAAACCCTCACTAACTTTTACAAGTGCACAATTGAGAGCATCCTGTTGGGTCGTTTCACCTGGTACGGCAACTGCACCGCCCACAACTGCAAGGCTCTCCAGAGGGTGGTGCAGTCTGCATAACGTATCACCGGGGGAAAACCACCTGCCCTCCAGGACACCTACAACACCCAATGTCACAGGAAGTCAAAAAAGATCATCAAGGACAACAACCACCCGAGCCACTGCCTGTTCACCCCGCCACCATCCAGAAGGCGAGGTCAGTACAGGTGCATCAAAGCAGGGACCGAGAGACTGAAAAACAGCTTCCATCTCAAGGCCATCAGACTGTTAAACAGCTATCACTAACATAGAGAGGCTGCTGTCAACATACAGACTTGATATCATTGGCCACATTAATAAATGGAACACTAGTCACTTTAATAATGTCACTTTAAGAATGTTTACATATCTCACATTACTCATCTCATATGTATATAATGTATACTGTATCCTTCACTATATATTCTTTACTATCTATTGCATCTTAGCCGCTCTGTCACTGCTCATCCATATATTTTATACTTATATATTCTTATCCCATTCCTTTACTAGATTGTGTGTATTAGGTTTTGTTGGGGAATTTTGTTAGATATTAGGTTTTGTTGTGGAATTGCTAAATATTACCTATTAGATACTGCTGCACTGTCGGATCTAGAAGCATAAGCATTTCGCTACACTCGCAATAACATCTGCTAACCATGTGTATGACCAATAAAATGTGATTTGATTTGATTTGAATAGTCTACCATATCAAACGCTTTGGCCAAGTCAATAAAAATAGCAGCACAACATTGCTTAGAATCAAGGGCAATGGTGACATCATTGATGACCTTTAAGGTTGCAGTGACACATCCATAACATGAGCGCAAACCAGACTGTGTACCAGAGAGAATACTATAGACATCAAGAAAGACAGTCAGTTGATTACTGACAAGTTTTTCCAACACTTTTGATAAACAGGGCAAAATAGAAATAGGCCTATGACAGTTAGGATCAGCTTGATCTCCCCCATTAAATAGAGGACGAACTGCCTTCCAAGCTGCCTTCCAAGCAATAGGAACCTCTCCAGAGGAGAGACAGGTTAAAAAGGTCGGAGATAGGCTTGGCGATGATAGGGGTAGCAACCTTAAAGAAGAAAGGGTCTCAATCATCTGACCCAGATGGTTTTTGGGGTCAAGTTTCAGGAGCTCCTTTAGCACCTTGGACTCAGTGACTGCCTGCAAGGAGAAACTTTGTAGCGGGGCAGGGGGAAAAGAGGGAGAAGCGATGGGGATAGTCACATTAGAAGGGTCAGTCAGTCATGTATGTATATATTCATTTCATTTAAAGAAGTAAAGAAGTATTCTTTATCAATATTACAATGTTACAATGTTACAATATTACAATGTTTCCAGATGTTTTAAAATGTAAACATGTATATTGAAATGTTTTCTACGGTGAAGCAAGTTTCAAGCTGGTTGAAACCTGCTCATCCAACTTGGACCACAGGGACACTGGTATGGAGTGAGATTTGTTTCTTTATTCTGTATGTCTACCACGATCCGTGCATATATTCAACATAACTCACAAATAAAACTATTATCTGTGAATATATTAAAATGTTTTGTAAATAAAACCATAATCTGTAAATATGTAAAAATATCTTACAAATATTCACTATAAATCACAAATAAATCCATGATCTGTAAATATATTCAACACAAATAAAACTCCAATTGAATAAAAATAAAACTCCAATTGAATAAATGTAGAATTATTGGTGAGCAAATGTTCAGAAATCCCTAACATTTACAACCGTGGAATATGCATTTGCACATCTAAAAAGTGTTTGTGGATCTGAATTTCAGATGAACAAGTGTGGGGTGGAGGCCAAAGCAAGGTGCTGTAACTGCGGCAGACAACATAGTGCTGCGTTCGGGGGATGTATAGCACAGAAGCAGGAAGCAGGTACAGAGATATTAGATCACAAACAAGGTAACGTATGCTGAAGCAGCACGGAGAGTTCAAAGTACAGAACCTGTGAGGAAATTGGTGCAGCGGGCCTCCAATGGAAGCAGGAGGTGAGGGAGTAGCACAAACTGGGGTCTCCACGAAATGTGACCATCAGTGTGCGGTCATAAAATAATCGTTGACGGTGAACAGGGTTGACTTCTTGGCGTTCATGTGTTGTGTGATGAATGTAAGTGATCAGGTTAAGAAAAAGTCTGCATGCATAGATGTGGTGGTACTCGCGGCCAAAGAATTACAGAGGCAACTGAAGTAAGGATGCAATAGATGTTGAATCATCCAAGAGATGATGGGTTGGAACAATCTATTTACACTGCTCAAAAAAATAAAGGGAACACTAAAATAACACATCCTAGATCTGAATTAATGAAATATTCTTATTAAATACTTTTTTCTTTACATAGTTGAATGTGCTGACAACAAAATCACACAAAAATTATCAATGGAAATCAAATTTATTAACCCATGGAGGTCTGGATTTGGAGTCACACTCAAAATTAAAGTGGAAAACCACACTACAGGCTGATCCAACTTTGATGTAATGTCCTTAGAACAAGTCAAAATGAGGCTCAGTAGTGTGTGTGGCCTCCACGTGCCTGTATGACCTCCCTACAACGCCTGGGCATGCTCCTGATGAGGTGGCGGATAGTCTCCTGATGTTTCCTTTCAAATGGCACCAAGAATATGCATATTCTTGCTTCAGGGCCTGAGCTACAGGCAGAGAGATTTGGGTATGTCATTTTAGGTGAAAATTGAAAAAAAGGGGCCGATCCTTAACATGGTGTGGTGATTTTAATGCCCATAATTAAATCTGGGGAAGTACGCATAAAGATAAATTCATAAATACCAATCGGGCAGAGTTACAACCCAGGCCGCAGTAAAAACTGTTAGAATACCCAATACACAAGACCATTAAGCGCAGGCGGTGGTCGTAGATATAATAACACATAACCTACTTCAAAACAACTTGTGTACCAGTGATAAGCTGTTATCCATGATATGACATATAATCACACCGTAGGCTATTTACCATAGTAAAAGTCTGATGTGAAACTCTTAAGATCTTTTGGTGAAATAGTGGGCAAACGGAGAATCCAATACAACACATCAATAATAAATTATCAATGCCCCCCCCCCCCCAGTCCTAGGAAACTAGACATGTTCAATACGATTGTATTTCAGAGAGCTAATGTTGTGACGGGCCTCCATTAATGTGGAGCCACAGGTTTCCTCTGATCAAGAGTGCTCATATTACTCCTGTGTTGTGATATCGTTGTCTTCTGGGATTGTTTATTTTTTCCTACATAGAGCCCAAATACACTTTATTAGGTATACATTTTTTTGTGTAGAACACGTAGTCCTAATGATACCCTTAATCTTAATGGCCTTGCACGTGATGGTGTGATTGAACATAAAGGCCTAGTGCATTTGTTTGTGAAGTTACACTTGGTACATCGACCACATCTGTAATTGTCGCCTGGCACATGGTCTAGGATGGTGCTACATGGCGCAGTTGGAAGATCAGACCTAACCACCATTTGACAGTGACTGATATTGGGGGCGCGTTTGAAGACTACAGATGTTGGTTCTTAACTTGATCACTCTTTTGTCGCAGAGAATTTTCCTGCTGCATCAGGAAGTTCAAATGAGCCTCGTAAGTGGCTGAAAATGAGCAGTCTCTTTCTCTCTATGCGGGGGCAGTCGAGTCATTGGGATTAGGGCATGCTATAAAAAATGATGTTCTCTTGCTCACTCAAACGCTAGGCCTAGGTCATATTACTTCAACATTCAAATGTACAAAAATGTCAACAACCAGCGTTTTATATCGCTTAATTACACAAGATAGATATTGGGTCTTCACTAGGCTATGACATACAAGTTCCTAGTGTATCCTAAGGTTACAAATAAACTCAAAATTAAGTTTAATCGTGGCCTGGGGTAGTCTAGCTGTTAGGGCAGCTGCCTTCAGCGCATAAATATAACTCTACCATGTTGGCGTGGGTTTAATGCCCGCCCATCCTGGGTGGATTTTTATTTTGTCTAGATTTATTGCGACAAATTCATTCTAATAAATAATGATTGCCGAATCAGTTTGAATGTAGGCGGGGCGTGTGATGTCACCGCGTAACTAAAAGCTCCACTGTTTCTTTGCAGGACAAGGATTGTCCTGACTTTCAAGAATGCCTGCATTGCTTCTCCTTGTTTTTCTGGTTGGCTGGCAAGTTTCATCATCCAAGTATTTCAGATCTAGAGGAGTGCATGTTTTTCACCATTGCATGGACCGTGGCTATACGTTGGCACATGAGAATTATTAGAATATGGCAAATATTAGCAACTTATTGTATACATGCTGGCTTTCGGGGGCTACCTGTGACATGAAACAGATAGGTGGGGGCCTTACAGGTTGTCTGAAATGTATTAATGCGCAATTTGCCTAAATGGGTAATGCAAACACTTCAGCCATTACATCTTTTTTCGACACAGTACGTCCAGCTGTTTTTGTCAACACAAGATAGTTCAATTGAAATTCACCCTAGCAGGCAATTGTCACATCTATTTTCTATGCAAACTTACTAAATGTCAACAAAGAATCACGAAACAAGTTAATGGAAACATAGCTAATATCAACCAGAGGGCGAACATATCTTTGTTAGTGGCACTAATGCCCGGTTAAGCTTCACGGTCGTTTCTTTGTTTTCTTGGCGACATTTACTATAAATAAAATAAAATGTACGCTCACCACGCGGCACCTTGGTCTCCTTCTGTCGACGGCCATGACAGGCACAGCGAAAATTTTGAAAATAATCGGAATAAATGGAGACAGAAGTCCCCGGTTTGTATAAGATTTTTCAGAAGAACAAGGAATAACTTTGCAAAATCGAAGTACTGTAACGTTTATTTATTTAACAAATTATGTTAATGTTCAAATGACTTTCATATGAATTGTGAATTCAGATGTTTATCAGCTCATTGCCTGGCTAGCTAACACGTCGTACGCAATAGCTAGCTAGCAGGCGATCTCATCCTGCTTATCGGCTGTTTAGAGATGAACAACTGATCTAACTAATCGTAGATTCCGCAATGTGTCAATAAAGTAAAGTAAAGACCCAGACAGTTTTTCAATCATGAATTGGTAAACTTGAAAGCCAGCTAAAGACATGTAGCAAATATTTTTGTTCCTTTTGTTTAAAGGGACTAAAGTGGACACCTGATCGCGTTTTACTCCATTACATTGGCTTGGCAGGACAAAACAGTCCTGCCCGACATGTTTGGAGGTAAGACATTTTAACAACATCTGATGAAAAACATAGGAAATGCAGCCAGCTGTGTTGTTCAATCTAAGCTTGCTAGCCAGCCAAGTTATTTGTGCATTCTGTTGATGAGTCTGTTTTGCTAGCTAGCTTCATGCAGTGTCTGTTTACCTAGCTAACTTTATTTTGCCACTTTCCCTTCCCCTATTGTTTTGCACCATTGCGGTTGGTGTTACTTGATAAAATTAGAGGCTAAGTTATTCTACTCTTACGGTAAACAACTTGACCAATCTCAAAAATATACGTAACTGTTAAGAAAACAATTGAACATTAATATAGGTAGTTGTGGCTTCAGCAACTTCAACCAGCACTGAAATTTGAGCGGTGAGGTTAATTTCTCCCCTCGTCTCTGCTTGTTCCAAGTCGAAGGACATTCCTCCTAGACACTCTGCAGATGTAAAGAACTTGTTGCGAACCTCCCGGCCACCAGGATAATCACCATATCCCAGGATGTTATTCAGGAGTGAGCAACATCACAATGTTAGATAGAAATAGAATCACTTATGTTATTGTTTATTATGCAGATATGTCAGGACATCGTAACTTATTACGCTCATTCTCAAATACAGACGTGATTTCTATCCCAGTGGATTGCAGTGTATGCAAGTCTCCAATTTAGACCACAATTAGTTGAGTTAGGTGTTAGTGAAGGGCTGGAACATAAACCTGTAAACTCCTGTCCTGTGTCTAAAAAAAGCTGTGTCTGTCATCACTAAATGTTGGAGGTTAATCTCCTTGAGATGTCCCTCACCTGGAAATGACTTATTTTGGACTGTGCTTTAAGGACTCGTGCACAGCTATAGGAAATCCAATAAAATGTTTAACATTTATTCAAAATTGCAAGTGTTGAAGTCTCCACACGTTTCTGGTTTTGAGTCTTGAGCATCTGGTGACTGCAGTTCATCCCCTGCAAGGAGAAATGCATTAATGTATTATAGTATTCACTTAATTGAATATATATATTCCTGTTTGATATGCATTTATAGAATTACAATGGACATGTCACCCTTTATCACATGCCAGCATTTGTTTTGTATCCATTGCATTTAACTTACATTAGGATGAAGTAGCCTAGGCCTTCTAATCTAATTAGATTGCATCATATAACCTTTCAATATTAATCAACAAATATATAACCATGTTATCTTGAACATCGGTGTCATTTAATAATATGCACGGGTATGCAATATTAGCTTCAGAGTGAAACACCACAATTATGGTTATTAATCATTCTTAAACAGTTAGTAAAATTGATTATTTAGCTATCTGAAAAAAGCCTGTATTCCATGGAGGGCCTAGTGTCTGCTGGTTTTTGTTTTTTTGCTTTCAATGAAGACCTAGACAACCAGGTGAGGGGAGTTGCTTACTAATCGGTGAAATGAATGAATTAAGTCCAAGGGAGGAGCGAAAACCCGCAGACACTCGGCCCTCCATGGAATGAGTTTGACATGTGCTGTTTGATATCATGCATGCAACTTAACCGTCATGTCCACAATGATGGAGCAGCAGACCAAGCAAAATGCGAGAGGAGGACCCCATATCTTAGGATAATTATTCTCGTTGGTGCCGACTTCATTCGTTGAGGAGATTGATTCCTGTTGCTTGCTTACTTGTTATTCCTGTCAGATATTTCCATTTTGGAATAATTGTTCATTGAATTGCTAGCACTAGTTGCTCACACTGCTACAGTGGCTAAAAACATCTCATGCTCGGTGGAATGTGAATGCCGTCGACTCCAAAGGGCAGTAACCTACTCGAAAAGCGCTACCTACTACGGTAGGTGCCTTTGGAGGCATGTAGGTAGCAGCCTTTAGATTGGTTAAATATTAACAGTATGCTACATCAACATTAGTTTCTATTTATGCAAAATCTCCAAACGATTGCCCAGCATTGGGCGGGCACTCGTGACGCTTGGTCCAACTGATATGGTGGAACTGTTTGCCAAGTGGGGAGTATTGAACAAGGCGTTGGCTCAGTCGGGACGGGGTGGTTTGGGAGTCAGTCTGTCAACCTGGGTAATATTTTTTTAATGGTCCCGTGCATCATCCTCTTGGTAAACCCGCCGTCTGAAGCGTTCATCTAGACAGTGCGCTTGATAGGGAGGCTCTTCTTCAGGGGTGTATGTTGGAAGCTACATGACATCACCAAAAGTATGTGGACACCTGCTCGTCAAACATCTCATTCCAACATCATGGGCATTAATATGGAGTTGGTCCCCCCTTTGCTGCTATAACAGCCTCCACTCTTCTGTGAAGGCTTTCCACTAGATGTTTGAACATTTGCTGCGGGGACACGCTTCCATTCAGCCACGAGCATTCGTGAGGTTGGGCACTGATTTTGGACGATAAGGCCTGGCTCGCAGTCGGTGTTCCAATTCATCCCAAAGGTGTTCGATGGGGTTGAGGTCAGGGCTCTGTGCAGGCCAGTCAAGTTCTTCCACACCGATCTCGACAAACCATTTCTGTATGGACCTCGAATTTGACAAACTGACTTGTTGGAAAGGTGGCATCCTATGACGGTGCCATTCTACTAAGGCCATTCTACTGCCAATATTTGTCTATGGAGATTGCATGGAGGTGTGCTCAATTTTGTACACCTGTCAGCAACGGGTGTGGTTGAAATAGCTGAATCCACTAATGTGTATATAGTGTATCTCTTTTCGGGAATTCCTGTCTGTCATCTTTCTAGGTCAGTGCTAAAGCCACCCCCTACCATGCTTCATGAGCTGAAATAAAAAATCCCAGAAATGTTCCATATGCACAAAAAGCTTATTGCTCTTCATTTTTGTGCACAAATTAGTTTACATCCCTGTTAGTGAGCATTTCTCCTTTACCAAGATAACCCACCTGATAGGTGTGGCATATCAAGAAGCTGATTAAACAGCATAATCAATAAACAGGTGGACCTTGTGCTGGGGAAAATAAAAGGCCACTCTAAAAATGTGCAGTTTTTCCACACAACACAATGTCACAGATGTCTCAAGTTTTGAGGGAGCTTGCAATTGGCATGCTGACTGCAGGAATGTCCACCAGAGCTGTTGCCAGATAATTGAATGTTCATTTCTCTACAATAAGCCGCCACCAACATCATTTTTGAGAAATTGGCAGTACGTCCAACTGGCCACACAACCGCAGGCCACGTGTAATCACACCAGTCGAGGACCTCCACATCCGGCTTCTTCGCCTACGGGATGGTCTGAGACCCGGACCGGCTTCTTCGCCTACGGGATGGTCTGAGACCCGGACCGGCTTCTTCGCCTACGGGATGGTCTGAGACCCGGACCGGCTTCTTCGCCTACGGGATGGTCTGAGACCCGGACCGGCTTCTTCGCCTACGGGATGGTCTGAGACCCGGACCGGCTTCTTCACCTACGGGATGGTCTGAGACCCGGACCGGCTTCTTCGCCTACGGGATGGTCTGAGACCCGGACCGGCTTCTTCACCTACGGGATGGTCTGAGACCCGGACCGGCTTCTTCACCTACGGGATGGTCTGAGACCCGGACCGGCTTCTTCACCTACGGGATGGTCTGAGACCCGGACCGGCTTCTTCGCCTACGGGATGGTCTGAGACCCGGACCGGCTTCTTCGCCTACGGGATGGTCTGAGACCCGGACCGGCTTCTTCGCCTACGGGATGGTCTGAGACCCGGACCGGCTTCTTCGCCTACGGGATGGTCTGAGACCCGGACCGGCTTCTTCACCTACGGGATGGTCTGAGACCAGCCACCCGGACAGATAGATATAGAGAAGATATAGGCTTAACACTCACCTTCCAATCGGTGTTGCCAACTCAATAGCACTGGAAATGACACTCTTCAAGCAATGTTCCCTCTTTTTTTTTTTGCTGAGCGCAAACTTGAACATTGTGTAAATTCTGTGCAACTTCCAGCGTGCGTTTACCTAGAACACGAAGGCTGTATCCGCTTTAAGTTCCAGTTTCAGACAGTGGTCACATAGGCTATTGTGGCTATTTGATCATAATGTATGCCTACCAGAGTTGCCTATCATCAAAAACAATGGAGAAAATGGATTCCATAACATTTTACCATGGAAATAGCTGTTCTATCATGCAGCCTACAGTAGCAGCCAATGGGTGGTGTTCAATGTAGGCCTACATTCCATGAGACTTTTGAAAAAAACATGCAGGGCTTAACATTAACCTGTTTATCAACCTGTCTTCCAGCAAAACTAGTTATGTGCTTTGGGTCATTTGACACCATTAGACATGCACGGCTGGTTATTCTTGTAACTGGTATGGCCAACTATTTACTGTTGATATGGTTACACCTCTTGGGTTTTTCCAGAACAGGAGTGTCCCTTTCAGAGGAGTTAGCAGGATAACATGTATTGGTTATTCCTGTAGAGTGCTAAGGTCTGTTGCTATGGTCCTACATTGTCACGCTCGGCGAAATGAGTGAACCAAAGCGCAGCGTGATCTAGGTTCCACATCTTTTTATTACTAGGTGAAACTCACAGCAAAACAAAAAATCTCAAAACAAAACGTGACGCTAACAATCGTGCTAACAGGCAACTATACATAGACAAGATCCCACAAAGCACAATGGGGAAATGGCTGCCTAAATATGATCCCCAATCAGAGACAACGATAAACAGTTGCCTCTGATTGGGAACCATACCAGGCCAACATAGATCATTATTCACCTATATGACCCACCCTAGTCACTGTCACGCCCCAACCAACATAGAGAATAAGCAGCTCTCTCTGGTCAGGGCGTGACATACATGCATGAAACTATTTCTGTGACTACAGGTTGCATGTCCTAATATGAAGGCAATATTATAACGGTGGCTAAATGCCAGAGGTGATGAGCCATTAAGAGGAGTTACTATGAGTATGACGTAAGGAGGACAAATGTATAAGTAGTCTGTGCCAAGACTAGAAGGGAGTTGTATTCATGATCCAGCTCGGCTTTTATTATGAAGTCATAAAAAGTATTTGAACTCACATGCTCCGGTATTTGTGAAATATGATTGACCAAATATTTCCACGACATAAATGGCGAGCTTGCCGGGAGTGGTGAAAAGGGACCAGAGACAGTGAAAATCTGCAGCTGTGAATGGGCTTCCTGGACGGACTGCACAAAACGCAAGTGGCCGCTTGTTAAGACGGTAAACTGAGTTCTTACCTATATTAATAGAGTTATTGTGTGATCCGCTCTAGGAACCTGTTTTCAGAGGTAGGTCACCGAGTAGGTCGCTCCTAATTTGATGAACCAAAGAAATATTGGGAGCTTTTGAGTTCAATTTGATTTATTTTTAATTTCACCTTTATTTAACCAGGTAGGCTAGTTGAGAACAAGTTCTAATTTACAACTGCGACCTGGCCAAGATAAACCAAAGTAGTGCGGCACAAACAACAACACAGAGTTACACATGGAATAAACAAATATACAGTCAATAATACAATAGAAAAAGTCTATATACAGTGTGTGCAAATGTGGTAGGATAAGGGAGATAAGGCAATAAATAGGCCATAGTGGCGAAATAATTACAATATAGCAATAAACACTGGAGTGATAGATGTGCAGAAGATGAATGTGCAAGTATATAACAGTATGGGGATGAGGTAGTTGGATGGGCTATTTACAGATGGGCTATGTACAGGTGCAGTGATCTGTGAGCTGCTGTGACAGCTGGTGCTTAAAGTTAGTGAGGGAGATATGAGTCTCCAGCTTCAGTGATTTTTGCAGTTCGTTCCAGTCATTGGCAGCAGAGAACTGTAAGGAAAGGCGGCCAAAGGAGGTGTTGGGGATGACCAGTGAAATATACCTGCCGGAGCGTGTGCTACGGGTGGGTGTTGCTATGGTAACCGGTGAGCTGAGATGAGGCGGGGCTTTACCTAGCAGAGACTTGTAGATGACCAATGTGTTTAATGAGGGATTTTCCATCACCAAATAGACAGGCTGAAATCAACCCCAACGAGCGATTGGACAGTGTCTATTACCCATATGCTATATTGTCAGTGTGAACATGCTCTTCTGCAAGTTGACAGTATCCATTGCCAATGTATATCCATAAGGACTTCCCATTACAAAATGGACACGCTGAATTAACATCAATGAGATATTCTTACTTCCAATGATCAAACATGACAAATAGACCTTCTAAGTTGATTCAGGGCTTAATAACATAGTGATATATATCATTTGGTCAGTATATATGTCATTTTGATATTTCTTATGCCATTTGGACATGGTTCACTGACTTTTGAGTTCAGAAGCCGACTTCCTATGATCATATATGGCAAATGGACATAACATCTTGATTTTGTACTTTCAATACTTATGGCATTTGGACATTTCTTATGCCATTTGGTCATGGTTCACAGACTTTTGACTTCCTATGATAATATATTTCTAATGGACAAACATAGGCCTTATGGACAAACTCAATAAAATAAGACAAAGGTATGTTCATACAGTTGTTATATATGTATAATTACCCAAACATTTTTTCCCCCGAAAACGGTCCAGAAAGCACTTTTTTAGAGGGGGTTGTATTTTTTATTTTAATTTTCAAAATTTGACCCTTGGGTCTTGACTGTGTCCATTTGCAATATGAAAATCTACAGTGGAGCTTGCTCGCCATCTTTGGGATTTTTGTTGTATGAGACTTGGCATTTGCCATATGCCACTTGCCATAAGGTTTGGGTGAACTGCCGTCCATTTGAGTGGTATTTGCGATTGTGTATATGTTTCGCCCAATGGCAATAAGTTGCCATTAATTTTTGTCCATTTCATGGGGGTCTTCCTTTACCGATGACTTAACTTCCCATCCTGCAGCTGATAAAGGACGGCCCTTCTCTGAAGCGTCGGTATGCAGTATGAGTGGTAAGTCAAAGTTAAAAGGTATTCCAACACAGGTGGGATCACAAGCATGTCAACAAGTCGTTGAAGTGTGCTCTAGTGTTCGCCTGTCCAATCCACAGGGAGGCTGGGGGCCTTTGGTCTTTTCTCTGCGCGGCTGGACTTGTGGCATTCCAGATTTCACTGGGAGCAGCTCATAGAGTGGCTTGGCTATTTGGGAAAAGTCCTGGATGTACGATCTGTAGTAGCTGAGGAAACCAAGGATCCTCCTGACATTGCCCACTGTCTGTGGTGTCTTGGTTTTCAGGACAGCACAGCTACCAGGTCCTTAGGGTCAATCCTCACCCCTTTGGCCGACACAAGGCGCCCCACGTACCGGACCTCCCGGCAGAAGAGGTCACACTTCTCTGGCTGGAGTTTCACTCCATGATGTTGGAGAGCCTTGAGAACTTTGCGGATTCCGTCCACATGGTCGTCAAAGGACTTTGCATAGCAAAGAACATCGTCCAGGTATGGTATACAGCATTTGTCCCTGAGGGAGCTCAGCATCTCCTCCATGCTCCTCTGGAATGAGTCCCCAGGGGGTGATGAAGGCGGTGAGATGTCGGGAACCCTCTGCTATGAAACCTTGATAGTAGGGTTTACCCTGGTCTAAGATGCTGAACCACGAGTATTCACCAAGGGTGTCTGTCGGGTCTTGGATTCTGTGTAATGGGTGCCTGTCAGGTACTGTCTTCTGGTTTAACAGGCGGTAGTCAATACAGAGGTGCAACATTCCATACTTTTTACTGATGCACACAACAGGAGCGGAGTAAAGACTTAGATTTCGCTATCCACCCCTTTATCAGAAGATCCTGAATATACCCCTTAACTTCTTGGAACAATGGCTTCGGGACTGACGAGTACGCTCTCTGCACAGGAATGTCATATTTGAGGTTGAGTGATATTTGCAGGCTTGGAATACACCCAAGGTCATTGCTGTCTCGAGCGAACGCTGCTGATTCTTCATATAACATCTCCTTGGCTGTCTCTTGTCTAGGTGACTGATGTCAACTGGTGGGTGCCACAGTGATGGATCAGCTGGTGGGATGGTAACGCTGTTGACCTTCACATTGAACTCTGATTTGCTGGATGAGTCTGTTTCAACCACCTTCTGGATGGGCTGAATACTCCCAGAGCTGTCTTTCGTGGCAAGATGATGTTGTGTTTTGTGTTGTTGTCTACTGGCACTACTACATATGGTCTCCTTGGGTCCTGGATTTCTAGCAAGCCTTCACCCATATCCAGTTGCTGTAGCGGCATACTGTTTTCATCTGGCTCAAACAACACCAGGGCATCGGATTGGTCCATACTGTGTGGAACTCTACACTTAACCCAAGCTACCTGGCCAGCGGCAAGGACTACGTCCAGTCGGCCAACCCTCAGGGGTCCTTGCTGCACATTGGGTTTTATGGTCTACATACAGCTCACAATGGTCTTTGCTTTGTCAATCAGGAATAGAGATGGCCCCACAGAGTAGGGTAATGAGGGTAGGTATGAGTCTCTCTGGTTGCCCTTGGACCAGTTCTTCAAGTACATTGAAGACAAGCAATGCCCTCTCCAGTGGTAGACCACTCACTAGGAAAGAGACATCAATTGACAGGCTGGGGTCCTCATTCCCAGATAAGTTTACTGTTATGGCAACCAAACCATCGGAAGGGATATATATATATATATTTTAAACTTTTTATTTAACTAGGCAAGTCAGTTAAGAACAAATGGCCTACCGGGGAACAGTGGGTTAACTGCCTTGTTCAGGGGCAGAACGACAGATTTTTACCTTGTCAGCTCAGGGATTTGATCCAGCAACCTTTTGGTTACTGGCCCAACGCTCTAACCAATAGGCTGATGAGGTCTCCATCTACTGCATACACCTTCAGCTTGTTATTACCATTAATGATTTCAATGAGTGGTCTGATATCAAGATCAGGTAGGTATTTGTCTTTCCAAATACGATCTATCATGCTGACTTGAGTTCCTGTGTCAAGCAAAGCACTCACTCCTAAGCCATTCAAGTTACATTGGGTCAGGGCTTTTAGCAGCTGGTGGGTCTGGTGAGGGTAAAGTGGAGGTCTTTCTAGCACTACGTCTCTGTTGTACGCTGACTACTTCTGGCGTGATACAGGGAGGTGTATTGGTATTAATACATGGCTCTGCATTAAGCTCAGTTCTAGGATAGGTAGGAGAGGTCTCTTAAGGAGATCACCTTCTCGTGTTTTGGGTGTGTCGTCAGCCCAGACTGCAGGCTTCTGCATGGTGTGTCACTGTAGTGTGTTGTAGAGGGCGGTGTGGACCCCATGCTGTGAAGTAGGTACAGTAACATGTTGGAGAAGTTTCTTGCTAAGCTCCTCATAGCTTGCGAGCACTCTAAGTAAATCAGTATTTGGTGTCGTTTTGACTGTGCTAGCTGTGACTGTATGAGCTAGGTCAGTAGGTGGAGTAGCATCAACTGGACTAGCTGTGACTGCATGAGCTATTTCAATAGGTGGAGGGATTGTTGCTTTTGTCGTTGTCGTTTTTGGCTAAAAAACGCACCCATTTGAAACTGCCTATTTCTCAGCCCCCGAAACTAGAATATGCATATAATTGTCAGATTAGGATAGAAAACACTCTAAAGTTTCCAAAACTGTCTTAATATTGTCTGTGGGTTAAACAGAACTGATATTGCAGGCGAAAACCGGAGGAAAATCCAATCAGAAAGTGCCTCTTTTTTGAAACCTCTCTGTTCTTATGCATGCCTAATGTGCATTTAAAGGGATATCAACCAGATTCCAGCTTTTATTTTGAAAAATGAGCGTGAAAGATCACATTGCGTAAGTGGATAGGTGGGGGCTCTCAGAGTGAGTTGAGCGCAACAGAGAAAGGCGGCCATTGTTACTCCCGGTCCTATTGAAAAACCAACACTCCCGGTTGATATATTATCGAATATATATTTGAAAAACATCCTGTGGATTGATTATAAAAAACGTTTGACAAGTTTCTGTGGACATTATGGATATTATTTGGCATTTTCATATGCGTTTTCGTGACCGCTCTTTCCGGTGGATTTCGGAGCATAACGCACCAAACGAACGGAGGTATTTGGATATAAAAGTAATATTTATCGAACAAAAATAACATTTATTGTGTAACTGGGAGTCTCGTGAGTGGAACCACCCGAAGATTATCAAAGGTAAGCGATTAATTTGATTGCTTTTCTTACTTTCGTGACCAAGCTAATATAAGGCTAAGCTAATGTAGCATAGAAAGCTACACTCACAAAAGCTTGGATTTCTTTCGCTGTAAAATATATTTTCAAAATCTGACACGATAGGTGGATTAACAACAAGCTAAGCTGTGTTTTGGTATATTTCACTTGTGATTGCATGATTATAAATATTTTTAGGAATATTTTTTAATCTGAAAATGTGCGTCTGCCTTTCAGGACCTGAATGAGGCTGTCGTTTTTTTCTTCATGACGCACAACCCAAATGGCGTTTTTTTTGTGATAAAAGTAATATTTATCGAACAAAAAGAAGATTTGTTGTGTAACTGGGAGTCTCGTGAGTGGAAACATCTGAAGATTATCTAAGGTAAGCGATGAATTTGATTGTTTTTCACACTTTCGTGACTATGCTAATTTGGGGTTAGCTGATGTAGCATAGAAAACTACACTCACTAAAGCTTGGATTTCTTTCGCTGTAAAATATATTTTCAAAATCTGACACCATAGGTGGATTAACAACAAGCTAAGCTGTGTTTTGGTATATTTCACTTGTGATTACATGATTATAAATATTTTTAGTAATATTATTTGACTGTGGCGCTATGCTATTCAGCGTTGCTGATGACAATTATCCCGGATCCGGGATGGGTGGTTGAGAAAGGTTAATCTGTCGCATGGCTCAATATTATCACTTTGGTAAAACAGTGTTGTTACATTATGAATCTGTATAACAGCATCAACATTATCTTTCAAAACCAACAATTCAACCACACCCCCATCCTATGACTCAAGTATTGACTTACTGTACATAAAGGCGCTGATGTACTCAAAGCAACCTTCATGATCACCGTCTTCGAGCTCTGACTGGTCTTTGTCTAGCACTTGACCCGCAGTACTGGCAATTTGAAAAAGTTTCTTTACTGACAGGCTGAGCAGGCTCTTCCTGATATTCCACACCAGGCTCTTCCTCCCACTGTCTGACATTGTAACTTCATCCTTTTACTCACGAACAGTCAGCACAGTCCAGAATCAAGAATCAGTCTCTGCTCACATTAGTCTGTCCGCAACATGGATTTCAGCCGCAGATCCATCTTGGTCTCAGATGTTATCTATCACTGGATCAGCTCCCAACCGATAGGTGGCGCCGATCCCTGACGAGCCCCAAAAAATATGTTACAGGTCCCAGTTTAGGGACTGGTGCAACAGATGATAGTTCCTGTAACACAGGATAAATAATGAAACAGGAGAACGTGGCTTCTCTTTCAAAGGTTCTCACAATTCTTTTATTCAACATTCTCTCAAGTGCAAATGGTCTTTCTGTCTTTTCATTGTATTTCAATGTTTTCTTTTGTATTTAATAATTTGTCTCCTAAATCCCTGGCATATTATTTCATAAACATATCAAAAATACATAAATTCACACATCAAAAAGATTAAATTCCAATCCAATTCACATCAACAAATTCTTTACATTTATACCCAAACACATTTACTCAACTTTAATTCACCTGTTTAGGTTATAATTATGTAGAAGACTGTTGCCCACTATAGCCCCATAGGAGACTCTAAAACATGAAAGCCTTTAAAGACTGGTATAAGCCATTAGAAGTTATTTTATACCCATGCTCAAAATACATTCATAGAAGGGCACAGGGCGATACCCAGATGCAGAAACGGAAGGCAGATGGTTTGAGTCGCTGATATTTATTTGTATCCAAAAGGCAGGCAAGAGAATGGTCATGGACAGGCAAAAGATCATAACAAGGTCAGAGTCCAGGAGGTACAGAGTGGCAGGCAGGCTCGAGGTCAGGGCAGGCAGTATGGTCAGGCAAGCAGGTTCAGAGTCAAGGCAGGAAAGGGTCAAAACCGGGAGGACTAGAAAAAGAGAGATAAGAAAAAGCAGGAGCACGGGAAAAACACGCTGGTTGACTTGACCGGACAAACTGGCACAGAGAGACAGGAAACACAGGGATAAATACACCGGGGAAAATAAGCGACACCTGGAGGGGGTGGAGACAATCACAAGGACAGGTGAAACAGATCAGGGTGTGACAATTCACCTAGTGTAAGAAGGGCTAATAAGACTTGTAAACTGACATGAATGCTAATTATTGGAAAATTACCAAACAAGCTAGCATTTTGCTAACCGAAGCTAGCAAACAACTGACCGGAGCTAGCCAAAAGCTGAACAGAGCAAGCCCAAAGCTAACCGGAGCTAGCCAAAAGCTAACCAATTTTCTAACATTAAAAGTACAACAATTACAAAGTTCTTAAACATCACAGTTATAACATTACATTCTCTAAACCCTTAGGATATTGTCAGGAGTGTCTTTAAAAAATGAAAAGTTTCAGGAGTTAACAATTAGCTTTTTTCTAGATCAAAGGAATGCACTGCCATTTCATTTTACACTCTTCATTTTACACTCGACATGCGTTTTCTGTGTAGTACGAAGTTATACAGTTACTTTGTTGTTCAAAGCTAGGGATGCATGATATATCGGTGAAAATATCGGAATCGGCTGATGTGTAGTATAACGGCGATGTTAAAAACCGATGTCAAAGCTACCGTGTATACCTATATAACGTAGGTACATGACGTAATAACGCCATGTAAAATTTTGCGCTACACGTGCAGCCCAGCATTCCTAACCTAGCCCACACAATGTCTGCTGTGTGGATCGAGCAGTCAACAAGTCGAGCAGTCATTTGAAAGAGTAAGAACATTTCAGCAAGACAACTCAAAGGTGAAATCCATTAAAGCCAAGATAAAGGAATTCATTGCCCTTGACAATCAACCGTTCTCTGTCGTGGGTGATGATGGTTTTCGCCGACTAGTCGAGCACCGGTACACACTACCAAGTGCGTTATTTTTTAGATGTTGCCCTACTGGAGTTACACAATAATAACGTCACTGCTATTAGCTTCACGACATGCATACTATGGAACGCCGTTTGGGTCATTGAGTGTCAAAAAAGATACAGTAGCACTGTCAAAGCTGTACAAAAAAGTCTGCAAGCAAGGAAACACCGGCCACGAACGATGTGTTTACAATACCACGTTGGTAATAAAACATAATTTGTTCAACCGCAACTTCTGGGGTAGCTAGCTTTAGCTTGGTACCTAGCTAGCACCAATACAACCAGCGTGAAAACAATGACCAGTAGAAACTGCAGTCATTTTCATTATTCTTAGCAAGGATTTAGGAATCATTGTGAGTAAGTATTAGCTAGGTTGCCACTTGTTGTTCGCCTATTGAAATTGAACTTCAGTTCATGAAAACAAATAGCGTTAACCCTGTTGCCCAAAGCTAACGTTATAAGCAGCCAGCTAGCTTCATCTGGCTAGTGAGGCTCGACCGGACCGGGTTATGTGTTGTGAAGCTAGCCACAATAAGGATTAGGCACAATAGTGGAATTTGCAGTTTGCCTTCAAAATAAAAGTATGTCATTGACAGTGATACAAATGAATAGAAATAGTATAATTATGCCACACGTTTATTTTGAAGGCTAACCGCAAAGCCCTCTATTATGGCTAATCCTTACTGTGGCTAGTTTCACATAGATGGGTCCGACCACCATTAATAAAATAAGAACCTTCTTATAAATTAGGGTTATTTTAGATGATGACACCTAGCTATATAGTTAGCTAGCTAGCTAACTATAGCTACTGAAACAGATTATGTTGTGTCATTTGTTCAGCCATTTCATTCTCAACCAGGATTTCTATGGAACGCCGTTTGGGTCTTTGCGTGTCAAAAAAGATACACATCAAATAACCTATTTGACGTGTAAAGACCCGAAAGGCGTTCCATATAAATCCTGGTTGAGAATGAAACGACTGAACAAATGAACAACGAAACAACAGCAGGTAAGTGAAAGAAATGGGTTTGGATTATGTTCTACTGGTAATGGGGACATACGTAAATGCCAACAAATGAACTTTTTGTTCAGTGTGGTGTAACCTTTTATTTAACTAGGCAAGTCAGTTAAGTCAGTTAAGTTAAGAACAAATTCTTATTTACAATGACGGCTCGGACGACGCTGGGACTCCCAATCACGGGCGGATGTGATACAGCCTGGATTCGAACCAGGGACTGTGGTGACGCCACTTGCACTGAGATGCAGTGCCTTAGACTGCTGCGTCCATCTGTGTGTAACTATTTAACTGTACTAGAATGCTTAAAAGGCCGCAAAAAATGTAAATGTCGGTTATCGGTATCGATTTTTTTTGGCAAGGAAAATATCTGATATCGGTATCGGCCAAAAATGTCATATACCACAAAAAAAAATCCAGAAAATCACATTGTAGGATTTTTAATGAATTTATTTGCAAATTATGGTGGAAAATAAGTATTTGGTCACCTACAAACAAGCAAGATTTCTGGCTCTCACAGACCTGTAACTTCTTCTTTAAGAGGCTCCTCTGTCCTCCACTCGTTACCTGTATTAATGGCACCTGTTTGAACTTGTTAACAGTATAAAAGACACCTGTCCACAACCTCAAACAGTCACACTCCAAACTCCACTATGGCCAAGACCAAAGAGCTGTCAAAGGACACCAGAAACAAAATTGTAGACCTGCACCAGGCTGGGAAGACTGAATCTGAAATAGGTAAGCAGCTTGGTTTGAAGAAATAAACTGTGGGAGCAATTATTAGGAAATGGAAGACATACAAGACCACTGATAATCTCCCTCGATCTGGGGCTCCACGCAAGACCTCACCCCGTGGGGTCAAAATGATCACAAGAACGGTGAGCAAAAATCCCAGAACCACACGGGGGGACCTAGTGAATGACCTGCAGAGAGCTGGGACCAAAGTAACAAAGCCTACCATCAGTAACACACTACGCCGCCAGGGACTCAAATCCTGCAGTGCCAGACGTGTCCCCCTGCTTAAGCCAGTACATGTCCAGGCCCGTCTGAAGTTTGCTAGAGAGCATTTGGATGATCCAGAAGAAGATTGGGAGAATGTCATATGGTCAGATGAAACCAAAAAATAACTTTTTGGTAAAAACTCAACTCGTCGTGTTTGGAGGACAAAGAATGCTGAGTTGCATCCAAAGAACACCATACCTACTGTGAAGCATGGGGGTGGAAACATCATGCTTTGGGGCTGTTTTTCTGCAAAGGGACCAGGACGACTGATCCGTGTAAAGGAAAGAATGAATGGGGCCATGTATCGTGAGATTTTGAGTGAAAACCTCCTTCCATCAGCAAGGGCATTGAAGATGAAACGTGGCTGGGTCTTTCAGCATGACAATGATCCCAAACACACCGCCCGGGCAACGAAGGAGTGGCTTCGTAAGAAGCATTTCAAGGTCCTGGAGTGGCCTAGCCAGTCTCCAGATCTCAACCCCATAGAAAATCTTTGGAGGGAGTTGAAAGTCCGTGTTGCCCAGCAACAGCCCCAAAACATCACTGCTCTAGAGGAGATCTGCATGGAGGACTGGGCCAAAATACCAGCAACAGTGTGTGAAAACCTTGTGAAGACTTACAGAAAACGTTTGACCTCTGTCATTGCCAACAAAGGGTATATAACAAAGTATTGAGATAAACTTTTGTTATTGACCAAATACTTATTTTCCACCATAATTTGCAAATAAATTCATAAAAAATCCTACAATGTGATTTTCTGGATTTTTTTTCTTCTCATTTTGTCTTTCATAGTTGAAGTGTACCTATGATGAAAATTACAGGCCTCTCATCTTTTTAAGTGGGAGAACTTGCACAATTGGTGGCTGACTAAATACTTTTTTGCCCCACTGTATGTATATGTCTCTATCCAATTTTGAGGAGCATCTGTGCGAGCTGGTGAGACAATACGATAACTTCTACAACCCTTCCCCTTACAAAAAAAGATTGCAGTTTTGAACTCGCAGTAAAAGTGCAGTAACTGCAGTCAACTGTGGTATTTTGGACGCAGTATTTGCAGCATAATGCAATTATACAGCAGTGTACTGCAGTTATACTGCACTCTGACTGCAATCTTTTTTTCGTAAGGGTCGATGCGGTTGTATTTGGACAAGCACGCAAAAGACAACAGTTGGAGTTAGATATCACGATATCTGAACACCGATCCAGATCAGCTGCCGGTGTGTGTCCGACAACTGGAATGGCTTACTGTTTACTTGAAACATCATCAGACAGACACCCAGACCCGGCGCCAGATTTCAACTGACTTAAAGGGCAGTTGAAATCGGTGAGGGGGCACCGTTTTGGGGGGTTCTTGCATTGGAATTGTATTGAATTCTGCTTTTCATGCTATACCACAATAAACAAAGTTAAAATGCCGAGACTCTGAGACCAATGATTGAGTGCTTTTGGAGTGATCTCCGCTGCACTGTATTAGCGCAATGGACAGCGCCCTACACATTAAAGCAAGGCCGTTTGGTAATGAATGAAGGCCACAAGACAGATAGGCTGTTTGTAAAAGGTGAATTACCCTATGTGAATGCAGCCGTACACATAGCTGTCTTAACAAAATCCATGTTTAGTAGCCTAGTTATTCATGCATGCAAACAAAAATACCGACTCAACTGCGAATGCGAACGAAAAAATGCGAACAGAACAGTGGTACCAAGTAGGCCTAGTAAACAAAATATCAGATCGATAAAGGCATGACACAATCTATATTTAGGCTAGTCACATTAACAGTAAGCAAACGCAGAAAACAAAGGGTGAATGGAGATACAAATAACCTACAGCAGGGTTCGTCAACTGGGTTTGGCCTCGGGACACATTTTTCCTGCGCTAACAGTAGACTGGCTTGAACATAATTAGCATATAATATCAGCACAATTAATTGGCCTACACTACAAATTGAATAACATGTTTAACAAATCCGATTAGTACATAATACATTCAGTGACAATAACATAATAAATTTCGATCTGATTACGCTCGTAAAATCACTATTCTAATAATAATTTTCTCTATTTCTCTGTGCGTTGATTGGGAAAACGGGTCTACGTAGTCTACTGTAGGCTACACTACTTTGTTTACGTCAACATTCGTTCTGAAAAATTATATGCATAGCAACAGAGAACGTAGCTCTCAAAAAGTATCAAAAGAAAGGTGGATAATGAAAAAGTTTCAGGGAAGAATGTACAGTGAGATATGCGTTCATCTTATGATCTTTTCCCGATGCCAAGCCAGTGTGTCTTCTTTGCAGATAAATGTCACTGTTTACAAAGAATTCCATCTCAGAGTCGTTATAAATCCGACCATGGAACATTCAAAGGTGGCCTTCCCGCCCCAGACAGACCAGACGCAGACACGTTGAAGCGTTAGCTGCAAGCTACACACGAGGCATTTTTGACTGACATATTCTGTCACGGGATAAATCTCCAGTTACAAGGAAGAGGGAAAACAGTCGTGGACATGGTTGAACATTTGAGGCACTTACTAGGAAGCTTGAGTTGTTCGATTTGGACTTGTCCTCTGGAAGTCTACTGCACAAGAAACGACAGGCATAGTGACCAGGCCGCAGCATTGTCACATCGGTGATGGAAGATTTCATGGAAGATTTAATCAAGCAGCTGAGGGACAACTTCTCGACCAGATTAGAAGACTACAGAGTGCCCAAGGATATCAATGCGTTTGTACATGATCCTCTCACAGTCCTCCCAGGTGGAGAATACTCCTCCCTTATTTTCCTCTATGAACGCAATTTCTGTTCTCACGACAGAAACCGGCTTTAAATGGAGGACTGCCTGCGCATCAACATCACACCCATCTCATGCGACATCCACAAGATCGTGTCCGAGGGGAAATGTAACTTTTCCCATTGAGTAAGTGACTTAATGGCCTATATGACTGTATTTAGTAAATACTAACATTGTGAGTGCTTATCCAGGGATATTTAGGTCTCAAGCTGACATTATTTTCTGTTTGTTCTGTCGTTAAAGTAGCAGGCTATCCCCGATACAGACATTCAGACACCGGCTTTTTTTCTTTACATTTTTGTTTTATGTGGGATGTTACAATTTTATTCAGCTGCAATTGTAAGTAGGCCTAATAAAAAAAATCCCACTTCTATTAGTCCATATATTGTTTTATAGTGAAAGATGCCAGTTAAGTTATTTTATATAGACCAAGGTTCGATAATACATATACTCAAATTAAGCCATCTTGATGTTTGTAAAGTCAAATTTAAAATGAAGATTATTGTTTAAATGAATTACTTGACTGGTGTAGGTTTTTCTCCATCTGTTGCTGTGCAACACTTTTATAACGAATTAGCAATGTTTTCAGCACTAGGCGCTGTCTGTTCACTTCCTATTGATTGCGCTGCGGTTGCGGCTTTACGTTTCAGCACCACAAAATGGTCCGCTGCCTGCTTTAATAGTTGACTGCATTCTCTCTTCTCATGAATTAAGTTAAAATGTAACCGTTGCCTTATTTAGGTATGGCAACTTCCTTCTTGAGACATTGCATGTGGGTGTTTTTGCATCTTGGGCCCTTGAAAGAATCTTCCGAATTAATTTGGGGGCCAAATAATATTTCTGGCGGGCCAGTTAGGCCTACAGCCTATTATAGAAGGATGCACCCATGCACAGCTGTCTTGCCAAACAAATAGGCCTATAGGACTGCTTAAAACATGGATAACCATGCCTTTGAACAAGACGTGACAGGTTGGCATGAAATCTCCTCTGCTTTCCATCAGCACCATGGACAGCGCCCTACACACAAAAGCAAGGCTGTTGAAAACCTATGCTGGCTAAGGAAGTCGTGTAAATAGGGCTATATAAATACATTTAATTGATTAAATGAAATTGATTAGCGGGGCTAGTTTAAACATCTGAAAACAGACACTGTGGTGCGTGTGCTAATTAGATTGATATGCTTATGAAGTGAGTTCTTTTGAGTGAGCATTTTAACTCAAAGGAGCCCAAGGAGATGATTTAGGATTGCTTGCAATGTATTTGCCATCCGTTTGTACGTTTTGGAGGGTGGTGTTTTTCCTAAATAAATACTCTAAAAGGTATGCAAATGTCTTTGTCTGGATATTTGTAGTTATAAAAAAATGACTTCCGAATCAGCTACTCAGTGAACTGCTTTGTACATGAGCTATGTAGATGAGGTTAATGTCTCGAGGGTCTGTCCTTATTGTCTACAGCTGGACACTCATTCTCACCCATGTACCATAGCAGGAAGGTCTCCGTTGAAAGACCACTAAACATGGCCATGCACAACCTTGTGTTATGTTGATTAGGTAAATGTCTCGAGGGTCTAGCCTTATTGTCTACAGCTGAACATCCATGTACTATAGCAGGAAAGTCCTCACAACACAAGGTTAGGTAAATGTCTTGAGGTTCTATACTCAATAAGATATGACAAACTAAAACAACAAGGATGAAGTGTGTAATATTCATATGTGTAAACATACTGAATTGTAATTGGATGCATTTTACCGCCATATCATACTGTGCTATGATTGGTTAAGACCACCCAAATGGTTAGGTCATGGTCAGTTTGATTCTGGTTGGCGATACGTGAACATGCCAGTTATTGCTAGCTAATAAAGAGCTACGTTAAGAAATATCCTGTAGTGCTGCATTTTATTATTTTGTACAAAGTGTGCAAAACAAGACAAAGTGATTGTAGTCTTTATTGTGATTTGTAAAGTGTGAATGAGAAAAAAGCTCTATTCAAAAACAGCAAAACAAGTGTGTAGCTCACAGCATGACACAAACAGTCATCAACCAGAAGAAGAGAACATACATGGAGTGTACAAAACATTAGGAACACCTTCCTAATTTTGAGTTGCACCCCCTTTATCCCTCAGAACAGCCTCAATTCATCAGGCATGGACTCTACAAGGTGTTGAAAGCGTTCCACAGGGATGCTAGCCCATGTTGACATGTCACCCTCCGAATGGCACACATACACAATCCATGTCTCAATTGTCTCAAGACTTAAAAATCATTCTTTAACCTGTCTCCTCCCCTTCATCTACACTGATTGAAGTGGATTTAACAAGTGACATCAATAAGGGATCCTAGCTTTCACCTGGAGTCACCTGGTCAGTCTATGTCATGGAAATAGCAGGTGTTCCTAATGTTTTGGACACTCAGTGTGTCTTACCTGGATATGGTTGCATCAGGTTTACCCTCAGAGGGAATGCCTCGTCTCCCACGAAGACATATTGGCTTGTTAACAATAATTACATTCTCATTAAATGGAGTTGCACTTACAACCAAGTATCACTAGGGGGAACTAAATAGCTAGTGATCAAATTGTCAGGGTCCTTGAAATAAATATTATTATAGTTCTACTGTATTAAAGCTGTTTTGGTGTAGGCCTATGTCAGAATAAGTTATGTGCACATTTCACACAATATAGCCTATAAGCCGAGGTAAATACTATTTTATTGATAGCACAGCGAGATTGGATTGGACAAAGAAGCATATTTACCGTCCCTCCTTCTCTCTCCCCAACAGCTACATCTACCAGCAGGTGCTGCAGTTCTTTAGAAGTGTTTCATCTGAACAAGTGGCCACCCTTACAAAAAATATTGCAGTTTTGAAACTGCAGTAAAAAGTGCCGTAACTGCAGTCGACTGTGGTATTTTTGGAAGGAGTACAGTTGAAGGGTAGGAACTGTTTGCATCTGTTATAGACACATCTTTTGCATTTTTCAATGAGCTTTTGACAGTGTGACATAACAACAATAATGTGAAGCCTGGGACTATATAAAAGTTGTCCAGGAAGGACTGAGGGGCCAACAAATGCTGGAATGCATACGGCCTATTTATTCGACTGATACATGGATTGTTATGCATCTTTTTAAAATCACTTTAATTTACCTAAAAACAGTAGCATCCCATGGCGAGCAAGTTAATATTATTGCATCTCTCGGATTGCGTCAAGGCTATTTGGTGAAATACAAATCGGTCATCATATCTGCGATGTGCAGGAAACACCAAACAGGACATGACTATATCTGCACCCGGGAAGAGAGAGCGCCAGCGGTTTGTGGAAAAGAACGGCCGCTGAACGTCCACCATGATAACCTTGTTGGGGAGACAAGCTGATACATCTCCGACCTTTTCACCACGCTAGTCAACCTGAAGTGGCGGTGGAACCTACACGGTAGCCTGGCTGGTTATGGAATCTATGTGGTGGATAATAGCCTATATTCGCGGTGACATCAAACCACACGCCCAAAACTCGTCCTACACTCCGTGCGTCGCCAACGTTTACAACTTTCCGTCCGCATTCTTGTTGTAGTAGGATGGCCCTTGTGGGTATTCGTACCTATGTATGACGTGCAGACGAGGCTAGTAAACATGTTGAAGCTAGAACCTCGTTGTCGTGCCTCCTTATTTTAGATGATGTCAGAAGTGGTTTTAATGATCACAAAAACGTGACGGACTTACCAAGTAAATCATACATTCAGGCTAACAGGCTGTTTCAAAGCAAGGAGGGCACAGTGTTGGAGAAAGCTAGTTGAGCATTGTCAGTTTGGTGCACTCAGGGAAGAGCTGGTACCAGATTAAATTCCTATTTAGTAAATTCAAGGGGGGAATTGGTTAGTGGCCAGTGTTTACTATGGGGGCTTTTCAGTAATTGAAATTCATTTCTCCTCCTGTATTGACTGAATTCCCTGTGAGCCACTAAATTAGATTTACTGGCAGGTTACAGTTATTGCCTTGGGATGCAAGGTGTTTTGGAATCAAAGTGGAATTAGTTCCAAATGCAACTAATAAAATCAATATAACACACTATCGTGGGACTAGAGGATGAAAGCAAGTCTCTCGCTCTCTGTGTTGTGATCTGTCATATAGTATCTGTCACTGATCTGCTGTTTTGGCCAGAAATTTAATTTCTAAAAAGGTATGTTTGGGGAAGTCTCACTCCTTTCATCATTTTTTCCCTTTTTTTTGAGATGTGAAAGACGGGTAAAATATGGGGAGGGAAAGTGCAGTGGCCTGGATTCGAACCAATGCCAACTCTCGCATACATGTGTGCCGGGGTCAGCGGCTATAACTACTGGACCACACAGGCCACCAAACTGTAATTTCTGTCACTGATCTGCTGAGTTTGACGCAAAAACACACAGTACGGGTTCATCAAATAACCCCACTGTTCTCCAGTCAGAAGTATGGCGATTTATGGGCAGTTTATCTCACATCAACCCCCGGTAGTAACTGACTGGAGTTGAGTGGCTACTGGAAATGGATGGTCCCTCAGGGGACAGTCATTGAGAAATCAGTCGTATTTTATGGTTAAATCAAACTCAGTGTACTCTATTGTATTGATGCCCAGCCTGGTCTCATAGACTAGACGTAACATAGTAAAGGTAAATCCGGGACACTCAAATTAGTATGATATGTTACGTTTGGTATGGTTACATAAGACAGATGGTTAGCAAAAACTAAAGTAGGTTGGTTGGTCGAGGTGGATGGGTAGGCATATAACGCGAATGTCTAGCAACCCAAAGGTTGCACATTCAACTCTCATCACTTTTGCATTTTAGCTAATTAGCAACTTTTCAACTACTTACTACTTTTGAAGATACTTTGCAACTTCTTAGCATGTTAGCTAACCCTTCCCCTAACCCTAAACTTAACCCTAACCTTAACCCCTAACCCACATTAGCCAGCTAAATCATTTTAGCCACTTAGCTAGAATTCGGAACATATCATAAATTTTGCAAATTCGTAACATATACTACGTTTTACAATTCTTAACATATTGTATGTTTTGCAAATTTGTAACATACAGTACCAGTCCAACATTTTTGGATACATCTACTCATTCAAGGGTTTTTCTTTATTTTTACTCTTTTCTACATTGTAGAATAATAGTGAAGACATCAGAACTATGAAATAACACATATGGAATCATGTAGTAATCAAAAAAGTGTTAAACAAATCAAAAATATATTTTAGATTCTTCAAAGTAGCCACCCTTTGCCTTGATGACAACTTAGCACACTCTTGGCATTCTCTCAACCTGCTTCACCTGGAATGCGTTTCAGTCTTGAAGGTGTTCCCACATATGCTGAGCATTTGTTGGCTGCATTTCCTTCACTCTGAAACCATCTCAATTGGTTTGAGGTTGGGTGATTGTGGAGGCCAGGTCATCTGATGCAGCACTCCATCACTCTCCTTCTTGGTCAAATAGCCCATACACAGCCTGGAGGTGTGTTGGGTCATTGTCCTGTTTAAAAAATAAATGATAGTCCAAAAAAGCACAAACCAGATGGGATAGCGTATTGCTGCAGAATGCTGTGGTAGCCATGCTAGTTAAGTTGGCCTTGAATTCTAAATAAATCACTGACAGTGTCACCAGCAAAGCCCCCCCGCACACACCATCACACCTCCTCCTCTATGCCTCACGGTGGGAACTACACATGCGGAGATCATATGTTCACCTACTCTGCGTCTCACAAAGACACGGCGGTTGGAACCAAAAATCTCAAATTTGGACTCATCAGACCAAAGGACAGATTTCCACCCGTCTAATGTCCATTGCTCATGTTTCTTGGCCCAAGCAAGTCTCTTCTTCTTATTGGTGTCCTTTAGTAGTTGTTTCTTTGCAGCAATTTGACCATGAAGGCTTGAGTCATGCAGAACTGTTCTTGCCATAATATGGATTTGGTCTTTTACCAAATAGGGCTATCTTCTGTATATCGCCACTACCTTGTCACAACACAACTGATTGGCTCAAACATATTAAGAAGGAAATAAAGTCCACAAATTAATTTAACAAGGCACAGCTGTTAATTGAAATGCATTCCAGGTGACTACCTCATGAAGCTGTTTGAGAGAATGCTAAGAGTGTACAAAGCTGTCATCAAGGCAAAGGTTAGCTACTTTAAAGAATCTCAAATATAAAATATATTTTGATTTGTGTAACACTTTTTTGGTTACTACATGATTCCATATGTGTTATTTCATAGTTTATGTCTTCACTATTATTCTACCCTGGAATGAGTAGGTGTCCAAACTTTTGACTGGTACTGTATAATACGAATGATAATTCGTAACATATCATACAAAATGGGTGATGGACATACACAAATTAATACATACCATACAAAATGTAACATATCATACTAAAATGGAGTGTCTTGGATTTGCATACAGAATAATATGAAATGCTCTGAAACCAGGTTGTGATTTTTACTGAACCATAACTGCCAGCAAAATACGTTAAACCAATGGATCAACAAGTCTAGTAGCCTTCTTATACATATGTGAGGTGTTTCAGGAGACTAGGCATATGTCACTACTTCACAGGAGAGGCATTTGAATGTAAACATGTTTTTTTTAAATCAGAAATGCCTTCTGGAACATGTGAAATGTCATGTACCTTACTAACAAACTTGTATTCCATCCATAAATACAAATACAATTGTTAAATTACAAGCCTAGTTGGTTTAGCCACGGAAAAAAACTAGCCATGATTGGCTGACATAATGGATGGTCTGGACATGCCGGGAGAGAAGTTTGCATTGGTCTGCAATGTAGCATACTTCTGTCAATAACGTGAGCTGTTCAGTATGTGTTGATTATCCTTTCTACTGCGCCGTTTTTGAAAGATATAACGTTAGGTCATAGAGGAATCCGTAGCCGCAGTGAGTAAGACCTTACCAGGAACCGTACTCCGAGCATCTGCTTACCAGCTGGCAAGTATCTACACTGACATTTTCAAACACTCCTTGACCATGTCTGTAATACCTACATGTTTGAAGCAGAATACCATAGACCCTGTGCCCAAGAACGCCAAGGAAAAGTGTCTAAAAGACTATCGCCGGGCCTCCTGAGTGGCACAGTGGTCTAAGGCACTGCATTGCAGTGCTAGCTGTGTCACTAGAGATCCTGATTTGAGTCCAGGCTCTGTCGCAGCCGGCCATGACCGGGATACCCATGGGGCGGTGCCCAATTGGCCCAGTGTCGTCCAGGTTAGGGGAGGGTTTGGCCGGCAGGGATGTTCTTGTCCCATCGCGCACTAGTGACTCCTGTGGCAGGCCGGGCGCTAAGCACGCTGACACGGTCGCCAGGTGTACGGTGTTTCCTTCAACACATTGGTGTGGCTGGCTTCCGGGTTAAGCGGGCATTGTGTCAGGAAGCAGTGCGGCTGGGTTGTGTTTTGGAGGACGCACGGCTCTCGACCTTCGCCTCTCCCCGGTCCGTACGGGAGTTTCAGCGATGGGACAAGACTGTCACTACCAATTGGATACCACAAAATTGGGGAGAAAAATAAATCAAATAAATGACTATTGCCCCATAGCACTCACATCTGTAGCCATAAAATGGACACCCTGGACCCACTCCAATTTGCATACCGCCCCAACAGATTCACACATGCCACAACCTCTATTGCACTCCACACTACCCTCTCCCACCTGGAAAAGAAGAACACTTGACAATGCTATTCATTGACTATAGCTCAGCGTTCAACAGAAAGGCACGCAACAACAGAGGACAAAAATAGGTACACGGTAACGGTTTAAGAATTTACATTCTTGAAGTATCGATGCATAACGACTCGAAGGAGTTGGAGGGTTCATTTCAAAAACTCTAGGCTGCTCTCAACTCTGTAGTGGAGTTGAAACCAAAATCTCACAAGCCGAGTGAAACAGAAGTGTAGGTTTTTGCCAGAGTAATGACTATATATGACCACTAGAGAACACTAAATCTCTTGGATTTTTTCCCTTTTTTTTCTTCAGCTTACATAATTTTTCATTCAATTGCCAATAACGCTTTAGATGTTTTAATGTTACTTTTAGATAACAAACTGCCATATTTGAAACAGGAACACATTTCTTAGAGAAAGAACTGAATCACTGAACCCCAAAAGCATAAAATAAGGAAGGGCTAAGAATTTTATCATCAGAGGTCAAAAATCTGAGCCTACCCACCCCCCTCTCACTACACACTCTCCATCTCTCTCTCCTTCTCTCCCGCTCTCGCTCTCCCTCTCCCTCTCCCTCTCCCTCTCCCTCTCCCTCTCCCTGTCCCTTTCCCTCTCTCTCAATTTGCTTTATTGGCATGACGTAACAATGTACATATTGCCAAAGCTTATTTTGGATATTTACAATATAAAAATGAGAATCAAAATTGTCAACGGGACAACAGTAACAACAATAACCAAGGGTCAAAATAACCATACATTCAACAATAACAATAAGCATACAGTAGAGTACATGTGCAGGTTGATTGGTCTGTCAGACACTGTCCCTCAACTTATGGCAGGCAGCAATGTAGTGCGCTGCCAACCCACAGCTCTCTGCGTCCTCCCCCGACAGGACGGGTAGCCTATCCTCATCAGAGAGGTCTTTGAAACGTTGAATAAGGGTTTCAAATTTGGGAAAATGTTACTCTCTAATTGTTTTATATTTCTGACATTTTGTCAGGAAATGCAGCTCCGTCTCAGGTTCTGCTGTTGTACAGTGGTTGCACAGCCTTTCCTCTACAGGGAGCCAGGTTTTCCTGTGTCTACCCTTCTCAATGGCAAGGCTGTGCTCACTGAGCCTGTACTTTGTCAAGGTTTTGATCAGTAACTATGGTCAAATATTTAGCCACGGTGTACTGTCGATTTAGGGCCAGATAGCACTGCATTTTGCTTTGTGTTTGTGCTTGTGTTTCCCAATAAGCAATGTAGTTTTGTTTTGACTGTGTTGTAATTTGGTTTATTCTGATTGATTGGATGTTCTGGTCCTGAGGCTTCAGTGTGTTAGTAGAACAGGTTTGTGAACTCAGCCCCAGGACCAGCTGGATGAGGGGACTCTTTTCTTTGCTCAGCTCTTGGCATTGCAGGGCTTGGTAATGATATGGGAGGGGGTCACTGTATTTTAGATGTTTCCAAAATTTAATTGCTCTTTTTTGAGTTTTTATTATTAGTGGATATTGGCCTAATTCTGCCCTGGATGCAATGTTTGTAGTTTTCCTCTGGACATGTAGGAGAATCTTACAGAACTCTGCATGCAGGGTTTCAATGGAGTGTTTGTCCCATTTCATGAAATCTTGTTTTGCAAGTGGACCCCACACCTCGCTGCCATAAAGTACAATTGGTTCAATGACATATTCAATTAGTTTTAGCCACATTGTAATAGGTATTTCAATTTGAATTAGCTTTTTAATGGCGTAGAATGCCCTGCGTGCTTTCTCTCTCAGTTCATTCACTGCCTCATTAACGTGTCCAGTTTAGCTTATTTTTAAACCTAAGTAATTGTAGTGTGTACAGTACTCTATATATTTTGTACCAATTGAGAACTTTGGTCTAATTCCCTGAGATCTGGATCTTCTCTGGAAAATCATTATTTTTGTCTTTTTGGGGTTTACTGCCTCTCTCTCTCTCTCTCTCTCTCTCTCTCTCTCTCTCTCTCTCTCTCTCTCTCTCTCTCTCTCTCTCTCTCTCTCTCTCTCTCTCTCTCTCTCTCTCTCTCTCTCTCTCTCTCTCTCTCTCTCTCTCTCTCTCTCTCTCTCTCTCTCTCTCTCTCTCTCTCTCTCTCTCACACACACACACACACACACACACACACACACACACACACACACACACACACACACACACACACACACACACACACACACACACACACTGGACAGCTGAGCCTACGGCAGTGGAGGGTCTCTAGGGAGATTTTTCCACCAGTCATAGTATGTTTAAGGGAGTCTGCAGTACTGTGAGTGGTGCTTCCTTGTCTCTGTTTGTGTGTATGTTTGTTTGTGTGAGGGGGAATAAGTGTTGTGATATATGGTTAGACACCGATCAGCGTCAGCAAAAGACAACTGAAAATGGGCAGCAGCAAACGGAGACAAAGAAAAGGAAAGGCAACGAGAGAGAGGGCGAGAAAGACACACACACACACACACACACACACACACACACACACACACACACACACACACACACACACACACACACAGAGAAGAGAACAGATTGGGATAGTCCGAGACAGTAGACAGACTGAGGAGGGGAGTTGCAGTGCATATAATTGATGTGGGGGGTAGGGGGAAGAAGGAGGGAAGAAGGAGGGAGAGAAGAGATGAGCACCGATGCCAAGACAGCAGCAGTATAAATGGAGGCCTGGGACTTAAGGAGTGGGCTGCTGCACCATGCGGGCAGACTGGTCTGAAACTGTGCCATCAATCAGCAGGTATTTCACCCTGCCATGCCAGCGGGGACTCCCCTCTGAGCTGAGGGGTAGAGGGGGTAAGGCTGGCACAGTTGGTAACCTCCTAGTCAGTGTATCATTGCCATTGAGTAGCGTGGCGAGCCAGCATGCAGGCAGAGAGTGGGTACAGTTGGCGATCCACCGCTGTAGCAATGCCTTTTTCACAACTTTTCAGTAAGGTCAACAATTTAAGAAATATTCATTTTATTCTATTGCCTTTGTTTTGTTGTAGTCAGCCTATAATTCTTTACAATGTAGTGTACTGTTCTTAGTTATATTTTCTTTATTTTGATCAGAATATTATATAGTTATGTACTAGTATGTACATGTGTGAGCTGAGCAGCCTGTCAGCATACTTTCTATGAGCAGCATACAAACCTTTTAGCATACATTTCTGAAATTAAGCATATGATTAATCTGGATAAATAAAGGTCAAATAACGAATGATAGATAAATGAATTGATCAGCTCATTGATATTTTATGTAGTGCTTTCATTTGATGGTGAGGCACATCACTCTCTCCATTAAATGGCTACTTGACCATTTTTCTGCTAGATTACAGGGGCGGCAGGTAGCCTAGTGATTAGAGCGTTGGGCCAGTAACCGAAAGGTTGCTGGATAGAATCCCCGAGCTGACAAGGTAAAAATCAGTCGTTCTGCCCCTGAACAAGGCAGTTAACCCACTGTTCCCCGGTAGGCCGTCATTGTAAATAAGAATTTATTCTTAACTGACTTGCCTAATTAAATAAAGGTTCAATTTAAAATGTAAAAAATACCCTCTGTCTGTGTGAAAATATTTACAAGAAGATTTGTTTTTAAAAGAAGAAAATGTATCAACTTAAAAAAGTGAAAGTGCAGGCTAGTTATCCGATTCTCGCTAGTTTCAAGGATGGTGACCCTAGAGCACCATTTTATACCAGGGACCGGCAAGCTACGGCCTCTTTTGTGTAAGGGTCCGGTATGTTATTTTGGGGGACCACTTACATTATAACTAATGAAACAGACATCAGTGTGTAGCTTACAGTATAGTTTCCTCCACTGTCCCTGTACCCTTACTGGGACTCTACTCGTAAACACACATGACCGTCCTCTTTGACAATGTACCAACCAGTTGAGCTATAGAAAAGGTTCCAATTCGATAGCTCCATTGGCGACATTTCAAGCTAGCTGTACACTCTCTGTTACACTAGCCAGAACTGACTAAATAAGTGTCCGTTTGTGTCTTATGGATGGACTCTAGTCCACGGACCGGAGGTAGAGACACATTGTCATGTCAACCATTTCTAAATTCAAATAGGGATGGCGAAAGCAAGAGAGTAAATGCAAAACGCGAGAGTAAAAGGGGAGAGTATGTCACTTTTTTTATTTTATTTTCTAAGCATCCCCATTAGCTGCTGCCGAGGCATCAATAAAAATGTTTTTACACTACATCATACAGCACATTATTACACCACTACTCTACCTCTACATATCTATGATACAAAATGTATACTACCACAGTACAACAATACTACATTACAATGTGCAGTGCCTTCAGAAAGTATTCACACTCCTTGACTTTTTTTTTTTTTTACAACCTGAATTTAAAATGGAATAAATGTAGATTTTGTGGCACTGATCTACACACAATGGCCATAATGTCAAAGTGGAATTATGTTTTTAGAAATGTTTATAAATGTATAAAAAAAGAAAAGCTGAAATGTCTTTAGTCAATAAGTATTCAACCTGTTTGTTATGGCATACCTAAATAAGTTCAGTTGTAAAAAATGTGCTTAACAAGTCACATAATAAGTTGTGCATGGACTCAATCTGTGTGCAATAATAGTATTTAACATGATTTTTAAACGACTACCCCATCTCTGTACCCCACATATACACAGTTGTGTAAAGTACTTAAGTAGCAATACTTTAAAGTACTACTTAATCGTTAAGTCTATTGACGCACCCGTGCCTTAATCTAAGTAACATAATAAAAAACATCCCTATAAAAATCTGTCAGTTTAAGCTAGAGATATCTGCACCGCATCCGCCTATGTCGGCCTCCTGCATCAGCGGAGGAAGGTGCCCAAGCTACATCGGTGTTTGTCAGACCATGAGACTTCACGGGAAAAAAATATTTTCATGATAATGTCTTTAGAAAATGTCTTTAGAGTCCGAAAGGTTTGGCCTACAAACTTATATGACCACTCTATGGGAAGATGAGACTCTCACGAACATGATTTGCTCTTTGGCCCCCACAAGTGTCACGGGACTTTTGTGAAGGTAACCCATACAAATGAATGGAAGTATGGAGGTAGTTTTGTGCCAATAAAAATAAAAGGGTTAAATATGTGTTCGAAAAATATTTCCTGAGCTTTCTTATATCTCCTAGATATAGGACAAACATTTCAAAACCATATTCCTTATGATACATTTTTTACTGTCTTTTAATTTTTTTTATGAATGTGTTATTCTATGGGCTATAGTAGTGACTGCCAAAATCAAGATGTAAATTTTTATCAACTCATTTAGATTTTTTGATTCCTAAAGGGATCCTAAAATGTTAAATCAAATAGCTTAATGATCGATGGTATGACCATCTTAAAACAATTCCATTTATTAGCTTAGTAGAACCCCCTTAGCCTTTTAGAGGTTTTAAGTAGTTTTTTGGGGTATCTGTACAAGCTTTCACTCCACTACATTCCTAAAGAAAATAATATACTTTTTACTCTATACATTTTCCCTGACACCCAAAAGTGCTCGTTACATTTTGAATACTTAGCAGGACAGAAAAAGGGTAGAATTCACACACTTATTAAGAGAACATCCCTGGACATCCCTAATGCCTCTGGTCTGGCAGACTCACTGAACAAAAATGCTTTGTTTGTAAATGATGTCTTTCGCGTTGTAGTGTACCCCTGGCTATCCGTAAATTTAAAAAATAAGAAATCGTAATCTCTGGTTTGCTTAATATAAGGAATTGGAAATTATGTATACTTTTAATACTTGAGTAGATTTGAGCAATTCCATTAACTTTTGACTCTTTAACATTAACTAATTTTATATTAAGGTATCTTTACTTTTACTCAAGTATGACATATGGGTACTTTATCCTCCAACGCACATAGAATTATCTGTAAGGTCCCTCAGTCGAGCAGTGAATTTAAAGTACAGATTTAACCATGAACACCAGCGAGGTTTTCCAATGGTTTGCAAAGAAGGGCACCTTTTGGTAGATAGGTAAAAAAAAGACAGACATTAAATAGCCCTTTGAGCATGGTGCAGATATTAATTACACTTTGTATTGTGTATCAATACACCCAGTCACTACAAAGATACAGTACAGGTGCCCTTCCTAACTCGTAAAACTTTCATCATGAAGCCAATGGTGATTTTAATGAGTTTAATGCCTGTGATAGGACACACTTGAGGATGGATCAAAAACATTGTAGTTACTCCACAATACTAACATAAATGGCTGAAAAATTAGTGAAAAGAAGGAAGCCTGTACATAGTAAAAATATTCCAAAACATGCATCCTGTTTGCAATAATGTAATGTAATAAAGTAATAATGTAACAAATGTGGCAAAGAAATTAACTTTTTGGGGGCAAATCCAACACAACTAATCCCTCTTCATATTTTCAAGCATGGTGGTAGCTGCATCATGTTATGGGTATGGACTAAGGAGTTTTTTAGGATAAAAAGAAACGGAATAGAGCTAACCCCATGCTAAATCCTAGAGGAAAACTTGGTTCGGTCTGCTTTCCAACAGACACTGGGAAACAAATTCACCTTTCACAAGGACAAATCAAATTTTATTTGTCACATGCGCCGAATACAACAGGTGTAACCCTTACAGTGAAATGCTTACTTACAAGCCTTTAACCAACAATGCAGTTTTATGAAAAATAAGTGTTAAAGTATTTACTAAAAGAAACTGAATTAAAAAATATAAAATTAAAATAAATAAAGGACAAAAATAGAAAAATTTCAAATAAATAAGGAGCAACAATAACATAACAGTAGCAAGGCTATATACAGGGGGTATTGGTACAGATACCGCTTGCTATGCGGTAGCAGAGAGAACAGTCTATGAATAGGGTGGCTATGGAGTCTTGGACAATTTTTAGGGCCTTCTTCTTCTGGAGGTCAGGAAGATTGGCCCCAGTGATGTACTGGGCCGTACGCACTACCCTCTGTAGTGCCTTGCGGTCGGAGGCCGAGCAGTTGCCATACCAGGCCGTGATGCAACCAGTCAAGATGCTCTTGATGGTGCAACGGTATAACTTTTTGAGGATCTGAGGACCCATGCATGGGTGTCTGAGCTATGTGCTAGTTGTTCGAACAGACGGCTCTATGCTTTCAACATCTCAATACCTCTCACAAATACAAGTAGTGGTGCAGTCAATCTTTCCTCTACTTTGAGCCAGGAGAGATTGGCATGCATGTTATTGAGGTTAGCTCTCCATGTACATTTAAAGGCCAACCATGCTGCTCTCTTCTGGGCCTACTGTTTTTTGCCTACAGTATGTCCCTCTTTGTGGGACTTGACCATATTACTGAGCAGTAGTTCAGGTGCCATAAAACCAGGACCTGTGGGACTTGTTTTGTTAATAGCGATGTCAAGAAAGCAGCGCAGCGCTTTGTTACGGACAGACCTCTCCCCATCTTAGGTACCGTTGCATCAATATGTTTTGACCATGGCAGTTTACAATCCAGGGATACATCAAGTAATTTAGTCCCCTCAACTTGCTCAATTTCTACATTATTCATCACAATATTTAGTTGAGGTTTAGTGTTTAGTGAATGATTTGTCCCAAATACAATGAGTTTTTGAAATATTTAGGACTAACTTATTACTTGTCACCCATTCTAAATCTGAATGCAGCTCTTGGTTAAGTGTTGCAGGGATTTCACTTCCGGTGGTAGCTGACGTGTATAATGTGTATAATCATCTGCCAGTGGCATGCTTCACTGACTTCTGCTCTTGTTAAAGCCTGAGTTTTCTGCACGTAACACTAGAAGCTTATTACCTAAAACGGATCATTTGAAAGTGTGGGTTCACAGCTCCAATTCAGATGTGTTGGTCATTACTGAGACGTGGTTAAGGAAGAGTGTTTTGAATACTGATGTTAACCTTCCTGGTTATAACCTTTTTCGGCAAGACAGATCTTCCAAAGGTGGGGGAGTGGCAATCTTTACCAAGGATCACCCTCAGTGCTTGGTTGTCTCCACCAAGTCTGTCCCCAAACAATTTTATTTGCTGGTTTTAAGCATTAAAATTTCAAATACTGTAGCTCTTTGTTGACTGTTGCTGGGCGGTATCTTTCTCAGAATATTACCAATCCACAAGGTATGACTCCAAACACCCAGAAAAGGCTACTCTCCTTGATGTTATCCTCACAAATAATCCTGATAGGTATCAGTCTGATGTTTTCTGTAATGACCGTAGTGATCACTGTTTTACAGCCTGTGTTCGTAATTGCTGCTAAGTGAAACAACCTGTCCTGATTTGTCATAGACGCTTGCTAAAAAACTTTAATGAGCAAGTCGACCTTCATGAACTGGCCTCTGTAAAATGGTATAGAATCAGCTTGATCCCCTCTGTCGAAGAGGCTTGGACCTTCTTTTTTTATATTTTCAGTGGTATTGTTAACAAACACACCCACATAAAGAAAATGAGAATTAAAAACAGGTTCAGACCCTGGTTCGACCGTGATCTTGCAGAGTTACTCCACCTCAAGAATTGAATTTGGCAAAAGGATCGGCACATGCATACTCAGGCTGACTGGCTATCGTTCAGGCAAATGAGAAATAAGTGCACTCAGGCTATCCGGGAAGGCCAAAGTTAGTTACTTTAAGGAGCAGTTCTCTCTCTGTGGGTCTAACCCCAAGAAGTTCTGGAAAACGGTTAACTTGTTATGGATAGGGGGCAGCATTTTCACGTTTTGATGAAAAGCGTGTCCAGAGTAAACTGCCTGCTACTCAGTCCCAGTTGCTAATATATGCATATTATTAGTATATTTGGATAGAAAACACTCTGAAGTTTCTAAAACTGTTTGAATGATGGCTGTGAGTATAACAGAACTCATATGGCAGGCAAAAGCCTGAGAAAGAATCCAACCAGGAAGTGGGAAATCTGAGGTTGGTCGTTTTTCAACTCATTCCCTATTGAAGATACAGTGGGATATGGGTCATGTTGCACTTCCTAAGGCTTCCACTAGATGTCAACAGTCTTTCGAACCTTGTTTGATGCTTCTACTCTGAAGAAGGGGGGAATGAGGGCTCTTTGAGTCAGGGCTCTGGCAGAGTGCCATGAGCTGACCACGCGCATTCACGTGATAGTTAGACCTGCGCATTTCTACAGACAAAGGAATTCTCCAGTTGGAACATTATTGAAGATTTATGTTAAAAACATCCTAAAGATTGATTCTATACTTCGTTTGACATGTTTCTACCAACTGTAATATGACTTTTCATCTGAACTTTCGCATGGACTTGCATGGACTCGCATGGACTTGCGTCGTGCATTTGGATTCTGTACTGAACGCGCGAACAAAAAGGGGGTATTTGGACATAAATGATGGACTGATGATGAACAAATCAAGCATTTATTGTGGAACTGGGATTCCTGGGAGTGCATTCTGATGAAGATCATCAAAGGTAAGTGAATATTTATAATGCTATTCTGATATCTGTTGACTCCACAACATGGCGGATATCTTTATGGCTTGTTTAGGCTCTGAGCGCTGTACTCAGACCATAGCATGGTGTGCTTTTTCCGTCAAGTTTTTTTTAAATCTGACACAGCGGTTGCATTAAGGAGAGGTTTATCTAAAGTTCCATGTATAATACTTGTATCTTTTATCAATGTTTATTATGAGTATTTCTGTAAATTGATGTGGCTCTCTGCAAAATCACCGGATGTTTGAGGCAAAACATTACTGAACATAACGCGCCAATGTAAACTGAGATTTTTGGATATAAATATGAACTTTATCGAACAAAACATACATGTATTGTGTAACATGAAGTCCTATGAGTGTCATCTGATGAAGATCATCAAAGGTTAGTGATTCATTTTATCTCTATTTCTGCTTTTTGTGACTCCTCTCTTTGGCTGGAAAAATGGCTGTGTTTTTCTGTGAATAGGTGCTGCACTTTCACTGGCTGTTGTCATATCATTCCCGTTAATGGGATCCCAGCCATAAGAAGCTAAACTTGACCCCAAAAAACCATCTGGTTCAGATGGTTTAGACCCTTTCATACATGAAGGGAACATTTTGACATTTGCTGTATGGTTGATGAGAAACTCCATAATACAAATGTACGGTCCCTTACTAGACGTCCGCGAACGTTTGTAAAATTCGCGGATGGCGGTGGGCCATGCACGGGGGCCAGATCTTCCGGGAAGTCATCGAACGAAGTCTCTCGGACATTCGGTTTCCGTTTCATAAAATGTTCTAATTTGGTAATTTTTCCGCTGTCCCGGTAAATCACACCAGAGGGCGAATGGAATCATAATGCAAATGTACAAAACATCACCAATCACGATGTGGCTTTTTCCCTAAACGGAAAATACTTCGAAGATGAAACTTGTTGAGCATAGGTTTGGCATAATGGGCAGTTGGCCCCGAACAAGATGGCTTCGAGGCCTCAACGCTTTTTGAGTTATGGCCCTTTTTCTGGGATTAAAGGTCAAAAACGAAAATAGAGCGCTAATTTGACCACTTCACGTCAAAGTACATGAACCTACGGTGTCAGGAAAAAAAGAACCAGCCATTTATCTATCGTAATTTAAGAGAAATCGTACAATGTTCAGTCAAATATTTTTTAAGTGGGTTTCGGAGCTCTGCGAGATTTCTGTGATTTTCTGTGATTTTCTGAAATAACACACACTCATTCAACCCTCTGTAAATAAGTCAGTTCTTAACATAAATACTTAAAACTCAAAATTCTATAAGAGCCTACCCCAAGGAGGATATGTGTTCACTTTCAGCTTCCTGTGTCAACCGGAAGTACCTTAAAATGGTGTCATAGTGGCTGTTTTGAAGGGTTTAAAAGGTCAGATCTTTCCAAAACTTTACATGTGTGACTAGGCAACCCTCATGAACTGTAAATCAGTCATTTCTCCCAACAGATGTAAAAGAAAAGCTCTCTCTCACACACACACACACACACACACACACACACACACACACACACACACACACACACACACACACACACACACACACACACACACACACACACACACACACACACACACACACACACACACAGCAAGGATGGAGTGACACAGTGCAGGGCATAAAGACACACTGAGCCTGCAATGGCATTACCATAATCTCTAGGCCATGCCGAGATCAACGAGATGCCCCGCTTGACCGTAGCTCACTCGGTCTGAGTGCAGTGACCGTGAAAAAAAGTAGGCCCAAAATGAAGCCTGGCCCTAAATTTCAGGTGCTTTTGGGAGACAGTGGGAGAACCGTTTGGGTGAGAAGCTCAATTCGACCTCAGGAACATTCCTGAGGTCCTCCTGATCTGTGCAAACCTTGACCGAGTGGCATTACCGCTAAACAGTGAAAGGTGTTTACATCAAACAGTTTGCATTGACTTCTCTCCCCATAGGAATACATTGCCTGCTCCCCTAAATTCAACCTGAAGCCTATGTAGGTTATTAATGCCTTATGAACCTGTCTTCGGTGACAACTCATCAAGCCACTATGAGGTCTACCTGTGTTGATTCTAAGCTTCCTGGAGCAACCGGAAGTGGTTAAATTCACCCTAAAGGTGTCTTGATGTACATAACCTGCAATTGTGAAAATCACTGCATTCAACCCTGTGTAGATCAGTCAATTCTTAACGTATAGACTTTAAACTCAGGATTCTGTAAAAGCCTACCCCAACGATGATATGTGTTCACGTTCAGCTTCCTGTGCCAACCGGAAGTGCCTTAAATTGGGGTGTTAGGGGCTGTTTCAAAGGGTTAAAAAAGTCAGATCTTTCCAAAACTTTAAATGTGTGATTAGGCAACCCTCATGAACTCTCCCATCAAATTTCCAAGAAAAACTCAGACACACACACAGCTAGAACGGAGGGACACAGTGTGGGGCTTAGAGACACACAAAGCCTGCAATAGTTACCTTTGTTCGAACTATTAAAGAACCGTCAGACCTAGAGCTCTGAAACTTTAGAAACCTGTTCTAGAGCTCAGGTCGATAGTGCGTGGTGAGTTATGTGGCTCTAGAAGGTTCTCGGACCGATAAATGGCATCGTACATTTGCAATAATTTCATTCCTGTTTTGACCATTACGAAAATGACGACATTTAGAAAAGTCCCAGAGTCGCAAGACTAGGTGCATTGAAACCGGCTCGGCCCATAGAGACGGACCCCAACGTTTCTGTCCGAAAGCTCATTCAAGGACCCCGTAGCAAGGCATGGAAAAAAGTGGATTTTCAGCACCAATTAAGGTCGTTGCTCAGGCACCGAATAACCTATCGAGCCGAAACTCGGGATTCGGGTCGCCTCACATAGGTCTACACATAATGTCAGAACTGGACCCGCAGCTAGAACGTAACTATGTGTTTTATGTTTTTATTATATTTTAAAGAACACCCTCTCTTCTGTTAGACAGTTAACTCTCGATCCACGTACATAGCAGAGGATGTGAATCCACAACACAAGTTTTTTCAGCAGCAGACTATGATTGATTATGTCAAAAGCTGAACTGGTCTAACAAAACAGTTCCCACTATCTTCTTATTATCGATTTCTTTCAGCCAGTCATCAGTCACTTGTGTATGTGCCGTGCCGTACATGAATTGAATGCCCTTCCCTATAAGCATGCTGAAAGTCTGTTGTTAATTTGTTTACTGTGAAATAGCATTGAATCTGGTCAAACACATTTAAAAAAAAAAAGTTTACTAAAGGTTGGTAGCAGGCTGATTTAGTTGGCTATATACAGGGGGGTACCAGTACAGAGTTAATGTGCGCAGGCACCAGTTAGTTGAGGTACTATGCACATGTAGGTAGAGTTGAATGGATGATTTATAGATGGAGAGAGCTACTGTTTTTTTCTCCATTCATCTCTGGTTGATGTGGAAGTCTAACCACTGACAGCTCAGCCACCAGCCATTCTTAAATAGAAGAAGTTTGGAAGCACCAAGACTCTTCCTAGAGCTGACCGACCACAATTTGGGGGGAAGGTTCTTGGTCAGGGAGGTGACCAAGAACCCGATGGTCACTGACAGAGCTCCAGAGTTCCTCTGTGGAGATGGGAGAATCTTCCAGAAGGACAACCATCTTTGCAGGACTTAACCAATCAGGACTTTATGATAGAGTGGCCAGACGGAAACCAATTGACAGCCCGCTTGGAGTTTACCAAAAGGCACCTAAAGGACTCAGAACATGAGAAACAAGATTCTCTGGTCTGATGAAACCAAGATTGAACTCTTTGGACTGAATTCCAAGCGTCACATCTGGAGGAAACCTGGCACCATCCCTACGGTGAAGCATGGTGCTGACAGCATCATGCTGTGGGGATGTTTTCAGCTGCCGGGACTGGAAGACTAGTCAGGATCGAGGGAAAGACGAATGGAGCAAAGTACAGAGAGATCCTTGATGAAAACCTGCTCCAGAGCGCTCTGGACCTCAGACTGGTGCGAAGGTTCACCTTCCAACAGGACAACGACCATAAGCACACAGCCAAGACAATGCAGGAGTGGATTTGGGAAAAGTCTGAATGTCCTTGAGTGGCCCAGCCAGAGCCGGACTTGAACCCAATCGAACATCTCTGGAGAGAAATGAAAATAGCTGTGCAGCGGCGCTCCCAGTTCAACCTGACAGAGCTTGAGAGGATCTGCAGAGAAAAATCTGTTTTAGCTTTGTCTATATGTGGTATTGAGTGTAGATTGAATGAGGGGGAAAAAACGATGTAATCAATTTTAGAATAAGGCTATAACGTAACAAAATCTGGAAAAAGTCTGAATACTTTCCAATTAGCTAGCCTACTGATGTTTTGATGTGTTGAACACTTTTTTGGTTACTACATGATTCCATATGTTTTATTTCATAGTTTTGATGTATTCACTATTATTCTACAATGTAGAAAATAGTAAAAATAAAGAAAAACTCTTGAATGAGAATGTGTTCTAACTATTTTTACTGGTGGTGTATGTGATTTTATTATTATTTAACCAGGTAGGCCAGTTGAGAACAAGTTCTCATTTACAACTGCGACCTGGCCAAGATAAAGCAGTGCGACACAAACAACAACACAGAGTTACACATGGAATAAACAAACATACAGTCAAAAAACACGATAGAAAAAGTCTATATACAGTGTATGCAAATGGCGTGAGGAGGTAAGGCAATGAATAGGCCATAGTGGCGAAGTAATTACAATTTAGAAAATGAACACTGGAGTGATAGATGTGCAGATGATGATATGCAAGTAGAAATACTGGTGTGCAAAAGAGCAAAAAAAGTTAATAAAAACAATATGGGGATGAGGTAGGTAGATTGGATGGGCTATTTACAGATGGGCTGTGTACAGCTGCAGCGATCGGTTAGCTGCTCAGATAGCTGATGTTTAAAGTTAGTGAGGGAGATATAAGTCTCCAACTTCAGCGATTTTGCAATTCGTTCCAGTCATTGGCAGCAGAGAATTGGAAGGAGGTGTTGGCTTTGGGGATGACCAGTGAGATAAACCTTCTGGAGCGCATGCTACGGGTGGGTGTTGCTATCGTGACCAGTGAGCTGAGATAAGGCGGAGCTTTACTTAGAAAAGACTTATAGATGACCTGGAGCCAGTGAGTCTGGCGACGAATATGTAGCGAGGGCCAGCCAACGAGAGCATACAGGTCACAGTGGTGGGGGGTAAATGGGGCTTTGGTGACAAAACGGATGGCACTGTGATAGACTGCATCCAGTTTGCTGAGTAGAGTGTTGGAGGCTATTTTGTAAATGACATCGCCGAAGTCGAGGATCGGTAGGATAGTCAGTTTTACAAGGGTATGTTTGGCGGCGTGAGTGAAGGAGGCCTTATTGTGAAATAGGAAGCTATTTCTAGATTTAATTTTGGATTGGAGATGTTTAATATGAGTCTAGCCAGACACCTAGGTATTTGTAGTTGTCCACATATTCTAAGTCAGAACCGTCCAGATTAGTGATGCTAGTCGGACGGGCGGATGCGGGCTGCGATCGGTTGAAAAGCATGAGCAGTTGGAGGCCACGGAAGGAGGGTTGTATGGCATTGTTGTATGCATTGTTGTATACCTGGTGGGTCCCTTGATAATTTGTGTGAGATTGAGGGCATCTAGCTTAGATTGTTGGACTGCCGGGGTGTTAAGCATATCCCAGTTTAGGTCACCTAACAGAACGAACTCTGAAGATAGATGGAGGGCATCAATTCACATATGGTGTCCAGGGCACAGCTGGGAGCTGGGAGGGGGGTCTATAACAGGCGGCAACAGTGAGAGACTTATTGCTGGAGAGATAACATTTTTTAATTAGAAGCTCGAACTGTTTGGGCATAGACCTGGAAAGGATGACAGAACTTTGCAGGCTATCTCTGCAGTAGATTGCAACTCCTCCCCCTTTGGCAGTTCCATCTTGACGGAAAATGTTGTAGTTGGGGATGGAAATCTCAGAATCTTTGGTGGCCTTCCTAAGCCAGGATTCCGACACGGCAAGGACATCAGGGTTGGCGTAGTGTGCTAAAGCAGTGAGTAAAACAAACTTAGGGAGGAGGCTTCTGATGTTAACATGCATGAAACCAAGGGTTTTACGGTTACAGAAGTCAACATATGAGAGCGCCTGGGTACACGCAGGGCCTGGGTTAACCTCCACATCACCCGAGGAACAGAGGAGGTGTAGGATAAGGGCACGGCCAAAAGCTATCAAAACTGGTCGTCTAGTGCATTGGGTACAAAGAATAAAAGGAGCATAACACCATAACACCAAATGTCATAAGTACTGTGTCAAACATGTATTAGTCATAACTCATTATCACGTACAGTTATTTGACTAATTGTTAGTACACAGGTGCTGTAAAAAGCTTGATTGAAACAGTGAAGCAAGTGGCACTGGTCCATTTCCCGTAATAATGTGTCACATAAGTGACGTGTAAACGCCAGTAGAAAATTAATTGTAGTGACATCATGTTGCAGTGTGTGTCAGTCTGTGAGAATTTCAGGAAAGGTCATTGTGAGGTGAAGTTAGTAGTGCTGACAGGTGGCCAAAGCCCATATCTGGCACAGGTGAGAAAAGAGGGAGGGTTGGGGTGGGGGTGGGGGGGGTATGAAATAGAGAGAGCAAAAAAGATATCAAGGGATGACGTTTGAGAGATGTGCATGCACGTGTGTGCCGGGGGGTTGAGCTTCAGGAGGGATGTGTGAAAGAGAGGTGGTGTTGCCAGCAGAGCCAGGTTGTGCAGAGAGCAGCAGCAGACTGCCCTCTGGCGACAGATGGAGGGAGAGGGAGAGGGAGAGGGAGAGGGAGAGGGAGAGGGAGATGAAAGGACTCCGACACATGATTACAATGTTTTCATCCGATATGCATATCAGAAACATACAGAGAGAAAAAAAGGAAATATGACATGCAGAGAGAGAGCAACTGAGAGAGAGAGATAGAAACAGACAAAGTGAGTGGGCGTCGAATTTGACAGAGACAAGACGGAGAGGTTGGGAAGTGTAGGAGGGGACAGAAGGAGAGAGAAAAGAGAGACATCGACAGAAGCACGGAGGGAGAGAGAAGACGACAGAGCAGAGATGTCTCAGAAAGTCAATCTGCCGGGGAGGGGTGGGGGGGGCTCATGTGGACCGGCCCTCCTAATGTCACCCATCCGTCATCGCCGTGGCGCCTTACACCGGTCCGTGTCACGCGGTGTCACTGCCGCCACTCCCTCACCTCAGCGGCATTGAGCCGCTGCTTTCCTCTCACGTCTCCTCATGTTATGCTCTTGTTTGTTGTTGTTTTTTCCTTTCCGGCATTTTCCTCTCTCCCACTCTTTCACAACGAAGAGCTCTGTGAATGCCGTATGCAAATGAGATGGTTATTACCCCACTGCTCGTCAAGCCGTGCGGAGAAGACACTAAAAGGCCGATGAATATGCATGTGAATTTGTTAATTAGCTGAATTATTCTGCGGGAAAACGCATTCGTCTCCAAGGACATCTTCTCCAGGATTCCAACCTGCTCCGCTCATTATTCATGCTGTATTTCACACGAAGGGAGAGAGAGAAAGAGAGAGGGGAGAGAGAGAGAAATAGAGAGAGGGAGAGAGAAAAAAGGGGGAGTGTAAGGGGGACAAACTAAGAGACAATGCAAATTGGGAGAGTGTGGGGGAGGGGGTGGTCTGGGAAGGGAAAGATTTGAAAAGTAGGGGATAGATAGTGACGCTGATCAATGGCAAAGTTACTTAATATTTGCAATATCAACCAAGTATATATTCCCTAAAAATACAAATAATACTTAACTTTATATCCCTCTAATTGCTTATTAAAACCCTCTTAAATTAACTTTTTGTGCCAACTTTCCAACACATTAATGAATTGTTGTTGCCAATTAAGTGTGGTTGTGCAAATGAGCCTCATCACAAATGATCCTGTTGGGCTGCCCCTTCCCCTCTTTCTCATTCTCTTTTTCTCTCTCTCTCTCTTTCTCTCCCTCTCTCTCTCTTTTGCTCTCTCTCGCTCGCTAAACCCCCCTCTTCCCACACAGCAAGCCTGACTTCATGCTGGGTGCCACGGCAACCGAAGCTCCATCCCAATAGTCTTGCATCACTTCCTTCCCTCGTTCCCTTCAGTCATGACCATCTGAATACCACTGTATAGGCAGCAGAGCACACGGATGTAGTGAGGTGTGTCCATCCACATACTGTAGCCTGTGTACATTCATGATTAGTAGAATACTGGAAAAAGGAGCAAGGACCTGTGCTGCTGCAAATGAATATGACCCTTACAAACTTTGCCAGGCCGTCCACACCACGTACAAAGTGAGCTATATACCTAATAGACTGGTGAAGAAATTTGTGCTTATAGCATTAAACCACATGAGGAGATATGCAGATTGTTTCTCAGATATCGAGCGAATGCCCTGATTGGTTTTCACATTATTCCTGAATTTCAATAAATTAATTGAAAATCATCCCATGTTTAAAAAATGGTCAATAACTGAATTTAATTTCAATTCACCTGAATTGACTGGATTGAAAACTACATTTAAACGCAACCCTTGTACATAACACATCCCCTTACGCTTACAATAGCTGTAGGTCTCTCTCATTAATTTCTCCCGCACCATTCTGTGTCCTCCAAGGGGACAGGTTTAAAAACATTTAATTACCCTTTTGGCATGGCTTCACTTTTACCCCCAAGGTGTTGGAGAGGGGTTTGAAAGAGCAGAGTTTAGAAGATTAAACATTCATGAGACTGATTAACATCCATCACCACTTGCATGTTTTACTCTAGTACGGATCTGGGTTTGTAATATATTACACATCTAGATTTTTAAAGGCGTTAGGCTGGTGTGCAAAGTCCGAGGGCTAGACGGTCCAAATATAAAGTATACACATTTTAGTTGCAATGTACACAGTGCTATCTGTGTCGTGTGTGTGTGTGTGTGTGTGTGTGTGTGTGTGTGTGTGTGTGTGTGTGTGTGTGTGTGTGTGTGTGTGTGTGTGTGTGTGTGTGTGTGTGTGTGTGTGTGTGTGTGTGTGTGTGTGTGTGTGTGTGGGTGCGTTCATGTGTATCTAGCCGTTTACATTGTGCACTACATACATGTTCTCGTATTATGTCTTCGTTTTTGAATATCGGTTTGTGTAAACTGGAGGCTACATCCGACTGTATAGATGTGTGTTGATACAAATGATGTGTATTATGTTGTATTGTAGACATTTGTGTGTAATTGGTATTCTCCCTCCTTGTTCCTGTGTGCTGGCTGGCGGGAGTATTATGAATGAAGTGATCCGCACTAAAGCATCCTGCTTGGTGATGCCCAGAACCGGGCTAGAGAGATAGCTTATGGGTAGGATGCTGAGAAGTTTGGGGAGGGGGGCACAGCAGATGGCACGCCACGAGGTCCGTCGGCTGGCATCGGGGTGTGGGGGGGGCAGATAAATGGAGAGGTACTTTTCCCCATAGTGCCAACAGGCATGAGAAGAGGGGGAAGGGGGTGTGTGCATGTGTGTGTTGGAAACCCATGAGAAGGGTGAAGCTTCATTGCCCCCCCCTGCCCTGCCCTCTGAAAATTGAAGTCAAGAAGAGTGTTTTGGCTTTTGACGGTATCAGAATAAGGATAGTGCACGAGATGAAAACCATGACCCCTTATAACCATAATACAAGAATGTAGCCTTTTTTCAACTACAAATGAACCATACTCAGCTATTTTAAATCACTCTCATCCCAGTTGTTACACTACCAATTGTGATGTCGTTGTCAGACTTCATGGGTAAGCCTATTCCCGTAGAAATGGCCATGCCTTCCATGCAAAAAGTCTGATGCAGAGATGTTCTTCTATTAGTTCAAGACCATTTTTAACACACTAAACATTGCCTAACCAAAAACTGCTAAATAAAAATGTGCCTTACATCATCAACCCACCCCTCCTCACACACACTCCGACACACTCCCATCCCTCCATACCCCCCACCTTACGCACACACACACACACACACACACGCACGCACGCACGCACGCACGCACGCACGCACGCACGCACGCACGCATGCACGCACGCACACACACACACAACTCCCCAATTAAAGTGCTCGCCTGCAAACCCAACAGCATCCTCACTATACTGTGTTGCCTGTGCCTACCAAACAGATGTTGTGGAATTTAAGATGCAAAAGTTCCCCCCTCCCCTCAGTCCCCCCCTTCTATCTCTCCCCCCCGAGTTGGCCTGGCACGGGTGTGCCATGTGCCAATCCATTTCCCCTGGCACCGCCACTCTGACTGTGCCAACTCTGTCACGTCTGGAAGCTGCAGATTTGAAAATGCAGGAATCGGGAAAACCAGGAACACCCAGACCTCGTTACTGTATATTGTGTTGTAGGTCTACCTATTTCTGTTAAGTGTGTGGGAGGGGGGGACTGTGCGTGTGTGAAGTGTGTTCTGTGTGTGTGTGTGTGTGTGTGTGTGTGTGTGTGTGTAAAGTGTGTGTAAAGTGTGTGTGTGTAAAGTGTGTGTAAAGTGTGTAAAGTGTGTAAAGTGTGTGTACTGTACATCACAATATGGGTACATGGAATGCTGTCGTACTGTGAAGCTGCTAACGAACAGTTAACAAAATAACTTGCATATGATATTGTCTGTATGAAAGATACAAGTCACTGTTGATATGACCTACGGGTTTGTGTGTCATGGTTTTTGTGTGTGTGTTAGTGTGCTTGCGTGCCTGTGTGTGTGTAGTGTGCTTGCGTGCCTGTGTGTGTGTGTGTCGCACACATACTTTGAGGGTTGGTGTGGCAGTGCATGTCACATCGACCATCTGTAGTGAGTTGCCAATGTACTTGGGAATGCTCGTAAAGTTCCTGTTACCATGGAGATACCCGAGCACATTTGTAATGAAATCCAAACTTCACCTCTAAAAGCCATTGTGTGGGGGTTCTACCAAACTTACATATGGAATTGTTTTAAGATGGTTAGCCCACAGATCATTTAGCTATTTGATTTAGAATTTAGGACCACTGTATAGTTTTTTAAAATGATCATTATTATTTGATAAATTATTGAATTTGCCTTTACTACTATTTCATTCAAATGTTGCGCACAACTTTGTTTATATCCCTGTTAATGAGCATTTCTCCTTTGCCAAGATAATCCATCCACCTGACAGGTGAGGAATATCAAGAAGCTGACTAAACAGCATGATCATTACACAGGTGCACCTTGTGCTGGGGACAATAAAAGGCCACTCTAAAATGTGCAGTTTTGTCACACAACACAATGCCACAGATGTCTCAAGTTGTTAGGGCGCGTGCAATTGGCATGCTGACTTGCTGGAATGTCCACCAGAGCTGTTGCCAGAGAATTTAATGTTAATTTCTCTGACATTAGCCACCTCCAACTTCGTTTTAGAGATTTTGGCAGTACATCCAACCGGCCTCAAATCAAATCAAAGTTTATTTGTCACGTGCGCCGGATACAACAGGTGTAGACCTTACAGTGAAATGCTTACTTACAGGCTCTAACCAATAGTGCAAAAAGGTGTTAGGTGAACAATAGGTAAGTAAAGAAATTAAACAACGGTAAAAAGACAGGCTATATACAGTAGCGAGGCTATAAAAGTAGTGAGGCTACATGCAGACACCGGTTAGTCAGGCTGATTGAGGTAGTATGTACATGTAGATATGGTTAAAGTGACTATGCATATATGATGAACAGAGAGTAGCAGTAGCGTAAAAGAGGGGTTGGCGGGTGGCGGGACACAATGCAGATAGCCCGGTTAGCCAATGTGCGGGAGCACTGGTTGGTCAGCCCAATTGAGGTAGTATGTACATGAATGTATAGTTAAAGTAACTATGCATATATGATAAACAGAGAGTAGCAGCAGCGTAAAAAGAGGGGTTGGGGGGGGGGCAAACTATGCAAATAGTCTGGGTAGCCACTTGATTACCTGTTCAGGAGTCTTATGGCTTGGGGGTAAAAACTGTTGAGAAGCCTTTTTGTCCTAGACTTGGCACTCCGGTACTGCTTGCCATGCGGTAGTAGAGAGAACAGTATGACTGGGGTGGCTGGGGTCTTTGACAATTTTTAGGGCCTTCCTCTGACACCGCCTGGTGTAGAGGTCCTAGATGGCAGGTAGTTTAGCCCCAGTGATGTACTGGGTTGTACGCACTACCCTCTGTAGTGCCTTGCGGTCAGAGGCTGAGCAATTGCTGTACCAGGCAGTGATGCAACCAGTCAGGATGCTCTTGATGTTGCAGCTGTAGAACCTTTTGAGGATCTGAGGACCCATGCCAAATCTTTTTAGTTTCCTGAGGGGGAATAGGCTTTGTCGTGCCCTCTTCACGACTGTCTTGGTGTGTTTGGACTATGCTAGTTTGTTGGGGATGTGGACACCAAGGAACTTGAAGCTCTCAACCTGCTCCACTACAGCCCTGTCAATGAGAATGTGGGTGTGCTCGGTCCTCCTTTTCCTGTAGTCCACAATCATCTCCTTTGTCTTGATCACGTTGACGGATAGGTTGTTATTCTGGCACCACACGGCCAGGTCTCTGACCTCCTCCCTATAGGCTGTCTTGTTGTTGTCGGTGATCAGGCCTACCACTGTTGTGTCGTCTGCAAACTTAATGATGTTGTTGGAGTTGTGCCTGGCCATGCAGTCATGGGTGAACAGGGGTACAGGAAGGTACTGAGCACGCACCCCTGTGGCGCTCCTGTATTGAGGATCAGTGTGGCAGATGCGTTGCTACCTACCCTCACCACCTGGGGGCGGCCCGTCAGGAAGTCCAAGATCCAGTTGCAGAGGGAGGTGTTTAGTCCCAGGATCCTTAGCTTAGTGATGAGCTTTGAGGGTACTATGGTGTTGAACACTGAGCTGTAGTCAATGAATAGCATTCTCATGTAAGTTTTCCTTTTGTCCAGGTGGGAAAGGGCAGTGTGGAGTGCAATAGAGATTGCATCATCTGTGGATCTGTTTGGGCGGCATGCAAAATTGGAGTCGGTCTAGGGTTTCTGGGATAATGGTGTTGATGTGAGCCATTACCAACCTTTCAACCTTTCAAAGCACTTCATGGCTACGGACGTGAGTGCTACGGGTCTGTAGTCATTTAGGCAGGTAGCCTTTGTGTCCTTGGGCACAGGGACTATGGTGGTTGGCTTGAAACATGTTGGTATTACAGACTCAATCAGGGACATGTTGAAAATGTCAGTGAAGACACCTGCCAGGTGGTCAGCACATGCCCGGAGCACACGTCCTGGTAATCCGTCTGGCCCCGCAGCCTTGTGAATGTTGACCTGTTTAAAGGTCTTACTCACGTTGGCTAGGGAGAGCCTGATCACACAGTCGTCTGGAACAGCTGATACTCTCATGCATGCCTCAGTGTTGCTTGCCTCGAAGCGAGCATAGAAGTGATTTAGCTCGTCTGGTAGGCCCGTGTCACTGGGCAGCTCGCGGCTGTGCTTTCCTTTGTAGTCTGTAATAGTTTGCAAGCCCTGCCACATAAGACGAGCGTCGAGCCGGTGTAGAGCCGGTGTAGTATGATTCAATCTTAGCCCTGTATTGACACTTTGCCTGTTTGATGGTTCGTCGCAGGGCATAGCAGGATTTCTTGTAAGATTCCGGGTTAGAGTCCTGCACCTTGAAAGTGGCAGCTCTACCCTTTAGCTCAGTGCAAATGTTGCCTGTAATCCATGGCTTCTGGTTGGGGTATGTACGTACAGTCTCTGTGGGGACGACATCCTCGATGCACCTATTGATAAAGCCAGTGACTGATGGGGTGTACTCCTCAATGCCATCGGAAGAATCCCGGAACATGTTCCAGTCTGTGATAGCAAAACAGTCCTCTAGTTTAGCATCTGCTTCATCTGACCACTTTTATATAGACCGAGTTACTGGTGCTTCCTGCTTTAATTTTTGCTTGTAAGCAGGAATCAGGAGGATAGAGTTGTGGTCGGATTTACCAAATGGAAGGCGAGGGAGAGCTCTCTGTGTGTGGAGTACAGGTGATCTAGAATTTTTTTCTCCTCTGCACATTTAACATGTTGATAGAAATTTGGTAGGACTGATTTAAGTTTCCCTGCATTAACGTCTCCGGCCACTAGGTGCACTGCCTCTGGGTGAGTTGTTTCCTGTTTGCTTATTTCCTTACACAGCTGATTGAGTGTGGTCTTAGTGCCAGCATCTGTCTGTAGTGGTAAATAAACAGCCACGAAAAGTATAGCTGAAAACTCTCTAGGCAAATAGTGTGGCCTGCAATTTATCACAATATACTCTACTTCAGGCGAGCAAAATCTAGAGACTTCCTTAGATTTCGTGCACCAGCTGTTGTTTACAAACATGCACAGACCTCCCCCCCTCGTCTTACCGGAGTGTGCTGTTCTATCTTGCCGGTGCAGCGTATATCCCGCTAGCTGAATATCCATGTCGTCATTCAGCCACGATTCCGTGAAACATAGGATATTACAGTTTTTGATATCCCGTTGGTAGCATATTCGTGATCATACCTCGTCTAATTTATCGTCCAATGATTGCACGTTGACGAGTAGTATTGACGGTAACGGCAGCTTTCCCAGTCGCCTTCTCCGGGTCCTGGCCAGGCATCCGGCTCTTTGTCCTCTGTACCTGCGTCGCTTCCTCTTGCAAATAACGGGGATGTCGGCCCTGTGGGGTGTTTGGAGAATGTCTTGTGCGTCGTCCTTGTTGTAGAAAAAATCTTTGTCTAATCCGAGGTGAGTGATCGCTGTCCTGATATCCAGAAGCTCAGTCTAATCCGAGGTGAGTGATCGCTGTCCTGATATCCAGAAGCTCAGTCTAATCCGAGGTGAGTGATCGCTGTCCTGATATCCAGAAGCTCTTTTTTTGCCGTAAGATATGGTTGCAGAAACATTATGTACCAAATAAGTTACAAATAACGCAAAACAAAAACACATAATAGCACAATTGGTTGGGCGCCCGTAAAACTGCTGCCATTTCTTCCAGCGCCATTTTAACCACAACCGCAGACCACATGTAACCATGCCAGCCCAGGACCTCCTCATCTGGCTTCTTCACCTGCGTGATCGTCTGAGACCAGCCACCCGGACAGCTGCTGAAACTATAGGTTTGCACAACCAAAGAATTTCCATACAAGTGTTGTTGTTTCTGGCCATTTTGAGCCTGTCATTGAACCCACAGCTGATGCTCCAGATACTCAACTAGTCTAAAGAAAGCCAGTTTTTCTGCTTCTTTAATCAGAACAACAGTTTTCAGCTGTGCTAACATACTTGCAAAAGGGTTTTCTAATTATCAATTAGCCTTTTAAAATGATAAACTTGGATTAGCTAAGACAAAGTGCCATTGGAACACAGGAGTGATGGTCGCTGATAATGAGCCTCTGTACGCCTATGTAGATATTCCATCAAAAATCTGGCGTTTCCATCTACAATAGTCATTTACAACATTAACAATGTCTACACTGTATTTCTGATCAATTTGATGTTATTTTAAGGGACAAAAAAATTTGCTTTTCTTTCAAAAACAAGGACATTTCTAAGTGACCCAAACTTTTGAACGGTAGTGTATAAGTGATCGAGGAGAGTATCAATTCGTTGGTGGGCAAATGGAAGACGCCTTCTTTATAGCCTCCTTTTGGCGAGGAATCACATGTGTATCCTACCTGAGTCTTTCGCAAAAGAGTTTGAAAATCTGCCACACCCCCTTTGAATCAGCTATTGTTTTCTCGAAGGAGAAAAACATGCAAACATTTAAAAATGATATGCTACTTATCATTTTATCTATAAAATGTATTGCACAGCTCGTTAAATTCATTTTTATCACTTTATACATTCATTTTGGGATTTCACCCTGTGAATGTCATTTGCCTGATGACGTGCGATTGGAGAAGGAGAGTCTAATTTCATGCAAGCGTATTTTCGTGCACTTTCCCTCTCCTCGCCGCCTCTACTCGAATACTATTTACCTTTTTTAAAAGGAGGCAATAGAGGACGGAGGAGAGAGGATGCAGGAGTTGAGCAAATCCAATTGAGAATCTCCCTGGGAAACTGTTGATAGTTTAAAGGCCTAGTTTTCTCAAGCCATTTAAGTGAGACTTTTCTTAAAGACTTGTGCAACGGAACGCGAAAAACAAGCATTTCTTGCTCAGATAATACCTCCCTGTTTCGGACCATTTTCTTCAATTTTGTGCTGAACATGACCCATGATTCTCTCCTGGCGTGAGACTTCTATCTTGTTCCCGTCCTATAATCTCTTTTAATCTGGGGGCGACAGAGAGAGGCGACAGAGCCTGCTGTGTCAACACTCTAACTCGAGCATCTCAAGCCTCGCATCAGGACACACACATGGATGTGTTTGCTTCTCTTATGGAAGAGAGAGAAGACAGAGACCGGAGGGAGAGACAGATGGGGGTGATGGGTGAAGAGAAAGAGGAAGGCAGGGACACACACATGGATGTGTTTGCTTCTCTTGCGGTGTCATGAGAGAGATGGAGAGAGAGAGCGAGAGAAGACAACAGGCAGTAACGGGGAGAGATAGAGAGGAAGAGCACTAAAGACAGGTGAGAGGCTAAGTGAGATTCAGAGAGTGAGGGTGAGCCACAGGGAGAGACAGGAAGGGGAGGTAGGGAATATGTCCCAATTTGAAATCCCACAGTCAACTCGGGAGGCAAACCCTTGCCACCAATGACACTCTGTACTGCAGAAACTAGCATACTGCAGAGAAGTGCTAGTTAAACTGCAGGTACAGCCAGGTGTTTTTAAGTTTAATTTACAGCTCATAGAAATAGAAGTGTCCATCAGTCATATGTTCGAGAAACCCTGTATGCACATTCAAGCATTATAGATGTAGCTGTGTCAGACATACTGTGTGGACATTGTCATTATGCTCTTCCATCGTCTTTTATTTCTTATTCAAGCATGAAAATAAAATGTATATTATGTTGTTGTATGATAATAAAATAGACTAGGGCCCTGCGATAGACTAGTGTCCTGTCCAGGGGATGTACTTGTACATCAAGCTGCCTCACGCTACAGAAACAGTAGATCCTGCCCTATGGGCCATTCTGACTCGGACAGGGACTTATAAATGGTAATTTAGTACACATTATTGTGTAGGCTATATGTCAATTCAGTAGACCTAATCCATTACTTGAGTACCCACAAGATTGCATATTTCTGTTGTTCTGGCCCCAGAACTAGCGCACCTGATTCATTAAGCCCTTTATTTGTTGAATTAGGTGTGCTAGTTTTGGGCTGGGCATACTTGAGTAGACTTTGTCACACTAGTAAAAGATCCAATTCTAAAGTTAACAAATAAAGGATTGTGGACAGTGACAGTCTTCCTCTTTTTTGTCCATTGTTTCCTCATTTCATTCATTGAGGAAACAGGCCATTCCATCATACCCAGTGGTGCTGCCTGTTTTGGAAATAACCAGTGTGGTTGTAATGTAGTAATGAACAGCTGTCACACACTGTCACGTTCCTGACCTGTTTTCTGTTGTTTTGTATGTGTTTAGTTGGTCAGGACGTGAGCTGGGTGGGAATTCTATGTTGTGTGTCTAGTTTGTCTGTTTCTATGTCAGCCTAGTGTGGGTTCTCAATCAGAGACAGATGGTAGTCGTTGTCTCTGATTGAGACTCATATATAGGAGGCTTGTTTTGTGTTGGGATTTTGTGGGTGTTTGTTACCTGTCTCTGTGTTTGTGTTCTGCACCAGATAGGTCTGTATCGGTTTTGCACATTTGTTATTTTGTAGGTTGTTTGTAGTGTTTCTCTTGTGTTTGTATTAAACATGTTGAACACTAGCCGCGCTGCATTTTGGTCCTCTCCTTCACCCCTGGAAGAGAACCTTTACAGAAACACCCACCAAACCCGGACCAAGCAGCGTGGCAACGGGCAGCAGCAACAGCAGCAGCGGTACCAGGAGGAATGGTCATGGGAGGAAATCATAAACGGAAAAGGACCCTGGGCAAAGGTGGGAGAGAATCGCCACTCTTGGGAGGAGAAGGAGGCAGCCACAGCCCAGGAGCGCTGGATTGAGGAGGCAGCACGTAAGAGAGGCTGGAAGCCCGAGAGGCTCACCCAAAAATTTCTTGGGGGGGGGCTAAAGGGGAGTGTGGCGAAGCCGGGTTGGATACCTGAGCCAACTCCCCGGGCTTACCGTGGAGTGAGAGGGCGTCGTACTGGTCAGACACCGTGTTATGCGGTAAAGCGCACGGTGTCCCCAGTACGCGTGCTTAGCCCAGTGCGGGCTATTCCACCTTGCCGCACTGGGAGGGCTAGGTTGGGCATCGAGCTGGATGTCATGAAGCCGGCCCAACGTATCTGGCCTCCAGTACGTCTCCTCGGGCCGGCGTACATGGCACCAGCCTTACAGGTGGTGTCCCCGGTTCGCCTGCATAGCCCAGTGCGGGTTGTTCCACCTCGCCGCACTGGCAGGGCTACGGGGACCATTCAACCTGGTAAGGTTGGAGAGGCTCGGTGCTCAAGAGCGCGTGTCCTCCTTCACGGTCCGGTATATCCGGCGCCACCTTCCCGCCCCAGACCAGTACCACCAGTGCCTACACCACGCACCAGGCTTCCAGTGCATCTCCAGAGCCCTGTTCCTCCTCCCCGCACTCGCCCTGAGGTGCGTGCCCTCAGCCCGGTACCTCCAGTTCCGGCACAACGCATCAGGCCTATAGTGCGTCTCAGCCGGCCAGAGTCTGCCGTCTGCCCAGCGGTGCCTGAACTGCCCGTCTGCCCAGCGGTGCCTGAACTGCCCGTCTGCCCAACGCCGTCTGAACCGTCCGTCTGCCCAGCGCCGTCTGAGCCATCCGTCTGCCCAGCGCCGTCTGAGCCATCCGTCTGCCCAGCGCCGTCTGAGCCATCCGTCTGCCCAGCGCCGTCTGAGCCATCCGTCTGCCCAGCGCCGTCTGAGCCATCCGTCTGCCCAGCGCCATCTGAGTCATCCGTCTGCCACGAGCCATTAGAGCCGCCCGTCTGTCCCGAGCCATTAGAGCCGTCCGTCAGTCAGGAGCCGCTAGAGCCGTCCGTCAGTCAGGAGCTGCCAGAGCCGCCAGCCAGTCAGGAGCTGCCAGAGACGCCAGCCAGTCAGGAGCTGCCAGAGACGCCAGCCAGTCAGGAGCTGCCAGAGACGCCAGCCAGTCAGGAGCTGCCAGAGACGCCAGCCAGTCAGGAGCTGCCAGAGACGCCAGCCAGTCAGGAGCTGCCAGAGACGCCAGCCAGTCATGAGCTGCCCTCCAGTCATGAGCTGCCCTCCAGTCATGAGCTGCCCTCCAGTCATGAGCTGCCCTTCAGTCATGAGCTGCCCTTCAGTCATGAGCTGCCCTTCAGTCATGAGCTGCCCTTCAGTCATGAGCTGCCCTCCAGTCATGAGCTGCCCTCCAGTCATGAGCTGCCCTCCAGTCATGAGCTGCCACTCAGTCCGGAGCTGCCACTAGTCCGGAGTTGTCCCTCTGTCCTGAGCTACCTCTCTGTCCTGGGCTACCTCTCTGTCCTGGGATACCTCTTTGTCCTGAACTACCTCTCTGTCCTGAGTTGTCTCCTCTATTGTAGAGGGGAGTTGGTGAAGGTTCCTGGACCATGGTCGGGGGCGAGGGTCGCCACTCAAGGGACGCTAAGGAGGTGGACAAAGACAATGGTGGAGTGGTGCCCTCGTCCACCGCCGGAGCCGCCACCGCGGACAGATGCCCACCCAGACCCTCCCCTTGAGTTTTAGGGGTGCGCCCGGAGTTCGCACCTTGAGGGGGGGGTTCTGTCACGTTCCTGACCTGTTTTCTGTTGTTTTGTATGTGTTTAGTTGGTCAGGACGTGAGCTGGGTGGGAATTCTATGTTGTGTGTCTAGTTTGTCTGTTTCTATGTCAGCCTAGTGTGGGTTCTCAATCAGAGACAGATGGTAGTCGTTGTCTCTGATTGAGACTCATATATAGGAGGCTTGTTTTGTGTTGGGATTTTGTGGGTGTTTGTTACCTGTCTCTGTGTTTGTGTTCTGCACCAGATAGGTCTGTATCGGTTTTGCACATTTGTTATTTTGTAGGTTGTTTGTAGTGTTTCTCTTGTGTTTGTATTAAACATGTTGAACACTAGCCGCGCTGCATTTTGGTCCTCTCCTTCACCCCTGGAAGAGAACCTTTACACACACACACATTCACACACGGATACACACATGCACACACACACACACACACATACATTCATTCCAGAGACTGTTTGGCTGAACCCTGAATTTTCAACCTCCTGCTCTATCTAACCTCTGTCTATCAAATGTATTCATTGCAGCAACGTTCCTCTGATGTCTACCAATATTTCTCCTAGGAGCCACACGTTGCCAGTTCGGATTGTTTCCTGGCTGACATTTGTAATTCCCCTTAACGAACAAAAAGAGGGATATGCGCATATGGATATGCTACTCTGACAGGTCATTATTGCAAATAAAGAATATCTTAATTGACTTACAAGTTTAAAGTTAAATCAATAAAATAATTCAAATACTCTGTCAGGGGACCTGTAATCTGTGCAGTGATTTGTATTGATACCTTGCAGTAATAACAGGCAAAAATGTTGACATATAGTTGAAGTCGGAAGTTTAAATACACTTAGATTGGAGTCATTAAAACTCATTTTTCAACCACTCCACAAATCTCTTCTTAACAAACTATAGTTTTGGCAAGTCGGTTAGGACATCTACTTTGTGCATGACACAAGTAATTTTTACAACAATTGTTTACAGACAGATTATTTCACTTATAATGAATTCACTGTATCACAATTCCAGTGGGTCAGCAGTTTACATACACTAAGTTGACTGTGCCTTTACACAGCTTGGAAAATCCCAGAAAATGATGTAATGGCTTTAGAAGCTTCTGATAGGCTAATTGACATAATTTGAAGTCAATTGGAGGTGTACCTGTGGATGTTTTTCAAGGCCTAACTTCAAAATCAGTGCCTCTTTGTTTGACATCATGGGAAAATCAAAAGAAATCAGCCAAGACCTCAGAAAATAATTGTTGACCTCCACAAGTCTGGTTCATCCTTGGGAGCAATTTCCAAACGCCTGAAGGTACCACGTTCATCTGCACAAACAAATAGTACCCAAGTATAAACACCATGGGACCACGCAGCCATTATACCGTTCAGGAAGGAGACACCTTCTGTCTCCTAGAGATGAACGTACTTTGGTGCAAAAAGTGCAAATCAATCCCAGAACAACAGTAAAGGACCCTGTGAAGATGCTGGAGGAAACAGGTACAAAAGTATCTATATCCACAGTAAAACAAGTCTTATATCGACATAACCTGAAAGGCCGCTCAGCAAGGAAGAAGCCACTGCTCCAAAACCGCCATAAAAAATCCAGACAACAGTTTGCAACTGCACATGGGGAATAAGATTGTACTTTTTGGAGAAATGTCCTCTCGTCTGATGAAACAAAAATAGAACTGTTTGGCCATAATGACCATCGTTAATGAAGCAACATCTCAAGGCATCAGTCGGGAAGTTTAAAGCTTGGTCGCAAATGGGTCTTCCAAATGGACAATGACCCCAAGCATACTTCCAAAGTTGTGGCAAAATGGCTAAGGACAACAAAGTCAAGGTCTTGGAGTGGCCATCACAAAGACCTGACCTCAATCCTATAGAAAATTTGTGGGCAGAACTGAAAAAGCGTGTGCGAGCAAGGAGGCCTACAAACTTGATTGTTAGACCAGCTCTGTCAGGAGGAATGGGACAAAATTTACCAAACTTATTGTGGGAAGCTTGTGGAAGGCTACCCAAAACGTTTGACCCAAGTTAAATAATTTAAAAGCAATGCTACCAAATACTAATTGAGTGTATGTAAACTTCTGACCCACTGGGAATGTGATGAAAGAAACAAAAGCTGAAATAAATCATTCTCTCTACTATTATTCTGACATTTCACATTCTTAAAATAAAGTGGTGATTCTAACCGACCTAATAGAGGGAATTTTTACTAGGATTAAATGTCAGGTATTGTGAAAAACTGAGTTTAAATGTATTTGGCTAAGGTGTATGTAAACTTCCGACTTCAACTGTAAATCCCCATCAAAATCTGTCAGTTTAAGGTTCAGATATTTTTTGCATCTCAATCCATTGCATCCACCTGTCACGCCCTGATCTGTTTCACCTGTCCTTGTGCTTGTCTCCACCCCCCTCCAGGTGTCGCCCATCTTCCCCATTATCCCCTGGGTACTTATACCTTTGTTATCTGTTTATCTGTTGCCAGTTCGTCTTGTTTGTCAAGTCATCCAGCGTTTTGTCTCAGCTCCTGCTTTTCCCTAGTCTCTCTTTTTCTCGCCTTCCTGGTTTTGACCTTTGCCTGTCCGGACTCTGAGCCCGCCTGCCTGACCAATCTGCCTGCCCCTGAATCTGCCTGCCATCCTGTACCTTTGCCCCTACTCTGGATTACCGATCCCTGCCTGCCTTGACCTGTCATTTGCCTGCCCCGTTGCTGTAAGAAACATTGTTACTTCAACACAGTCTGCATTTGGGTCTTACCTGAAACGTGATAGTACGAACTGGCCATGACTGACCCAGCAGACTTGGCCCAGCTCCGCAACGCCATCTTCTCCCAAGGAGCCACCATCGGTAGGCACGAGGAGTTCGCGGTCTGATGGAAGGGACATGGCCAAACTTCACGACCTAGCATTGGACGCATTGCGGGAGCAATTCCGTAGGCAGCCTACCACAACGGTAACCTCCCAGCCCCTCAGTAACCCGACTGGTAGCAGCGCCGTCACCCCGGTTTCCCGAGAACCCCGCTTACCTCCCCCGGAGCACTACGATGGAGATTCCAGAACCTACCAGACCTTTCTCTCCCAGTGCTCCCTCATCATGAGCTGCAGCCTTTTTCATTCCCATGAATGTTAGAATGCTGGACTGGCGCTCTATAGGCTGGGTCACACACCATACCACCCCCATCAACCTACGAGTGTCGGGGAACCACAGCGAGACGATCCAATTCCTGCTAATTGAGTCTCCGCAGGTTCCTGTGGTATTGGGATTCTCTTGGCTCCAGCGACACAATCCTTCGATTGACTGGTCTACTGGTGCCATCGTGGGCTGGAGCCGTTCTGCCACGCTCATTGCCTTGAAAATCAGCTCTGCCTGCCCCGGGACGTCTTCCTGGGGGCTTGGAAATTGCCCCGAACCTCTCCGCCATTCCTGCGGAGTACCAGGACCTCCGGGAGGGGTTCAGTAAGGCCCGCTTCTGCAACACCGACCTGTACCCAAGAATGTTAAGCCGGGTGCGCAGGCACGCCGCTGTAGCCCCGCGGCTACACCCCCCAGAAGCCGAGACCTTTCCCCTCTGCTCCAAAATCATTAGCCCCTCTGCTCTACGTCCTCTGTTGCTCTTACCCTCTGTATACTTCCAACTATTCATGTATCTAGATGTAAACCCATGTCTCACAGCCTTTTGTCTCCTGTTTTTACTGTCTTTTATGAATGTGTTATTCGATGCTTTTCTATGGGCTATAGTAATAAAGGCCAAATTTAAAATTTGAGGGATACCTAAAGGGGTCCTAAAATTCTAAATCAAATAGCTAAATAATCCATAGTATGACCACCTTAAAATAGACCCCCCCCCCCCCCCCCCCCCCCCCAAATCAGAGGACATACGTGGGGAAAACATATTCATGTCATAGGCTAATGATGTCTGTCTGTCTGTCTGTCTGTCTGTCTGTCTGTGAGAGAGAGAGAGAGAGAGAGAGAGCATACTGTATGTACAAACGTGCACATGTGAGAGATACCAAGACAGAAAAAGAGAAAAAGAGATGAAAGAGAGGGAGAGAGATAGAGAGAGGAGAGGGCAATGAGCTGGATGCAATGCCATCTGACAGGTCCAGTTGGGAGGCTACCCACCCCACAGCTCCGCAAACTGGTCAATATGGGTGCCAATTACTAGCTGTCCGTGTGACCACCGTGGCACGGCATCATCAGAGCTGCCCATTCAAAATCACCCCCCACCCCCCACCCCACCATCTGTGCAAACCAGAAACAATCTCTATACCCTCCCATGCACATAATACTGTAATCACACACTCCTGATGTATAAACACACACACATATATTGCAGGTACACACACGCACCTGCGATATGGTAATACAAGGTCACTTGACAGAATCAACTGCATAGGTCTACAATAGTAACAGTGTAGTTGGACTGAATTGGGAATTTGAGATGTACAGACTAGGGTGAAGTGGCACACTAATGTTTAACTATACATGGTATACTGTACTATACAGGACAACACACAAAAAATAAAACTCCCTACTTTGTCTCCTGTGAGGATTTCAGAGTCACACACACCCGCCACCATTGTGCAGTAGAATTTTGACTGCCTCACCGTCACGACACGCCTGTGTCAGTTCTGTTCCTCGTTGGGCACTGGGTGTGACGTACAGGCTGGCAGACTGAGATGGCCAGGCAGGTGGATGGGCAGGGCTGAGGTGGGAGCCAGTGCCCACTGCGGAGGAACTGACCTCTGTAAGTGTAGTCATTCACAATGTTTTTCATAGGCTTAATACTTTGTAATAACTTTATACAATTTGTTGTGTGTGTGTGTGTGTGTGTGTGTGTGTGTGTGTGTGTGTGTGTGTGTGTGTGTGTGTGTGTGTGTGTGTGTGTGTGTGTGTGTGTGTGTGTGTGTGTGTGTGTGTGTGTGTGTGTGTGTGTCACTCAGGAGTGCACATGGGGGCCGGAGTATCCACAGGAGGCATTGCTCGAGTGATGATGACCTCACTAGATGATGTTGTCACTCACCTTTAAATATTTAAATAGTTATTTAGAAGTCAAGGGCATGTGGTGTATGTAGCCTAGTTTATGCCTCTTCATTATGATAATGGGTTTTTCACGTAGCAAGCTAAAAGTGGGCAATATTTTTTTTGCTTATATGGTACTATGAAAATGATTAACCATAGTGAGAGATTATTTAACGCCAAAATAATTAAGACATTAATCAGAGAAAATCTGTAGTCTGATCATTTGAAAAAAAAAAATACACCGATGGCTACTTGAACATTTTAAATCCAATTTGGAACACGGTGTCCAATCCTCACATGGCATAATTTCAGTGGATCTTGTATATAGTGACCGATTAGGGAAAATTGGTCGTAGTTGCAGAGTAGTTAGTCCAGATTAAAACAGGTCTATTTGCTGAAATTATTGCATTTTGTTTCTGGATATCATCAGGACACCCTCAATTCATCAGGACGTGGACTCCACAAGGTGTCGAAAGCCTTCCACAGGGATGCTGGCCCATGTTGACTCCAATGCTTCCCACAGTTGTGTCAAGTTGGCTGTATGTCCTTTGGGTGGTGGACCATTCTTGATACACACGGGAAACTGTTGTGCGTGGAAAACCCAGCAGCCATACCCTGTTCAAAGGCACTTAAATATTTTGTCTTGCCCATTCACCCTCTGGATGGCACACACACACACACTCCATGTCTCAATTGTCTCAATGCTTAAAAATAATTATTTAACCTGTCTCCTCCCCTTCATCGACACTGATTGAATTGGCTTTAACAAATTACGTCAACAAGGGGTCATAGCTGGTAGTGTTTATAAGGTTACCTCATCAGCATAACACACAGGTATTTATATTTATATGGTAGTGTCTAACACTACCTCTTAAGAATAGCAGGTATTTATTTGGTAGTGTTTATAATGCTACCTCACAGCTTAACAGGTATTTACATGGTAGTGTTATTAATGTGACCTCGTCAGTTTAACAGGTATTTACATGGTCGTCACGCCCTGACCATAGAGAGCCTTTTATTCTCTATGTTGGTTAGGTCGGGGTGTGATTAAGGGTGGGTTATCTAGGTTATTATATGTCTATGTTGGCCTGGTATGGTTCCCAATCAGAGGCAGCTGTTTATCGTTGTCTCTGATTGGGGATCATATTTAGGCAGCCTTTTCCCACTGGCTTTTTGTGGGATCTTGTTTGTTTGCGTGTTGTTGCCCGTGAGCACTGCATTTGTCTTCACGTTTTGTTTGTTCTGTATTGTTTTGGTGAGTTTCATTAATTAAACATGTGGAACTCTACGCACGCTGCGCCTTGGCCTGTTAATTCTACAAACGATCGTGACAATGGTAGTGTTATTAATGTGACCTCATCAGCTTAACAGGTATTTACATGGTAGTGTTATTAATGTGACCTCATCAGCTTAAAAGGTATTTACATGGTAGTGTTTATAATGCTACCTCATCAGCTTAACAGGTATTTACATGGCAGTGTTTATAATGCTACCTCATCAGCTTAACAGGTATTTACATGGTAGTGTTGTTAATGTGACCTCGTCAGTTTAGCGCCACATCTCCCCTCCTTCACTATTAGCAAGCATGCAGAATGTCACTCACCTATTAACTTCAGCCAATGAGCATGGCACACTAAGGCAAGCTTCCTGAATAATCAAACCAATAATCACTTTCTGTTCTTTCAACCAGTGGGCATAAATCTCGGGGAGTGTGTATAAGTCATCTCACCCCCTGTGTCTCTCATTTGCTGTTTTGCAGCAACAGTCTTCCGACGATGTCAGCTGCCCAGCACAGGGCAACCTGTCATCACCCTCTGGCTCCGAGGAGTGGAGAGGAAGCCTACCTACCTAATAGCCTACCTACCTAATATAAACAACTTTGAAAGCACCAGCTACAAGTATTGTTTAAAAATAGCCCATATTGTGCCATTTCCATTAGGATGTTGGAAGCTTAACCAAATAATTCCAAGTAGTGGGGGCAGCTATGTTTTTCGATTGTACTGTTGCTAATAGAGGCACCACATTTCACACACACAGTTATAAGAGTGTGTAAAAATATATTTGTAGATACAGGGCCATTACATGATTCATGTCTTAACCCCACATAAGCCTGTATCCAACATGGCCGCCAAACAACTCAAGGCGTCTTATTGGATCAATTTCGCATGACCATACTTACAAATATATATATATTTCACCTTTATTTAACCAGGTAGGCCAGTTGAGAACAAGTTCTCATTTACAACTGCGACCTGGCCAAGGTAAAGCAAAGCAGTGCGACAGAAACAACAACACAGAGACAAACATGGGATAAACAAATGTACAGTCAATAACACAATAGAAAAATCTATATAGAGTGTGTGCAAATGTAGTAAGATTAGGGAGGTAAGGCAATAAATAGGCCATAGTGGCGAAATAATTACAATTTAGCATTAACATTGAAGTGATAGATGTGCAGATGATGATGAGCAAGTAGGGATACTGGGGTGCAAAATAGCAAAAATAAATAACAATATGGGGATGAGGTAGTTGTGTGGGCTATCTACAGATGGGCTGTGTAGAGGTGCAGTGATCGTAAACTGCTCTGACAGCTGATGCTTAAAGTTAGTGAGGGAGATATAAGTCTCCATACCTGTACGAAATAGAATGATAGTATGCCCAATAATATCTGAAAATGTTTATAGTGATGTAGAATACACAACCAAATGAGCTAGGTGGGCCAGATATAAATATATTAAATTAATCACATAATTTTGGTAAGATTGCGCCCAAAAAGGTGTCTGAATCGCTATTTTAATGGGTTTACATGAGCAATAACGTGTTGTATACTGACATTATTTGTCATAGAGTAAAACCCCTATGGGAAAAATGAATGGGTTGGAGGGATTCAATATTTTTTTTTTTTCTAGGGACATATTCCTTCAAGACAATCACGATGAGACATCGTAAACCCAAGTGTGCCCGAGCGACCTCCTGGCTCATGGACTTTAAAGGCCTGCTTTGCTGTCACCTGCTTCATCAGGGGTGTGAAGCAAAACACTTGCATTTAGCAAGAGGATTAGGTTACTCGAGATTTGTTGTTTTATTAATCATCAATATTTTCTGGAACTAGAATAAAGTAAGCCGACTCATTTACCTCATAGTATGCCCGCTCACATTTTCCTATTTATCTCCTCTCAAAAGTTTATCTTATCATTTTTATCTTATACTTAGGGTAAGGAAAATAATAGCATACCAGTTTTTTTTATGGGAAATTTTGAAATTAATTGAAACATATGATTTGTTGCCCACAAGAGTTGGTTAAAAACAAATGAATGATTTTATAACGACCATATATGTGTTATTGTTCGGCCTATCTACACCAAAATCAATAGTTAATATCAAAGCGAATAATCTAATTACATTGTAGATGTCAGTTTGCATGTATTATTATTATTATCCCATTAATATTATATAAGCTGTTTTTCTCTGCAAAACTTTCGACTTCCGTTCTTATCTCTTTTACATTCATTTCAGTGAATCTAGCTCTATTTGATGTGAAAATAAACGTGCTATTTTTTTACATTAAAGCTATCCACAGGAAAAGGGGTTGTATTTTCATCAGGCCCTCTATGGCTATGGAACGTATATTTTTCTCCCTTCCAGAAATGTCCAGACAACAGCTCTGCAGTTCACTGTAAATAAATTAATAAAATGCTCGCTTTTGTTTGGGAACGCGCTCACAAGCCCTTCTTCAGCCTATAACGGGGGAGAATAATGAACAGATGCCACTGAATTAGGAAAGAAATACTCTCCCCTCCCAAAGTACCAGTTTGGCCGGTGCTTTGGCTGGCACGTCGTGCAGCTGGCAGCGCGATGACGGGCTCCTCTTCTAGTGCTCAGGCCTACTCGTGCTGAGACATTTAGCGTTTTGCCAGCGGTTGCCCACCACCTAAAGTCAACCACCACCCCCAAAACTGTACATTATTAAACTTTTTTTTTGGGGGGGGGGGGGGATAAATCAGCTATGAAATTATTCGATAGAATTGAAGTCTTTCAAATAACATTATAACACTTTCCTCGTGTGTCCTCTATAGCCTGTCCTTCACCATCGACTGTGGAAAGATATTTTTATTACAGCCTAAAAATCACTGAGTTCCAAATAAAGAAAATGCTATAGCCTATATTTGTTAGAGGCTAGCCCTAGGCCTATAGGTTATTTGGCTATCGAAATTCTATTTTAGTTCAGCATTAGCCCATAGACCTCAAGTTTAGACAAAAATTGGGCAGGGCCTCGATCCCAGTTGCGATGTTTTGTGCGTCTAGGCTACTGTCTGTAATTTTGTGCGTCTAGGCTACTCTCTGTCATTTTGTGCCTCAAGATTTTCATGCAAGTATTCTAAAATCCGCATAAAAACAACATGCGTGTTTTTCCCCACCAGAGCTGTGTTTGCATCGAACTGACTTGTTGCAGATAAAAGGCTGTGCATGATGACGCAGTGCTTTTATTTTACATTTTTTTTTATTGCTTTTGGGAAACCGGGCCCAGGTCATTGGGCTGCAATGTTGTTGTAATTCATCACAGTTTTGTCTTTTTTTACTTTACTTCATAGACTACAACTGCACGTTGGGGAATTTATAAAGATGACAGCAAACTTTATTTTAGATATTGAAATCATACACACGCATTCTCGAATCGCGATGTAATCGGCTGTCTCGTGTAAACTTTCTCACTGTTGACGTTCAATGAATTCTTTAATATAATAATAATAATAATAATAGTACGCCTATTAATGTATTACATTTGTAAAGCGCTTTTCATTATACGGAATAATCTTAAAGTGCATAAAATTTTAAATAAAAGCCAAATAGGCTAGAAAAAAACGTGACACTACTCGACAGGGCAACTGACATAAAGTACACAGCTGGCGCTACAAAGAACAAGGACACCAAGGAGCACAGATATTAACAGATCGCTTTCCTAAAGGGAAAGTTAAAAAATTGTGAAAGGTGTATAGCAAATCGACGACGACTAAGCCTGTAAATACGGTTATTTGTCCCATGTAGTAACTATTAATTAATCTAATTTAATTCATATTGATATCTGTTGGTGGGAGAGCAATATTTTAGTTTTGGTTCAGACACGTTTAGGCCTACATTTGAGGACCTGCCAAGTTGTAGCCTAGCAAGCTGTTATCTTAATGTGGAGGGCCTATTGCCTCGCCAAAGTGCCCATGACCCCTTTGATGTTAAAACGCGAAAATATAAGTAAGGCCTATATGGCACGATAAAAAAAAACTAACATTTTCTTTCAGGCAATATCATTTTGAATCGGAGCCACCAATAAAGGTAGACCGAAGACCGTCTCACAAATAGGCTAGGCTGTTATCGTTTATTGGCTACTATTGTCTGAACACGCCCACATACGCGTGTTATTTTAGACCTATTATTTTAGCATATATCACCACAGTTTGTCTGCGTATTCTGAGCCATCTGACCATTGTATTTGATACCATATGAAAGCCATTAGGCGTTAACTTCTGAACAGAACATTAATTAGTAAGAAATATATCTGTGCAGCACAATATATCAGGCTAATTATTCCCTTTTTGTTTAGGGACAGGCCTTGATTGGCCAAACCCCTCTTCGTGCACCCCAGTGCCCGCTGCTGCTCATACCCTGGACAGACGGTGGGTCATATGGGTCCCGGGGCAGCGGTCCAAAGTGGGGAGTCCTTTCATTAAGCTACCACTGACACTATTAAATCCATCATGCTTATAAAAGACTAACACTCTACAAACACGTATGGTTCTATGCTATAAAATGAGAAAATTGAAAGCAATATTATATAATTCACATTGGCCACATTTCTAAAGATATACATGTGGTTATGAATGTGTCTTGCACTTGTTATTTGCGAAAGCAATCTCGGCGAGAACGCAATGTTATTAGAATCTGTTACATGGGCCAATGCATGGTGGTTAATTTTGTTCAAATGAAATGATTCGTTGCATCTGGATTTAACATACATAGTGGACAACAGGTGAGACAGTTTCAAATAGGTTTGTTTCAAATATATTAAACATTTGATGTATGGGCTATGTAAAAAAAAATACCCGTAAACAAACATAGTAGCGGAAAGGCATATCCAAATGTGTCATAAACTCTGGTGTAAATTTTCTACATCTATATGCTTAAAACAATTTGCGATAGACCTATGTCCCATGATGAAATGATAAAATGTAAAAAGGTCAGTTATCCTCAATTCGCAGGTATTATTAGGCAGCTGATAAAGTATGCTAATATGCTAATAATATAATTTTTGTACAATAAATGAAGTGGAGCCAAAACTTCATTACCGAGTATTAAGCATATTGTTGACATTGTTAGCCTACGAACAAATAGGCTATTTTCGGCACGCCCCATTTAAAATATTGACTCACCATGTACTGTATCAAGATTTAGAAATAAATATTGGGTTGAGTTTGTTTTGCAGTATGCTAGAATGTATGAGTGTATTGCATTATTCCCTTCTTTTAATGGAGCCAACATCTCCGATAGATTGTCACTCCATCATAGCCTGGTCCCAGGTGTGTTTGTGCTTTTCCTTACTCCATTGTCGTTGTCAAGCAAAACATGACGGCATGACAATTCCATAAGGAGTTGGCAAGATGCATAAACAGAAAAAAATCTATCGATAAATCAATCAAATATTCCGAATGGTGACATTTGCGCGATCTGTTTCCTATCGTTCATATGCACATCATGTCAATGATATCATGTCACCGTGTAACCTTGTCGGATTGGGCGGCCTGATTCTAGTTTGTGAGCTAGGCAGGCTACTTCCTGGGAAGGGGTAGGGGGAGCGGGGGAATCTATCAAATAGCGCACCTCTAACTTTGTACAGTACTAATGCAATTAGTAATGCAATTAGTAATGCAATTAGTTGTGCAATTTAGTTTGTTGTTTGAAGTGCAATAGTGTAATAATCAGGTTCTCTTCTTTATAAGTGTGTTATTCTATTTGTGTATTTGTGTGATATAGGATTTGTGAAATGTATTTGTGTTTTTTGTTAGCAATCGGGTAATAGTGTAATAATTCTATTCTCTTTTTTATTTGTATATATATACTACAATTTGTTTCTATTTGTCTTTGTTACCTCTTTTTTTATATTTATGAGTCTTATTTTTGTATATATATTTATATAGTTTTAAATGTAATGATTATTTATCTGTGTTGTTCCAAATGTCTGAATAAAAATTACAGTTAATGCAGAATGGTGCTTTTTTTAGTTGATGGGGAGGGGGTGCTGAAGGGGGGGGGGGGGGGGGGGGGGGTTCGCCCAGGGAGCTAGAACCGCCACTTTCTATTGGCCAATCAGACATGTTTCTTGCTCAACTCAATCGGTTTTCTATTAACCTTCACATTCATAAATGAGCCAAAAATGGTATTGTTGTATTTTGTTTTCATCATAAATGTGTGTCGTTCGTTTTTTTATAGGCTATCATTTCTATCGCACATCATATCACTGTGTAGCCCATATGAATTCAAAAATAATCACGGTGGCTGGCGCTCAAAGTCCAAATTAGCATATATCACATCTCCATCTATCAACATATGAGTAGCCTGTATCGTTTTTCTAGAGCAGGTATTTCCAAACTGGGGTATGCACAATGCCGTCGGGGGTACGCCAAATAAAAATGTGATTCACCTTTAAAAAACAAAAAATAAAGTTTTTTTTCTTTTTTACATTTTTTTCCTTCACATTTTCAAACAACCATTGATATTTTCCAACAGGGCTATACATTTGGGGGAGGTTTTTATCTCGCCTGAGTAGCCTCGTTTCACTGCCAAAAATAAAATTAAACCATCTAGTGTTCAGCGAAATAACAACACAATGTCAAATACAGGTAGCCTAGTCAAATAATTAACATCCAATCACATTAACGTTACTCTCTCGCGGGAATTCCACGATCTGTATGTAACCAAACGTAGCTGATGGCGCAAAAGCCATGACAGGGAGACATACTGTAGTGGAGTGGTAACGCAAGTGCAAGCAGTTGCTTCCAACGCCACTTGGGTACACTGCAGCATCCACCGAGAGGCTCTTGCTGCCAAGGGAATGCCTGACAGCTTGAAATACATTTTAGACACTACAGTGAAAACGGTTAACTTTGTTAAAGCAAGGCCCCTGAACTCTCCTGTATTTTCTGCACCATTCAATGATATGGGCAGCGCCATTTTTTAAAATTGAGAGACAAGCTTAAAGATTTCTTCACTGACCATAATTTTCATTGTCTGACCGCTTGCATGATGATGAGTTTCTCACACGACTGGCCTATCTGGGTGATGTTTTTTCTCTACTGAATGATCTGAATCTAGGATTACAGGGACTCTCTGCAACAATATTCAATGTGCGGGACAAAATTGAGGCTATGATTAAGAAGTTGGAGCTCTTCTCTGTGTGCATTAACAAGGACAACACACAGGTCTTTCCATCATTGTATGATTTTTTGTGCGCAAATGAACTCATGCTTACGGACAATGTCAAATGTGATATAGCGAAGAACCTGAGTGAGCTGGGTGCGCAGTTATGCAGGTACTTTTCCGAAACAGATGACACAAACAACTGGATTCGTTATCCATTTCATGCCCTGCCTCCAGTCCACTTACCTATATCTGAACAAGAGAGCCTCATCAAAATTGCAACAAGCGGTTCTGTGAAAATTGAATTTAATCAGAAGCCAGTGCCAGATCTCTGGATTGGGCTGCGCTCAGAGTTTCTTACCTTGGCAAATCGCGCTGTTAAGACACTGACGCCCTTTCCAACCACAGACCTATGTGAGAGTGGATTCTCGGCCCTCACTAGCATGAAAACTAAATACAGGCACAGACTGTGTGTGGAAAATGATTTAAACTGAGACTCTCTCCAATACAACCCAACATCGCAGAGTTATGTCCATCCTTTCAAGCTCACCCTTCTCATTAACCTGTGGTGAGTTATTCACCATTTTCAATGAACAAATAAGGTTTTATATGTAAGATGGTTAAACAAAGAGCAAAATTATTGATTATTATTATATTATTATTTGTGCCCTTGGTCCTATAAGAGCTCTTTGTCACTTCCCATGAGCTGTGTTGTGCCAAAAACTCACACTCATTCTTATGTTTAATAAATGTATAGTATAGTGTGTGTGTGTGGCAGGCTTACAATGATGGCAAAAAACAACATTTGAGAGTGCGCTGACCCTGGTCCTAGAGGGGGTACACAGCTGGAGGTTGAATGTTTGAAGGGTTGCTAGTATCAAATCCTAGATGCCGTTGCCTGCCGTTGTGCCCTTGAGCAAGGCACTTAATCCCCCACAACAACTGCTCCATGGGCGCCCCGTGTGGCAGCCTGAGCACCCTGTCCCTATCCAACCTGTCTGTGTGTCTTTCGGGAGTTGGGACAAAGCGGAAGTCAAAATTCGGTTGGACCTTGTGTACAATTGACAAATAAAGTTATTTTAATCTTAATTACTTGGAAGTGATCAAATGAATGTCCAAAAGATTAAGTCACAGACAGTACTTCAAAAAAATCTAACTGTATAGTTGCCGGAGACTTTAATGCAGGAAAACTGAAATCCATTTGACCTAATTTCTACCAGCATGTCATCGGTGCAACTAGAGGCGAAAAAACTCTCGATCACCTTTACTCTACACACAGAGATACATATAAAACTCTCCCTCACCGTCCATTTGGCAACTCTGACAATAACTATCCTCCTGATTCCTTCTTACAAGCAAAAACTCAAACAGGAAGTACCAGCGATAGGTCACTGTAGGGACAACGTTGTCAATGCACTTATTCATGAAGCCGGTGACTGATATGATTAAACTCCTCAATGCCATCGGATTAACCCTGGAGCATATTCCAGTTTGTGCTAGCGAAACAGTCCTGTAGGTTAGCATCTACTTCCTCGGACTACTACATCTCCCTCTGCAACTGGATCCTGGACTGGGCCTCCCCAGGGGGCCAGGGTAGGCAACAACAACGCTGACCCTTAACACGGGGGCCCCTCAGGTGTGCGTACTTAATCTCCTCTTGTACTCCCTGTTCACCCACGACTTGAGTGACCGCGCACGACACAACGGCGGTAGGCCTGACCACCGATAATGATGAGACAGCCTACGGGGAGGAGGTCAAGAAAACAGCCTCTCCCTCAACGTCAACAAGACAAAGGAGCTGATCGTAGACTACAAGAAACGGAGAGCCGAGCACGCCCCCATCCATATCGACGGGGCTGTAGTGGAGCAGGTCGAGAGCTTCAAGTTCCTCTGTGTTCCTGCAAGGTGCTACAGAGGGTAATGCGTATGGCCCAGTACATCACTGCGGCCAAGCTCCCTGCCATCCAAGACCTCTATACCAGGGCGATGTATATAGGTCCTGGATGGACCTCTATACACTCCAGCCACCCAAGTCATAGACTGTTCTCTCTTCTACCACATGGCAAGCGGTACCGATGCACCAAGTCTGGAACCGGCAGGACCCTGAACAGCTTCAACCCCAAGCCATGCGATTGGTAAATAGTTAGTTCAATAGTTACCCAATAGCTACCCCGACTATCTGCATTGACCCCTTTATGTTACTGTTTACTGTCTATCCTATTTCCCAGTCACTTTATCCCTACCTACAGTATATGTACACATCTACCTCAAATACCTCGTACCACTGCACATCGACTCGGTACTGGTACCCCGTGTATATAGTTACTCATTGTGTATTGATTTCTTGTGTTATTATTTTTCTATTATGTCTCTTTTTCTCTCTGCATTGTTGGGAAGGGCCCGTTTGTAACCATTTCACTGAATGTATGTGAAATGCTAATATGTATTACATCCAGTACAATGGAATAACTATAGTCCACTGACTATATAAGGGTAGTCAGTGGACATTCTGAATCTTGTTTGAAGTCAGTAGGTCACATGACCAAGGAGCTATTGACATTTTAAAGTTTGAATTCTCTGAATTCATAAGTGCAAAAATATTTTATGACATCCTGTGAAAAACTCTCTTGGCTGCTGGCTCTGTCACTTTCAGACATGCGCAGAGCAGACTGAAAGGGGAAGGGTAGCTCTTGACTTGAACCACAGGGGTTCTCTGTAAAGAGAGAGTCATCCAAAAGGCACAGACACACCCCTTGACTTTCAATTGGCACCCTTGACCTGTATGTATTCTCTCCTGATTGGTCTCGGTGGTGCTTAGTCAATGAGAACTCCGTTGCCGGCCCCATCATGAAGTTTTTACACAGTCTGGCCGTCTGACTAAAGTGCCAGAGGTATGAGGAGAGACGTCCTCCTTTGTATTTATGGGAACAAATATTTCCTAACACTTTGGATCCTATTCTTGGACAGTTAGAAGACACAATGCGTCCATGCAACAAACAAAAAAAAGTACGAATTACTGTCCATGAGTAACATCAACCTTTTGGGTCTGTGGGTGTTTGGGCCAATAAAGTGCCAACTCAATTCTACCACTGACTAGTCTCTCATGCCCCTATGAACGGGGACATAGGGCAATAGTTTTTCATCTAAACCAGCTCTTTTTTACTGGAGTACACTAACCCCTATTTGGGGCTCTTTTCTTGATACATAGTAGCAGTTTACCAGATAAGAAGTCAAGAAGATCAAAAAGTAGCTTGTTGTAAGGGTGTATTACGTCCTGTGCTGGCCCCATTGTCATATCCATTCTGGATTCTGAGTGGTAAAATCATAGCTGAAAAATGCCTCTATGTGTATACTGTATGTGGGAATGTCCGTCCTACATGTAGTGTTGATACACGGAATATTCCTCAACTGCATATATCATAAATTGCTATTGCAAATAGAAGTATTACGTTTAACAACTGACATTTTCAGATATTATTTTGACAAAACACACTTTAACACACTTTGGTGTTTACAATTCATTCTCTATTGTCATAGACTTGGTGGGCACTGTCATCTGTGATCTTTGTGATATGACTTTCTTTAAGCACGTACTGATGAAACTGTCACAATGTTTTTTTCTTAAAGTCTACAAACGCTCTACATTTATTCACTCTGTGATAGGGTTGGATCCTATATGCTACTTTTATTATTCTCCTGTAAATGGTTGAGTGCCTATAATTTAGGCTGTGTGTAGAATGAGGCATAAAGGAAATTACCTCTACTAGATTATAGTGATAAGGAAATCAGAATACTGTTTTGGCCTGTGTATTAATTTGCCTATAACTAATCAGAATTGCATTATGTTTTCATAAAAAAGAGAATACTTCAAAATGAGAAGATCCTGCCATGGAAAAGACGACTGGGCGGACATAAAGTGGAAAGGAGGGGAAATAACTCCATGCAGCAGGACACCTTCAGCTGTGGGGTCTTTGTAATGCAGGTTTGATAGTTATATTTTCAATAATGAATGGTTAGCTGTTATGTGCACAGAACTTCCCCAACATCCCAAATTGATTTAGAACCTTCATAAAAACACATGGAGCAACTTTGAAAAGAAATGGCTGAGGATATACTAAAAATGTCTGATATATAATGACATTTAATTCAAAGTAAATGTAAATTCTTTATTTTTATGTAGTTGTGTGGGACAGCCATATGTTCAGTTCATGCCTATGATTTCAGAGTTCAACAAAGCCAACAACTGCTTCATGTGTGCCACTGATGAAGAACCTGGATGTGGCCCAAAGACCGACTGGGTTAGAACTTTATTTAACATGTGTATAATCCTTTGACAACAGTGACGGCATGTAAGACAATTTATGATATAACACAATGGATGGCTAATTCGTCATACTGCATTGATATGTGATATTATTTATAACGTGTTACGCTTTGTTTTGTTTTAGCTTGAATGTTTTGAATGCCAACGGTGGTTCCATGTGCTGTGCCTCGGAATGAAGACAAAAGAGTTCAACAGAGTAAAGAACACAAACAGGAAGTGCTGTCTTTGTTGTTGAAAATGTACGATATACACCATCCACACTGAAGAGGCTCTGACATGTACATCAACCAGGGATAAAGAGAAAGTTAACACGGTGAAATGTTTCATACTTATTTTAAGTTAAGTGTCTGTTGACATGTTGGAAAAGATGAAAGGTCTACAATTTCTGTTTAATTTGTCAATATTCAATTGTTATTCATTTATTATCTGGTCATCATTACTGTGGTTACATGTTTAGTATATGTATTGACCAGCAAACCCACTGCAACCTACCTCACTAGCTCACTCTCCATCCCTGCTTTGGACAATTAAAAGCATGACTCTCGTACTTTGCCCTTTTCCTTTATGGTTGACATTAACGACGAAAGGAGATATTATCCGTCTCTCTCCTATTGTGTACCGCTGTTAAATAACGTGGCAAAATAAAAAACAGGGAAAATAAGTACTTAGAACTACCAATTACTGTAGATAAATATTTAAAAAAAGGGTAAACACAACACTGGACTGAACCCCCTAATTGTCAAACTAATAATATTGTACAACAATATAGAAGATACTTGACTAGAGGTTATGCAATATGGGTGTATATCCACTGCACGCTTCTTAGGTGTGTAATTGACATGACCAAGTAGCTATTGCAAATTTGAAACTATGAAAAATGTACGTTACACCGCGTGATTTTACAGTACACAAACAAGAGTGTGCAATATAGAAGGGTAGTCCGTGTACATTCTGCACCTTGTTTGAAGTCATTTAGAAATTTAGAAAAATGTATGTAAAACGTGTGAGATGAAAATAGACAAACTAAAGGGTGTGCCATGTGACCGTACATTCTGAACTTTGTATGAGTCCTCCTTTTCCGCAGCAACCAGTGATCCGGGTCAACAGCATCAATGTAACAGTTTTGCTTCTGTCCCTCTCCTTGCCTCTACCTGGGCTCGAACCAGGGACCCTCTGCACACATCAACAACTGACACCCACGAAGCATCGTTACCCATCGCTCCACAAAAGCCGTGACCCTTGCTGAGCAAGGGGAACAACTACCTCAAGGTCCCAGAGCGAGTGTCACCGATTGAAAGGCTATTAGCATGCACCCTGCTAACTAGCTAGCCATTTCACACTGGTTACACTAGCATGTCAGTCCAACATAATAATGATCATTTGAATATATGTTTAAGTTGTTGGTTGTTACTTAGAAATATTCGTTCAAATTTAGCAGCATATTACCTCGGATTTTCAACACATAAATTAAGTACTATATCAAAAAAAAAGTGAAGTAAAACCAGAAACCTTTTATTTTAAGTAAAAATCATTGATTTTCTTTTGCAATATTTACTAAGCCCGTGGGTCATTTTCTACAGTGACGATGGTCTTGTTAAGCTGCTGGAAATGTGACGGAATAAACAATGTAAGAACAAAATATCCAAGCCAGCACATCATGGTCTGGGTCGGCACAGTGGTGTAAAAAGTTTATTAGTGTGTGAATGAATATGAGTAGTACATTTGAAGAGTTCTTATATATCCCTTCAATGTCTGGTCTCTCAACGAGGAGTACTTTTGAAAGAGTGCTGTGTATTGCCGGGTATTGGGATACCTAAAACATAAGAGAAACATACAAGATTACATGTAGACTAGCAATTACTTTTGTAATAACAATGGCATTGATTATGGGTGTGGATTATCATCAATTAAAAGTTGAGTATGTGCTATGCAATCAGCTGCAGTGATAAAAACAAGACAGTATGGAGAGGGAAAGTATGGAGGACAACAGAACACGCAATAATCCCACTGTAAATTCAGTCACTATTCTATTGGAAAGACAAAAGAAATGGCACAGAACACTATAATCACACTGCAAATACATCCAAAGACTTTATAGAGGCTAACCTTTTTGTAGATCCATAGAGAGCCTTAAACATTGTCTTGATTTCGTCTGAAATACAGAGGACAGAACAGGCTGCCCCCAATATACCAGCCTTAAATACATAAATTAGACACAAACACAACATAAAAAACATGAGTATTTGATATCAAATGCATCTTACAAATCTGATCTGTTACATTTTTTTGTCAAGTTTAACATAACCGACATTTGGTCATCTCTCTCTCGCGCTGTTTGTGTGTGCCTTACCTGTTTGTGGAGGTTGCTACATTTCTCTATCACAGCTCACAGTACCCGAACTATCCACCGCTTAACTGGACAGGGCGGGATAAGACGGGGGCTAAAGGGAGGAAGGTGGAAAGAGATGTTGAAAGAGTGTATCATGGGTTGAAATATTTTTGTCAAGTTTTACAACCCAGTTTCCTGGGTTGCAACCGTAACATAACCTAGATTAAGTCGTCTGTGTGTGTTTTAGCTGAGTTTGATTTTCTCTATCAAAGCAGTCCGTCCCAACACATCAGCCTGAAATACATCAATTCGACACATTCAACATGAGTAGTTGATAGACGTAACATCTGAATGTTTTCAATTTTGCAAATTTAACTTAACCTAGATTGCGTCATATCTGTGTGTGTGTGTGTGGAGGCTGAGTTTCTCACAGCACCCAAACTATCTACAACTTAACTGGACAGCGGCAGGATTGACCCAGTCTTTCATTCTAAACATTCTATCATTCAACGTTACTATGCTAAACAAAAAAAGTGGCGGGTAGCTAGCTAGCAGAGATGCGATGATGATGAGAGACAAGAACTTCAAGAAATAACGATTGAATAAATATCCAATAGGCCTACATAGGCATAAACTATTATGGTTGGCGAGTCCGAGCTAACCAAGGTAGTTGGTGATGCCTAGTTATATAAAGGATAAATACATTTTAAAAAATGTTAATAGTGACGTTTCCGTTGATGGCACACGAGTGGAAGTACTGTCCATGGTCCTGGCTCTGGTTGGCGACAGCCAGTGCTCGCGTCTTCTTTGCTGGCATGGGAGCGATCACATTTGTCAAATGATACATTGTTGCTCAGGTTGTAGAGGCAGACAGGTATGTTTATACAACCCCAACTGTTGCAAACCAAATAGTAGCAATGGAAAATGATGTGTAGACGCTTTTTTTCCCCGAGGGAGAGGAAGTTTATGAATTCCCTGCCTGTGTTGCAGACAGTGGGAATATGACAATAACACGTCAACTCCCGCATATCAACCAATAGGCATCCAGGATCCAAACAACCAGTTTCATCATTCAAATGAGACGCACTAGCGCCATTTACTCAGGAGCGCATTGCTGGTTCGAAAACGAACCCCTCTTTTGAACAGGGTTATTCAATGCATCCCTTATGTCTACAACGTTTAAAAAACGATCTGATAGCAGAGTATGGGTTCTTAAATTAATTAATTAATTAAATGTAAGGTTCCCTTTTTAACCTTAATTATCCTAAAGGATCCCACAGGAATCTAAAGGTTCATTACTTTAAATTACCCCGAAGGATCCTCCAGGAAACGTTTATTTTTTAGGGTGTACAGTATACTAGGCTATAGGCCTATTCCTAAAACGCGGATTAAACGTTTGGTCAGTTGAATGATGAATTGTCTTTCGTTTCAATATTGGATTTGGAAACGAACCTAATGCAGAAAGTGGTTGTTGTCACCTAAATAATAGTTTAATTAACTCAGTTATGTACTCAAATAATGTATTTGTGATTCCATGGTGGAGCTCTTGCCCTTCAGCATACAGTGAGATTTTGACCCAATTTCTCAAGTCAGAAATAACTTATTTGGCCAACCACCTCATGTCAGATAATTATAAAATATTGTTTTATTTTTTGTTTTATAACATGTTTCGTTCATGTAACACATTTTATTTTGAGTGCACTCGCATTATGCATACACGGCGACATTTGATTGGAAATATTGATTTCTGACATACCTTAAAATGTGCATAATGACAATTCAGGAATGACACCAATAAAACCGAGAACCAACATTGAGAATATTGTTATTTCTCTCAATTCCTGCCACCCCACTTTCCGTCTTCTAAAAACCTCATCCAGTGTCAAAATCGGTAGGCTATTATAGCCTAACATTACGATTGTTAGTTGGGTATTTAGGGGTTTGTTGGGGTTTTGGTGAATTCAGTTGTGGAAAAGGGCGTTCAGCTCCTCGTACACGGGCGCCCTGTCATGGTGTAATAAGTGTACGTCATGAAATGGCGGCGGCACGTTTTCAGAGTGCGCGGAACCGCTGCGCGCTCCCGGTGTGCCGAACGCTTGTCCGTGGACAGCAGACATTCCGGAGTAGTGCATAGCATAGTGATAGTTCATGTCTGTGTCCGGCGACCCACACTCCAGTTGACTCACGGAAAAGTTGCCGTTGACGCACACAGGCGAGCTGTGATGGCCCCCATAGTCTGGGCTGTTGTACTCTGGGGAGATTGCCCCTGGGTAGACCGCATCGCCGTAGCCGTAGTTATGGGTCCTCATATACCGACTGGAGCCGGGTTGGCACTGAGGGCTAGACAGACGGGGACACTGGTAGGAGTAAGGGTGCACGGAGAAAGAGGAGTTGGGGACATGGAACCGGGCTCCGTCAGGACACTGCTCTGTCAAGAAGTTCCGAGAGTTGAGCTGCAGACAACCAGCAACTAGATTCGTGGTGGGCTGGGACAGGCCCTTGCACAGTGTCTGCACGTAGGATACCACATCTGGCCTTTTCCCATGGCGCAAGATCTCCCCGAGCGCCCAAATGTAATTCTTGGCCAGTCTCAGCGTCTCTATCTTTGAGAGTTTTTGCGTTTTGGAATAACAGGGGACTACTTTGCGCAAATTGTCCAGCGCAGAGTTCAAATCGTGCATACGCGTTCTCTCTCGTGTGTTGGCTTTTTGACGCCGCACCTTGGAGCGCTCAATTCGTGCTGGCGTCAGCTTGCGTTTCTTTGGCCCGCGCTTTTCGCCTATGTCTCCACCCTCGTTCTCATCACCACAGTCCTCATCGTCGACGTCATCGGCGTCATCCCCAGCCATCTCGGACTGATCCCGGCTGCTTCCCTCTCTGGCATCGCCGTCATCCAAGTCGTCGTCTTGCAGGGGACCCAGGTCTTCCTCATTGGTTTTGGAATCCTCGCCCTCGCTGTTCTCCACCCAACCCGAGAGCTTCTGGACATCCGGCAGAACCTCGCTGAATAGCCTTGTCAACATGGTGGCACTGGAAAACACATCACAAGACAGATGAGAACTATAAGCAGTTCCAGACAGTGCATGGTCTTGGTGATAGGTATACATCTATATTCGGATAAGACATAGCCTATATGTGCACTTGAGCCAAGTTCCATAGGCCTCCAATAGAATAGGCTAATGTTCTTATAAAGAACTTTAGACATAAGAACTTTAGACATGGGGTTAATTCATGAGTCTAAAATGACTTTGATTAGGCTATTCGTCAAAAATAACAGGCTATTATTAATTATTTGTTTTATCTTAGTAGGGGGTTGCTACAGAGGGGCGACAGACGGGACCAACTAAGCTCTTCCCCAATTCTACGTGCACGTGCCTTGGCGTGCAGTCTCACAGCAGGTTTTTTGGTGCTGGCCCTATCATAAGGTCCCATGGGGCACATTGTGCGGCGAGTAGACCACCCCACACAAATCAAATCAAATGTATTTATATAGCCCTTCTTACATCAGCTGATATCTCAAAGTGCTGTACACACACTATTTCTGGCCACATTCCAACACAGGCATAATAAATTGTGGACTAATTTTATAATATACCCTACCCATAAATTAAAACAAATTTCTGATGATATTTACAATTTACTTCATTGTTATTTGCATCGAATAAGAACCGATTCTACGCATGTGTGAATGGCCTAAATGGTTATGCCAATTTGACATGACAGATTTGCAGATTAGCCATAGCTTTCTTTTCTTCCCTTTCCCCTTCAAAAATTAGCAGGCTGCCACAGCAGAACTAAGTCTTCAGTCTATAGTTTTGTAGGTTATCTGGATTGGGAAAAAGAGGATAAAATCAGCTCTGGACAACTATGCTTACAGTAACATGCTGACCAGACCGCCATCGTGCGCATGTTGATTGTGTCCCTCCACAGACACGATTAGGACACGCAGGTTTAAATATCAAAACCAACTCTGAATCTACTATATTCATTTGGGGACAGGTCAATAAGCAAACATTTATGGGAATTTAGCTAGCTATCTTGCTGTTGCTAGCTAATTTGTCCTGGGATATAAACATTGGGTTGTCATTTTACCTGAAATGCACAAAGTCCTCTACCCCGACAATTAATCCACATATAAAAGTGTAATCTGAGTTAGTTTCTAGTAATCCCTCCTCCTTCAGGCTTCTTCTTTGGACTTTATATGGCGGTGTTGTTTTCCTGGGGCCCAGAGTTTTTCCTGATCTGGTAGCTTACCTAACCAACTCTAGACCCTAGTTGAGGCATTTGATTTACTTCCATATAAACAGTTACTCCAGGTGTTATAGCCTACCCACGTTTTTCAGTCGCAATTAACACATGTAATGATTTGCATGATATTGTTCAAAATGAACCCTGGTTTGTTGTAATGTTGTAAGGTAGGCCTACTGTAGCTTACTTTTATATTGTATGACAGGGTTAACCTTTCATTTTTGATAGGCTAACGTTACTTAATGACATGCTGTTATAGCAAGTCTGTATTTGGTCTTGAAGCTAAAATGTAATGTGTGTAGCCTACAGACAAGAATATAAAAACTATAATTGTCTGCTTGTGAATTGTTGCAATATTCAAGAGTGTAATATGGTTCGGTTGCATTATACAAGATTTGAATATGTTTATAAGAACCGTTTCTGTCATTGTTGAATAGTTTGTGCTTACTGGCTAGTGGTATTTACTGTCCTACTCATGGTCAATTTGAGCTGCGGACCAAGAATGTCGCGTTGCCAGCCTGTTACGGCAGATTTCCTCCTCTTCGTCTGAAGAGGAGGTGTAGGGATCGGACCAAGACGCAGAGTGGAAAGTGTTCATATTTTAATGAAAGTAAACTGAACACTTCAAGATACAAAACAACAAACGTGACCAAACCGAAAACAGTCCCGTGTGGCACGAACACTGACACGAAATACAATCACCCACAAAACCCCAACACCAAACAGGCTACCTTAATATGGTTCTCAATCAGGGACAACGATTGACAGCTGCCTCTGATTGAGAACCATATCAGGTCAAACACAGAAATAGACAAACCAGACACAAAACAATGAATGCCCACCCAACTCACGTCCTGACCCACTAAAACAAACCATTAACACAATAACTAGGGGCAGAACGTGACACAGCCACAACGAAGGTAAGGCAAGGATGTAATGTGAATTGAAAAGTAGAATTCTCTTCCGCTACCATGCTCCTCACACTCTCCTTCACATCTTGTAGTAAGAATAGGGCCATAATGCTCTGACACACAGACACACATTTACCATGTGCTGCTTAGCATGATTTCCTTTTCATTTGATTTTAGGTTATGTCAAATCAAGTCTGTCCCGAAATGGCTCCATTTCAAAGAGATATGATTTCAGGGACTTTTAAAATAAAGTCCCCAACCCCCTCTCAAACGAAACGACAAAGCTCCATCGATAAGCCTCCGATATGAATAGAATAAGGCATGTAGATATTTAGTGGGTCTATAATGCATGTCAAATTGATCGGTAAAGGCTTTGTTGTTAATAAATGTAGTTGTCCGCGCGGTGCATGGAATCAATCCCTTCCCGTGTTCGCGTTACATGATAGCTCGGATAAAGAGCGTGGAGCAGAATTAAATCATGTCTTTGACTCTGTCACGCTTGATATGAGATAAAACAACGAGGGTTGAATAATATAATTAAATTCTTGCGCAAGATACGCAGTAGCCTAGTTTCTCTAAAGAGCAATCTTATGAAATAACAAATGTTCCATTCAACCTTTGTATAAATTCTCTCGTTGGTGTTAGTTCCATAATTCGCTGAGGGCCATCCCAAAAAGGTAAACCTACCGCCGTCTTGGAGCTCGGTGAGAGGCGAATGCGCGTTTGTTTACACCATCTCCGGGTGGCCAGTCCAAGTCCACACCGCTCCTGCATGGACACTTCAATAGGTGCGGCCAAGCTCGCTGCTTTTCCGCTGTGCTATCCCTACCCCAAATACGCAGATACAGTAGTGTGGTATACTCTACCAGGGCAGGGTGGGTTACATACAAGCTATGATGCAAGGCCATATGGCTGACACATCATTGGCAAGAGTCATGACATGAGCGCGGGTGATTGACATGCGCCCGCATTCACAGAGAGTGCCTTCCGGAGGGAAGAGGAACTCGCCATCTGTCACAGCCAGTAAGAGAGAGAAAGAGAGTAACAAAAACGGAGAGAGAAGGAAATGTTCTCGTTTGATGTCGTTTTAAAGACAGATTTCACTCCTATCGGAGCATAGGCCTAACAATGGACACCCATTTATGAATCTACTTAGGTCAAGCTAGGTCATTCCTACTGTCTGGTGCCTTTTGGACCTCAACTTTTGAAAAAGAAAGTATGTTTTTTTGTTTTTGTATTCTATCAGAAAAAGGACACGTTTGATTTTCCCGAAAAACAAATTAGTCAGCTCAGGTGCATTTTCCAACCTGTTAGTGTATACTTCTAACAGGGTGGACATTTGGAGCCTAAATTAGCCATAGCTCTGTGAGTGAGCCAGATTGAGCTAGAATAATAGTGAACACTTGAACAGGATTTTAACTTATCTATCAAACATATTTTACCATTTAGTAATTGGGTACATTTTCTTCATAATTTAGCCTAACAGGGTGGAAATGTATGAGTGGAGCACACAGACTATCACGAAACATTGTAAAATAGATACAATTGAGTGTATATATTTATGTTGCTTGTTACCGTTGTTTTCCCACCAAAGAAATGATGACACTTCCTGAATGTGGTGTCATTGCAGGACGGTGTTATTTTCTTAAAGGAGAATTACAACAAAATACATTGGTGGAAAGTTATATCAGGGGCACACAGAACATTAAAATAAAATAATAAATAAAATAATATTGAAAAACACATCATTGATGAGAGAGAATTTAACTAGGACTATAAAATAATGAAGACAGATTTTAAATATTGTATTATGTTATGGCTTATATTTCTCATGGAAGTTGATGAATAACATCTGGGGACATGGCAAAAACACCTACATCCAGTGAATTCTTTGAGAAAATGCATTGAATTCCCTTTCAATATCCATATTTTTGTGGTTTTAAGGACACCTGACCATATAATTAAAGCCTAATTTGCTATTTAACACTAATTAAGAAGTGATATTTCCTGGGGACAGAAAATTCACATCATTATAGGAATGACCCAGCTATGCATTGAGGCTATATTAACAGGGATGTTATACACTACATGACCAAAAGTATGTGGACATCGAACATCTCATTCCAAAATCATTCAAATTAATATGGGTTGGTCCCCCCTTTGCTGCTATAACAGCCTCCACTCTTCTGGGAAGGCTATACACTAGATGTTGGAACATTGCTGCAGGGACTTGCTTCCATTCAGGCACAAGAGCATTAGTGATGTTGGGCGATTAGGCCTGGCTCACAGTCGGCGTTCCAATTCATCCCAAAGGTGTTCGATGGGGTTGGGGTCAGGGCTCTGTGCAGTCAAGTTCTTCCACACCGATCTCGACAAACCATTTCTGTATGGACTTCGCTTTGTGCACGGGGGCATTGTCATGCTGAAACAGGAAATGGCCTTCCCCAAATTGCTGCCACAAAGATGGAAGCACAGAATCATCTAGAATGTCATTGTATGCTGTAGTGTTAAGATTTCCCATCACTGGAACTAAGGGCTTTAGCAAGAACCATAAAAAACAGACCCAGACCATTATTCCTCCTCCACCAAACTTTACAGTTGGCACTATGCATTGGGGCAGGTAGCTTTCTCCTGGCATCCGCCAAACCCAGATTAGTTCTTCGGACTGCCAGATGGTGAAGCGTGAGTCATCACTCCAGAGAACACGTTTCCACTGCTCCAGAGTCCAATGGAGGCGAGCTTTACACCACGCTAGCCGATGCTTGACATTGCACATCTTAGGCTTGTATGTGGCTGCTCGGCCATGGAAACCCATTTCACGAAGCTCCCGACGAACAGTTATTGTGCTGACATTGCTTCCAGAAGCAGTTTGGAACTCGGAAGTGAGTGTTGCATTCGAGGACAGATTATTTTTTACGCACTACGAGCTTCAGCACTCAGCAGTCCCGTTCTGTGAGCTTGTGTGGCCTACCACTTCGCGGCTGAGCCGTTGTTGCTCCTAGACGTTTCCATTTCAAAATAACAGCACTTATAGTTGACCGAATTTGACGAACTGACTTGTTGGAAAGGTTGCATCCTATGATGGTGCCACGTTAAAAATCACTGAGCTCTTCAGTAAGGCTAATCGACTACTGCCAATGTTTATCTATGGAGATTACATGGCTGTGTGCTCGATTTTATACAGTTGTCAGCAACGGGTGTGGCTGAAATAGCCGAATCCACTAATTTGAAGGGGTGTCCACATACTTTTGTATATATAGTGTATATCACTGTTTCTTGCAATTAGAGAAAATATATAATCAATGTGAATTCCACACCAAACCACAAAGCTAACCACAAAGACCACCAAGGTTCATTTGGCTAAATGAGTCATTTGAACAGAGATAATCAGGGCTGTGCTCTGAGAGAGCCTCCTAGCTTAGAGATGCCCACATGCCTGGCAGTGCTAGTGGGCAGGATACTGATGGGTGGTGGGACAATGTGGAATCAAAGAGGGGCAAAAGAAGAGATAGAGAGGCATATGTTAAGGAAACTGTATTGAGAATAAGCTTCAATAGCCACATTCTTAATAATCGTCCAAACCCTGAATTTTCGGCAGGATATCCATCTGGATATGGGGAGAGGGGCTTACGGACCCAGGTGCCCAATTTGTGCCAGCATGCATATGGGTTGCGGGTTTGTCATGTCATTGAATATAATTGTCACAAGCTGAATAAAATTATATTTTGAATGATGTTAATTTTATTTATTTAACCTTTATTTGATTAGGCAAGTCAATTGAGAACAAATTCTTTGTATTAGGCTACAGAAATGTGTACCAGCAGTTACAAGGCCCCAGATCTCTTTTTAGCTAGCTAGTTGGCGAGATCTGACGTTGACGCCTAGACGGTCACAGATTGGTTGGATCCAAAAATGCAGTCTGCAAATCCATGGCAACGGACGAATGCGCCAATGATATGGGTCTTAATATCTTAAACAAATGCATATAAATCACTTATCAATTTCAAAATACTTATTTTCTAAACTAAATATAGGGTGATAGGTAGCCTTGTGGCTAAAAGGTTGCTAGATCGAACCCCCGAGCTGACAAGGTAAAAATCTGTCGTTCTGCCCCTGAACAAGGCAGTAACCCACTGTTCCTAGGCCGTCATTGTAAATTGTGTTCATCATGGTAGATACAACTTGCTTAAATCATAAGTAAATTATATTGAAAAGCAATATACTTTGTACATATTCAACTTGGGAAATCAGTTAGCGATTGCCCTTACCGAGTAAGATTTTACGCACAGGAGGGGGGCCCCAGACTATGCTTCGCACCCATGGGGGTGAAAGCTAAGCTCTGCCCCTGAACTGAATGCAACAATAGCCATATTCCTTTAAATGTTATAATATTGGCTATACCATATGGTAATTGCCATGGCCTATATACCTTTGATGATAGCATGATATAGAGCATGAAACAGAAGAAGCGTCAAAGCAGGACACTCAGGTATGCTTACATTGATTGACATTAAACCTTTTCAAAGGAAATAATAAGAATGCCAAAACTATCTGGCCTAAAGCTATTGACACAGTCTCAGATACAGGGTTTGAGGTCCACAACACTGCTGGTTTTCAATCTTCTCTATTCTGGGACTAATACAGGGCTGAATGGGGAAACCTGGGATGCGTTCAGTACATGTTTACGTTCTGGAACCTTTAATTGAATGGAAACGGTGCTTTACTGAACGACCAGTTGAAAAACAGGGAGGGGTTGGGTTGTGGGTTGCGGGAACGCTGTCAGCATGGCCACTGCCTTTTGAATATATGTCACTCAATGCTTCAAGAAACACCTCGCACACCCACCAAACGGTGGCAAACGTACCTCAAAGTCTGTTGAATAACTTTTGGGGGGAAACGTGTTCAGTACAAACCGTTCTGCAACTTAGCAAACGTTCAAGCAAACTGAACGCACCTCAGGGGAGTGGGCTCTCACGGCCAATCAATGACATTCAATCAATAAAGAAAAACAGCAGTATAGTAAACCACAAGGCTCGCACGCAAAAAAGGAAGAGAAAAACCTGTGCACAGCAGTGTGTCTAGATCCAGTTGCTGGTTTTGGCATTATTATGAAATTATATTTGTTATACGTTACAGGCAAGATGGAAGCATTTCAGATCAATTAATGGCTAAGGTACTAGCATTAACAAAGTTGTGGGTTTAATTCCCACCCAGGTTATTTCTGCTGGTTGTTGTTGCGGCGGAAAAGAGGCTGCCCAAAAGCGGATTACTCTGCGGCTGCCGGCTATAGGATACTTTTTCTCAAAATCGAATAGATACTTTATTGTCCATTTGAGGAACAGAAATGTGTCTTCTGCCTCCCTCATATACACACACGGAATGGCAAAGGGTCAGCCATGGAGCACAGTGCCACAGGATGGCGAGCAGTTTTAGGGCTTAAGTGTCTTGCTCTAGGCCACGACAGGAGGTATCTGGGATCAGAGACCAGCAGCCATCAGGTTCCCACAGTTCAGTTTATATGCCCTGCTTGGGCTTGAAACAACATTCCATCTACTAGTCTGCCTTCTGAACCTCTTGGCAAGTGGTTCTCAACCTTTTCTTTTCCAAGGCCCTTCTAAAATGCTTTCAGAAAATCTGGGGACCTCCTACGTCAGAGATAAAAATGTATATGCAAATTGTGATTGATATTCATTGTCAACGCTCAAAATGTGAAAATGAACATTGTTTTAAATATTTTAATTCCTGACAAACAGTACTCTCCTATTAAAAGGTAAGATATTTTGTCCTTACTGTAGCTATTTAAAATGTGTATGTTTTCTCCCTGCCTTCAGGGAAAAGCTCTCTGAGGCCCTCCTGGGGTCCTAGCCCCCCTGGTTGAGAACCTTACCTGCTACCTCATTATCAACAACCCTAAATTAAGATATGTTGGCCTATATGCCCTTATAGTGTATGCCTCTGTTTCTGTTCCCTCATAAGGGGTTGAAGTTGGTTAAATGCATTAAAGTGTGTTCTACAAAGTGGAATGTGCCAGGGAGTCTACCAATCAGCACCTTTGAGCACTACTCTGTATATGATGCATGGCTGACATCTAGTGGTCGTAAACAGGTACTGTAGTAGTATGCCTACACCTAAATCATTCCGAGTCTCTTTTTTTCAATGGCAATAAGACTGGTTGATACGACCACCATTGGCAATTTTAGCTTATAAATCTTGGTGGGGTAAACTCAGCCAATGTTTTTTTTTAGATGCATGCATCTAAACAATAGATTAAATGCAATTTAACAGCGACAAACGGTGTCCACAAACTGTTAGGGCCTCCATAGAGCTCTCCCGACAGCAGAGCTTTCCTTTCAGCACCATGGAGTGAATCCTTACCACCGCTACAGCTGGCTATCGGCGGAGCCTCCTATGGCAGCGAAACAGATCACTCAGCTTCATTTACTGCCTTTTTAAAAACCATTGCTGATATGTCTGGGTCACACCCTGATCTGTTTCACCTGTCCTTGTGATTGTCTCCACCCCCTCCAGGTGACGCTTATTTTCCCCAGTGTATTTAGTCCTGTGTTTCCTGTCTCTCTGTGCCAGTTCGTATTGTATGTTTCCAAGACATCCAGTGGTTTTCCCGGTCTCCTGATTTTTGCATTCTCCTTTTTCTAGTCCTCCTGATTTTGACCTTTGCCTGTTTCTGGACTCTGTACCCGCCTGCCTGACCATTCTGCCTGCATTGACCATGAGCCTGTCTGCCACTCTGTACCTCCTGAACTCTGATCTGGTTTTGACCTTTTTGCCTGTCCACGACCATTCTCTTGCCTACCCCTTTTGATTAATAAACATTGTAAGACTCCAAATATCTGCCTCCTGTGTCTTCATCTGGGTCTCGCCTTGTGCCTTGAAAGTAAGACTGAAAAGAGATGGTGGGCCACATATTAGCAGAACAGTGCTTCTATGGTATTACAGTGCCTTGCAAAAGTATTCATCCCCCTGGCGTTTTTTCTATTTTGTTGCATTACAACCTGTAATTTAAATTGATTTTTCGAGGTTTATATCATTTGATTTACACCACTTTTGATTTAAGCCACTGTATGTAAAAGGCTGTTTATTCGACATGGACCTGTTACTACATTTGAAAGTTATCAAAACCCTTGTTTAGAATATCTACATAAATTCAGCAATTGCATTCTACTCATAATACTCTGTAGGCTACTGACCTATTCAAAGCTTCCTCCATCATCTCACTATACATCTGCCTGTAGTTATTGAACTCAACCTGCAAGTGTTAAGTTTGTTTTTATTGAGTGGTGGGAAACAGCTGAGGGCAAGGTTCTGACAAATGGGTGTGTCTTGGTGGTGGCAAGGACACACCCAAAAAACTCCCATGTCAAACCACACCCCCAAGCCAAATCATGTTTTGCTTCTGTCATGGCTTCCAGCATTTGTTGAGGAGCAAGCCAAAAAACAAGGCCAAATAAGCGGGTGCGGTTCCCCTTTAAACCTAACAACTCACATCAAATCAAATCAAATTTTATTTGTCACATACACGTGTTTAGCAGATGTTATTGTGGGTGTAGCGAAATGCTTGTAAACTCAGCTTAATCCTGCTAGGGTCAGATGTTGCCCACACCAATATGCACATTTCACAACACGTACATGTTCGATGGACGCACAACACTTCAAGATAGAAAAACAGCATGTGAGAGTCGGTCACTACATAGCTTGCATTTTCTCAAAACTGCATTTTTCTTTTTTGATGGGGTTTAACAGAGGTTGGCATCCAATGTTTATGGTGCATTACCGCCGCCAGCTGGACAAGGTATTGAATGAGAAAATAAAAAACATGATACAAAATAAGACACGTCAACTAACAAAACCCATCCCAATTCTTCAATCACAGTCCACTCCAAAATACATCCCTACACAGGCTCAGGGGCCTGTGATGGCGGGTCATTCACAGACAGGATTTCTTGCACGTCCTAAGCTGTGAAATCACAAAGACCCCAAAAAACGTTCAGCTGCATTCACAATGATTCAAATTTTCTTCTCTGCTTGTGCTGTACAGTTAATGATCATTGCATTAAATAATACAAAGTCCACCTTTTAAACATGTAGCATTTCACTATCCCTCGGATGATGATGAGAAACCTTCACTAGTTGTGGTGGCTCTACTACCATTGTTTCTTCCCCGCCACTCGTTCCTTCCAATCTTCTCACAGCCACCAGATAGGAGACATGCTGGACATTCCTTACCCTTGGCACCTCGGTCTCCTTCACCTCGGTCTAACATTGCACTCCGGGAATTCAGGCGCATGTTCGCTTCCACAATTGGAGCATTTCACTTGATCTGGCATATGATAATCTTCCCTCCTGCACACACTTGACACATGACCAAATATTTTATATTTATGACACTGAAGGGGCTTTGTGCACAAAAGCTCTGACAGGGTATCTCATGAATCCTAACTTTATATGAGAAGAGAGAGACTCTTCATAAAAGAACAGTAGCATGGATGCAGTAAAATTATTTTCTCCATCCACCATACAGGTCAGTCTAGGTGCCCTAACCACTCCATCTGTCTTCAGTTATATCCTCTGCCTTTACTTCTAGTGCCACCCCAGAAATGACCCCTTTATAGGCGCCCTGCTACAAAAATCCATACAGGAAACATTCCACTTCGATATCTTTTGGTAGTCTTAATACACGCTTCTTCTCCTCTGCAGAAGCACAAAAAATCTATATAAGACCACTTCTTGTGACTCTCACCGATTTCACACTTTCCTCCAACACATTCCAGATTTTCCTCGAGACGTTACACGGATTTCCCAGGTAGCATTAATCCAAAACCAACTACAAAGCAAACTAAAAATGAATCTAGTGGTTTCCCATTTTCCACCACAGCTTTACTTCTCTTGTTTCCCTTTTTCTTTGCCACTCATTCTCACTCTCCGTGTTACTATCTTCACCCGACTCACTAGCAGTTTGAAACAAAACCTCAGTTTCCGCCATCTTCCCGTTCCTCTCAGGACACAAAAACTTCCCCTTTCAGGTCTCTCATGGCTCGGAGCGGAAAGATGTCGGTAGGTGAACATGCTCTGACTTGAGGTTTGCGTGGGCAGAGCCTTGGAGTGTGTCCAAGCGCCCTGATTGGTTGGAATTGAGATAGGCGATTGACAGGTCTGAAGGTCAGGTTAAGAGGGTCTGCCTTTAAAAAAAAGAAGATAAATCATTATTTAAATAAGTAATCCCACTTTCATTCATTTACATTTTCTTAATTTATTTATTTCTGTATTTCTTCCTCCAATATGATGAGGGTTGTCAAGCAAACATATGTGGGTCGTATCTAACACACCATTGGTTGATAAATATCACGGCACGTTGCTCAATTTAATTTGCCTGGGCTGCATTCAGTACGACAGAACTGTGTTCAACGTTGAATTAAACAGAAACGGTAATATACTGAACGAACAGTTGAAAAACTGTGCGATTATGGTTACCAGAGGGCAATTGTCTATGGTGTGTTGCACTAGGACTCTGTTATCACCTGCACTCTGGTGAAGTCGTAGGGCAAATTTCTTGAAATTGTTAAGAACTAACCAGGTCCACTTCTGTGTTCGTTGTAGAAGCTAGCTACAACGAATGGTGTTTTAGATACCACATTTATTGACAACCCCCTCATTATCATATTAAGGAAATACATAAATAAATAAATGCATAAATATACTGAACAAAAACATAAGCACAAAGTGTTGGTCCCATGTTTCATGATCTGAAATAAAAGATCCCAGAAATGTTCAATACATTTTTTACATTTGAGTCATTTAGCAGACGCTGTTATCCAGAGTGACTTCCAGGAGCAATTAGGGTTACGTGCCTTGCTCAAGGGCACATTGACAGATTTTTCACCTAGTCGGTTTGAGGATTCAAAACAGCGACCTTTTGGTTACTCGCCCAACGCTCTTAACTAGGCTGCCACAAAAAGCTGACTTCTCAAACATGTTGTGCACAAATTTGTTTACATCCCTGTTAGTGAGCATTTCTCCTTTGCCAAGATAATCCATCCACCTGACAGGTGTGGCATATCAAGAAGCTGATTAAACAGCATGATCATTATACTGGGGACAATAAAAGGCCACTAAAATGTGCAGTTTTGTCACAATACAATACCACAGATGTCTCAAGTTTTGAGGGAGCGTGCAATTAGCATGCTGACTGCAGGAATGTCCACCAGAGCTGTTGTGAGAGAATTGAATGTTAATTTCTCTACCATAAGCCGCCTCCAACGTCATTTTAGAGAATTTGGCGGTACGTTCTACCGGCCTCACAACCGCAGACCACGTGTAACCACGCCAGCCCAGGACCTCCACATCCGCTTTCTTTACCTGTGGGATCGTCTGAGACCAGCCACCTGAACAGCTGATGAAACTGTGGGTTTGCACAACCGAAGAAGTTCTGCACAAACTGTCAGAAACCGTCTCAGGGAAGCTCATCTGCGTGCTTGTGATCCTAACCAGGGTCTTGACCTGACTGCAGATCGGCGTCGTAACCGACTTCAGTGGGCAAATGCTCACCTTCCATGGCCACTGGCTCGCTGGAGAAGTGTGCTCTTCACAGATGAATCCCAGTTTTATCTGTACTGGGCAGATGGCAGATAGTGTGTATGGCGTTGTGTGGGCGAGCGGATACTGGTGTCAACACTGTTAACAGAGTGCCCTAGGGTAGCGGTAGGGTTATGGTATGGGCAGGCATAAGCTACGGACAACAAACACAATGCATTTTATTGATGGCAATTTGAATGCACAGATATCGTGACGAGGTCCTGAGGCCCATTGTCGTGCCATTCATCCACCGCCATCACCTCATGTTTCAGCATGATAATTCACAGCCCCATGTCGCAAGGATCTGTACACCATTTCTGGAAGCTGAAAATGGCCCAGTTCTTCCATGGCCTACATACTCACCAGACATGTCACCCATTGAGCACGTTTACGACGTGTACGACACCGTGTTCCAATTCCTGCCAATATCCAGCAACTACTCACAGGCATTGAAGAGGAGTGGAACAACATTCCACAGGCCACAATCATCAGCCAAATCAACTCTATGCGAAGGAGATGTGTCGCGCAGCATGAGGCAAATGGTGGGCACACCAGATACTGACTGGTTTTCTGATCCACGCCCCTACCTTTTTAAGGTATCTTAACTTTTTTTGTGACCAACATACGCATATCTGAATTCCCAGTCATGTGAAATCCATAGATTACGGCCTAATGAATTTATTTCAATTGACTGATTTCCTTATATGAACTGCTACTCAGTAAAATCTCAGAAATTGTTGCATGTTGCATTTATATTTTGGTTCAGTGTATATAAATGAATAAAATGGACGAAAGTGAATAATTAGATAAATAATTGAATACATACAGTCGTGGCCAAAAGTTTTGAGAATGACACAAATATTATTTTTCACAAAGTCTGCTGCCTCAGTGTCTTTAGATATTTTTGTCAGATGTTACTATGGAATACTGAAGTATAATTACAAGCATTTCATAAGTGTCAAAGGCTTTTATTGACAATTACATGAAGTTGATGCAAAGAGTCAATATTTGCAGTGTTGACACTTCTTTTTCAAGACCTCTGCAATCCGCCCTGGCATGCTGTCAATTAACTTCTGGGCCACATCCTGACTGATGGCAGCCCATTCTTGCATAATCAATGCTTGGAGTTTGTCAGAATTTGTAGGTTTTTGTTTGTCCACCCGCCTCTTGAGGATTGACCACAAGTTCTCAATGGGATTAAGGTCTGGGGAGTTTCCTGGCCATGGACCCAAAATATCGATGTTTTGTTCCCCGAGCCACTTAGTTATCACTTTTGCCTTATGGCAAGGTACTCCATCATGCTGGAAATGGCATTGTTCGTCACCAAACTGTTCCTGGATGGTGGGAGAAGTTGCTCTCGGAGGATGTGTTGGTACCATTCATTATTCATGGCTGTGTTCTTAGGCGAAATTGTGAGTGAGCCCACTCCCTTGGCTGAGAAGCAACCCCACACACGAATGGTCTCAGGATGCAAAACTGTTGGCATGACACAAGACTGATGGTAGCGCTCACGTTGTCTTCTCCGGACAAGCTTTTTTCAGGATTCCCAAACAATCGGAAAGGGGATTCATCAGAGAAAATTACTTTATCCCAGTCCTCAGCAGTCCAATCCCTGTACCTTTTGCAGAATATCAGTCTGTCCCTGATGTTTTTCCTGGAGAGAAGTGGCTTCTTTGCTGCCTTTCTTGACACCAGGCCATCCTCCAAAAGTCTTCGACTCACTGTGCGTGCAGATGCACTCACACCTGCCTGCTGCCATTTCTGTACTGATGGTGCCCTGATCCCGCAGCTGAATCAACTTTAGGAGACGGTCCTGGCGCTTGCTGGACTTTCTTGGACGCCCTGAAGCCTTCTTCACAACAATTGAACCGCTCTCCTTGAAGTTCTTGATGATCCGATAAATGGTTAATTTAGGTGCAATCTTACTGGCAGCAATATCCTTGCCTGTGAAGCCCTTTTTGTGCAAAGCAATGATGACGGCACGTGTTTCCTGGCAGGTAACCATGGTTGACAGAGGAGGAACAATGATTCCAAGCACCACCCTCCTTTTGAAGCTTCCAGTTTGTTATTCGAACTCAATCAGCATAACAGAGTAATCTCCAGCCATGTCCTCATCAACACTCACACCTGTGTTAACGTGAGAATCACTGACATGATGTCAGCTGGTCATTTTGTGGCAGGGATGAAATGCAGTGGAATTTTTTGTTGTTTTGTTAGTTTGTTTAGTGTTTATTTTGTTTATTAAAGAAGAATGTATTCAAATCACGCTCCGCCTTGGTCTCATCGTTATGACGAACGTGACAGAGCAACCCACCAAAAAAGGACCAAGCATCATGCTAAAGAGGAGTGGACATCTTGGACCAGGGAGAAAGAGGAGTGGAGGACATCCTGGACCTGGGAGGAGGTAATGGCAGGGGACAAGACATGGAAGCAGGTGGAGATAGCACAGGAGGAACGGCAACAATATGAGGGTACACGGCTGGCACGAAAGCCCGAGAGGCAGCCCCAAGATTTTTTTTGGGAGGGGGCACACGAGGAGACCTGAGCCAACTCCTCGTGCTTACTGTGGGGAGCGTGTTACTGGTCAGGCACAGTGTTATGCGGTGGAGCGCACGGTGTCTCCAGTGCGCTATTCTAGTCCGGTGCGCTCTATTCCAGCTCCTTGCATTGGCCGGGCTAGAATGGGCATCCAGCCAGGAAGGAGGATGCTGGCTCAGCGCTCCTGGTCTCCAGTGTACCTCCTTGGACCAGGATATCCTGCGCCGGCAGGGCATATCCTGCATTTGCAGGGCAAAAATAAACATCCAGCCAGGACGGGTTGTGTCAGCTCTACACTCCAGACCTCCAGTACGCCTCCACAGTCCAGTACGTCCTGTGCCTGCTCCCCGCACTCGCCCTGAGGTGTGTGTCACCAGCCCAGTACCACCAGTGCCGACACCACGCACCAGGCTTCCAGTGCCTCCAGAGTCCAGTACGTCCTGTTCCTCCTCCCCGCACTCGCCCTGAGGTGCGTGTCCTCAGCCCGGTACCACCAGTTCTGGCACCACGCACCAGGCTTCCAGTGCGCTTCCAGGGTCCAGTACGCCCTGTTCCTGCTCCTCGCACTCGCCCTGAGGTGCGTGTCCTCAGCCCGGTACCACCAGTTCCGGCACCATGCACCAGGCCTACAGTGCGCCTCGGCAGTCCAGAGCGTCCGGCGACAGTACCCAGTCCAGAGCGTCCGGCGACAGTACCCAGTCCAGAGCGTCCGGCGACAGTACCCAGTCCAGAGCTTCCGGCGAGAGTACCCAGACCGGAACCTCCAACGACGGGCCACAGTCCGGAACCTCCAACGATGGGCCACAGTCCGGAACCTCCAACGACGGGCCACAGTCCGGAACCTCCAACGACGGGCCACAGTCCGGGAACCTCCAACGACGGGCCACAGTCCGGAACCTCCAACGACGGGCCACAGTCCGGAACCTCCAACGACGGGCCACAGTCCGGAACCTCCAACGACGGGCCACAGTCCGGGAACCTCCAACGACATGCCACAGTCCGGAACCTCCGACGGCGGGCCACAGACCGGAACTTCCAGCGACGATTTCCAGTCCGGAGCCTCCAGCGACGATCCTCAGTCCGGAGCCTCCAGCGACGATCCCCAGTCCGGGGTCTCCAGCACCGGTCCCCAGCCCGGGGTCTCCAGCGACGGTCCCCAGTCCGGGGTCTCCAGCGACGGTCCCCAGCCCGGGGTCTCCAGCGACGGTCCCCAGCCCGGGGTCTCCAGCGACGGTCCCCAGCCCGGGGTCTCCAGCGACGGTCCCCAGCCCGGGGTCTCCAGCAACGGTCCCCAGCCCGGGGTCTCCGGCGATGAGCCACGGTTCAGCTCAACAAAGGCGGAGGGACCAGGGTAAAGATGGGGGGCGGCGTCCAGAACCAGAGCCGCCACCGAGGTTAGATGCCCACCCAGACCCTCCCATATAGGTTTAGGTTTGCGGCCGGGAGTCCGCACCTTTGGGGGGGGTACTGTCACGCCCTGACCTTAGTTATCTTTGTTTTATTTATTATTTGGTTAGGTCAGGGTGTGACAAGGGTGGTTTGTTAAGTTTTTGTATTGTCTAGGGGGTTTTGTATGTCTCAGGTTTTTTCTAGTCTAGGTGTTTATATGTCTATGGTTGCCTAGATTGGTTCTCAATCAGAGGCAGCTGTTTATCGTTGTCTCTGATTGGGGACCATATTTAGGTAGCCATATTCCTTGGGTATTTTGTGGGTTGTTATTCTATGTTTAGTTGCCTGTTCTGCACTAGACATATAGCTTCACGTTCGTTTTGTTGTTTTGTTAGTTTGTTTAGTGTTTATTTTGTTTATTAAAGAAGAATGTATTCAAATCACACTGCGCCTTGGTCATCGTTATGACGAACGTGACACATGGGCAGCGTCCCATGTCTCCTCCGAGTGCCGAAACCATTCATCCACCGCAGGAGCCTCAATCTGGCTCTGATGCCATGGTGCCAGGACCGGCTGATAACCTAGCACACACTGGAAAGGTGATAGGTTAGTGGAAGAGTGACGGAGGGAGTTTTGGACCATCTGCGCCCAGGGGATGAACACCACCCACTCCCCCGGCCGGTCCTGGCAATAGGACCGCAGAAACCTACCCACATCCTGGTTAACTCTCTCCACCTGCCCGTTACTCTCGGGGTGAAAACCTGAGGTAAGGCTGACCGAGACCCCCAGGCGCTCCATAAACGCCCTCCAGACTTTAGATGTGAATTGGGGACCCAGATCAGAAACTATATCCTCAGGCACCCCGTAGTGCCGGAAGACGTGGGTGAACAGGGCCTCCGCAGTCTGTAGAGCCGTAGGGAGACCGGGCAAAAGAAGGAGACGGCAGGACTTAGAAAACCGATCCACAACAACCAGGATCGTGGTATTACCCCGTGACTGGGGAAGATCCGTCACGAAATCCACCGATAGGTGTGACCACGGCCGTTGTGGAACGGGAAGGTGTTGTAATTTCCCTCTGGGCAGGTGTCTGGTTGCCTTGCACTGGGCGCACACTGAGCAGGAGGAAACATAAACCCTCACGTCCTTAGCTAACGTGGGCCACCAGTACTTCTCAGTAAGACAGCGCACTGTCCGACCGATGCCAGGATGACCAGAGGAGGGTGACGTGTGGGCCCAACAGATCAAACGATCGCGGACATCAGACGGAACGTATAGACGCCCAACTGGACACTGTGCGGGAGTGGGCTCTGTGAAGCCCGCTCGATGTCGGCGTCCACCTCCCATACCACCGGTGCCACCAGGCAAGAAGCCGGAATTATGGGAGTGGGATCCGCGGACTGCTCCTCTGTGTCATACACCCGGGACAGCGCGTCTGCCTTCACGATCTGGGAACCTGGTTTGTATGATAGGGTGAAAACAAAGCGGGTGAAAAACATGGCCCACCTCTCCTGGCGAGGGTTCAGTCTCCCCGCCGCCCGGATGTACTCCAGATTGCGGTGGTCAGTCCAAATGAGGAAAGGGTGTCTAGCCCCCTCAAGCCAATGTCTCCACGCCTTCAGAGCCCCGACAACAGCCAACAGCTCCCGATCCCCCACATCATAGTTTCGCTCCGCCGGGCTGAGCTTCTTCGAAAAGAAAGCACAGGGGCGGAGCTTTAGTGGCGTACCTGAGCGCTGAGACAGCACAGCTTCTATCCCAGCCTCGGACACGTCCACCTCTACTATGAATGCCAAGGAGGGATCAGGATGAGCCCTGTCCGCCCTAGCTGACCACTGCAGTCGCACCGGTCCCCCCTTCAGCAAGGAGGTAATGGGAGCCGCTACCTGACCAAAGCCCTGGATAAACCTCCGGTAGTAGTTGGCAAACCCTAAGAACCGCTGCACCTCCTTTACCGTGGTTGGAGTCGGCCAATTACGGACGGCTGAAATGCGGTCATTCTCCATCTCCACCCCTGACACGGAAAGGTGGTACCCTAGGAAGGAGAAGGACTGTTGGAAGAACAGACATTTCTCAGCCTTGACGTACAGGTCATGCTCCAACAGTCGACCAAGCACCCTGCGTACCAGGGACACATGCTCGGCGCGTGTGGCGGAGTATATTAGAATGTCATCTATATATACACCACCACACCCTGCCCATGCAGGTCCCTGAAAATCTCATCTACAAAGGATTGGAAGACTGATGGAGCATTCATCAACCCGTACGGCATGACGAGGTACTCATAGTGCCCAGAAGTGGTACTAAATGCCGTCTTCCACTCATTCCCCGCCCGGATACGCACCAGGTTGTAAGCACTCCTGAGATCCAATTTTGTGAAGAAGCACGCCCCGTGCAATGACTCTGTCACACTGACTATGAGAGGTAACGGGTAACTGTACTTTACCGTGATCTGATTAAGACCTCAATAGTCAATACACGGGCGTAAACCTCCATCCTTCTTCTTCACAAAAAAGAAACTCGAGGAGGCAGGTGAAATGGAAGGCCGAATGTATCCCTGTCCCAGAGATTCGGTGACATATGTTTCCATAGCCGCCGTCTCCTCCTGTGACAGAGGATACACGTGACTCCTGGGAGGTGCTGCGTCTACCAAGAGATTTATCGCACAATCCCCCCGTCGATGGGGTGGTAATTGAGTAGCCTTCTTCTTACAGAAGGCGAGTGCCAAATCGGCATATTCGGGGGGAATGTGCATGGTGGAGACCTGGTTTGGACTCTCCACCGTAGTTGCACCAAAGGAAACACCTACACACCTCCCTGAGCACTGACGGGACCATCCCTTGAGAGCCCTCTGTTGCCACGAAATAGTGGGGTCATGTGAGGCCAACCAGGGAAGGCCCAACACAACAGGAAAAGCATGAGAGTCGATCATCAGAAAGAGACTAATTCTCTCCTCATGACCCTCCTGCATTATCATAAAGAGTGGAGCTGTGACCTCCCTAATTAGCCCTGACCCCAAAGGACGACTATCTAAGGCATAGCCATAAGCCGCCTCCAACGTCATTTTAGAGAATTTGGCGGTACGTTCTACCGGCCTCACAACCGCAGACCACGTGTAACCACGCCAGCCCAGGACCTCCACATCCGCTTTCTTTACCTGTGGGATCGTCTGAGACCAGCCACCTGAACAGCTGATGAAACTGTGGGTTTGCACAACCGAAGAAGTTCTGCACAAACTGTCAGAAACCGTCTCAGGGAAGCTCATCTGCGTGCTTGTGATCCTAACCAGGGTCTTGACCTGACTGCAGATCGGCGTCGTAACCGACTTCAGTGGGCAAATGCTCACCTTCCATGGCCACTGGCTCGCTGGAGAAGTGTGCTCTTCACAGATGAATCCCAGTTTTATCTGTACTGGGCAGATGGCAGATAGTGTGTATGGCGTTGTGTGGGCGAGCGGATACTGGTGTCAACACTGTTAACAGAGTGCCCTAGGGTAGCGGTAGGGTTATGGTATGGGCAGGCATAAGCTACGGACAACAAACACAATGCATTTTATTGATGGCAATTTGAATGCACAGATATCGTGACGAGGTCCTGAGGCCCATTGTCGTGCCATTCATCCACCGCCATCACCTCATGTTTCAGCATGATAATTCACAGCCCCATGTCGCAAGGATCTGTACACCATTTCTGGAAGCTGAAAATGGCCCAGTTCTTCCATGGCCTACATACTCACCAGACATGTCACCCATTGAGCACGTTTACGACGTGTACGACACCGTGTTCCAATTCCTGCCAATATCCAGCAACTACTCACAGGCATTGAAGAGGAGTGGAACAACATTCCACAGGCCACAATCATCAGCCAAATCAACTCTATGCGAAGGAGATGTGTCGCGCAGCATGAGGCAAATGGTGGGCACACCAGATACTGACTGGTTTTCTGATCCACGCCCCTACCTTTTTAAGGTATCTTAACTTTTTTTGTGACCAACATACGCATATCTGAATTCCCAGTCATGTGAAATCCATAGATTACGGCCTAATGAATTTATTTCAATTGACTGATTTCCTTATATGAACTGCTACTCAGTAAAATCTCAGAAATTGTTGCATGTTGCATTTATATTTTGGTTCAGTGTATATAAATGAATAAAATGGACGAAAGTGTGAATAATTAGATAAATAATTGAATACATACAGTCGTGGCCAAAAGTTTTGAGAATGACACAAATATTATTTTTCACAAAGTCTGCTGCCTCAGTGTCTTTAGATATTTTTGTCAGATGTTACTATGGAATACTGAAGTATAATTACAAGCATTTCATAAGTGTCAAAGGCTTTTATTGACAATTACATGAAGTTGATGCAAAGAGTCAATATTTGCAGTGTTGACACTTCTTTTTCAAGACCTCTGCAATCCGCCCTGGCATGCTGTCAATTAACTTCTGGGCCACATCCTGACTGATGGCAGCCCATTCTTGCATAATCAATGCTTGGAGTTTGTCAGAATTTGTAGGTTTTTGTTTGTCCACCCGCCTCTTGAGGATTGACCACAAGTTCTCAATGGGATTAAGGTCTGGGGAGTTTCCTGGCCATGGACCCAAAATATCGATGTTTTGTTCCCCGAGCCACTTAGTTATCACTTTTGCCTTATGGCAAGGTACTCCATCATGCTGGAAATGGCATTGTTCGTCACCAAACTGTTCCTGGATGGTGGGAGAAGTTGCTCTCGGAGGATGTGTTGGTACCATTCATTATTCATGGCTGTGTTCTTAGGCGAAATTGTGAGTGAGCCCACTCCCTTGGCTGAGAAGCAACCCCACACACGAATGGTCTCAGGATGCAAAACTGTTGGCATGACACAAGACTGATGGTAGCGCTCACGTTGTCTTCTCCGGACAAGCTTTTTTCAGGATTCCCAAACAATCGGAAAGGGGATTCATCAGAGAAAATTACTTTATCCCAGTCCTCAGCAGTCCAATCCCTGTACCTTTTGCAGAATATCAGTCTGTCCCTGATGTTTTTCCTGGAGAGAAGTGGCTTCTTTGCTGCCTTTCTTGACACCAGGCCATCCTCCAAAAGTCTTCGACTCACTGTGCGTGCAGATGCACTCACACCTGCCTGCTGCCATTTCTGTACTGATGGTGCCCTGATCCCGCAGCTGAATCAACTTTAGGAGACGGTCCTGGCGCTTGCTGGACTTTCTTGGACGCCCTGAAGCCTTCTTCACAACAATTGAACCGCTCTCCTTGAAGTTCTTGATGATCCGATAAATGGTTAATTTAGGTGCAATCTTACTGGCAGCAATATCCTTGCCTGTGAAGCCCTTTTTGTGCAAAGCAATGATGACGGCACGTGTTTCCTGGCAGGTAACCATGGTTGACAGAGGAGGAACAATGATTCCAAGCACCACCCTCCTTTTGAAGCTTCCAGTTTGTTATTCGAACTCAATCAGCATAACAGAGTAATCTCCAGCCATGTCCTCATCAACACTCACACCTGTGTTAACGTGAGAATCACTGACATGATGTCAGCTGGTCATTTTGTGGCAGGGATGAAATGCAGTGGAATTTTTTGTTGTTTTGTTAGTTTGTTTAGTGTTTATTTTGTTTATTAAAGAAGAATGTATTCAAATCACGCTCCGCCTTGGTCTCATCGTTATGACGAACGTGACAGAGCAACCCACCAAAAAAGGACCAAGCATCATGCTAAAGAGGAGTGGACATCTTGGACCAGGGAGAAAGAGGAGTGGAGGACATCCTGGACCTGGGAGGAGGTAATGGCAGGGGACAAGACATGGAAGCAGGTGGAGATAGCACAGGAGGAACGGCAACAATATGAGGGTACACGGCTGGCACGAAAGCCCGAGAGGCAGCCCCAAGATTTTTTTTGGGAGGGGGCACACGAGGAGACCTGAGCCAACTCCTCGTGCTTACTGTGGGGAGCGTGTTACTGGTCAGGCACAGTGTTATGCGGTGGAGCGCACGGTGTCTCCAGTGCGCTATTCTAGTCCGGTGCGCTCTATTCCAGCTCCTTGCATTGGCCGGGCTAGAATGGGCATCCAGCCAGGAAGGAGGATGCTGGCTCAGCGCTCCTGGTCTCCAGTGTACCTCCTTGGACCAGGATATCCTGCGCCGGCAGGGCATATCCTGCATTTGCAGGGCAAAAATAAACATCCAGCCAGGACGGGTTGTGTCAGCTCTACACTCCAGACCTCCAGTACGCCTCCACAGTCCAGTACGTCCTGTGCCTGCTCCCCGCACTCGCCCTGAGGTGTGTGTCACCAGCCCAGTACCACCAGTGCCGACACCACGCACCAGGCTTCCAGTGCCTCCAGAGTCCAGTACGCCCTGTTCCTGCTCCTCGCACTCGCCCTGAGGTGCGTGTCCTCAGCCCGGTACCACCAGTTCCGGCACCATGCACCAGGCCTACAGTGCGCCTCGGCAGTCCAGAGCGTCCGGCGACAGTACCCAGTCCAGAGCGTCCGGCGACAGTACCCAGTCCAGAGCGTCCGGCGACAGTACCCAGTCCAGAGCTTCCGGCGAGAGTACCCAGACCGGAACCTCCAACGACGGGCCACAGTCCGGAACCTCCAACGATGGGCCACAGTCCGGAACCTCCAACGACGGGCCACAGTCCGGAACCTCCAACGACGGGCCACAGTCCGGGAACCTCCAACGACGGGCCACAGTCCGGAACCTCCAACGACGGGCCACAGTCCGGAACCTCCAACGACGGGCCACAGTCCGGAACCTCCAACGACGGGCCACAGTCCGGGAACCTCCAACGACATGCCACAGTCCGGAACCTCCGACGGCGGGCCACAGACCGGAACTTCCAGCGACGATTTCCAGTCCGGAGCCTCCAGCGACGATCCTCAGTCCGGAGCCTCCAGCGACGATCCCCAGTCCGGGGTCTCCAGCACCGGTCCCCAGCCCGGGGTCTCCAGCGACGGTCCCCAGTCCGGGGTCTCCAGCGACGGTCCCCAGCCCGGGGTCTCCAGCGACGGTCCCCAGCCCGGGGTCTCCAGCAACGGTCCCCAGCCCGGGGTCTCCGGCGATGAGCCACGGTTCAGCTCAACAAAGGCGGAGGGACCAGGGTAAAGATGGGGGGCGGCGTCCAGAACCAGAGCCGCCACCGAGGTTAGATGCCCACCCAGACCCTCCCATATAGGTTTAGGTTTGCGGCCGGGAGTCCGCACCTTTGGGGGGGGTACTGTCACGCCCTGACCTTAGTTATCTTTGTTTTATTTATTATTTGGTTAGGTCAGGGTGTGACAAGGGTGGTTTGTTAAGTTTTTGTATTGTCTAGGGGGTTTTGTATGTCTCAGGTTTTTTCTAGTCTAGGTGTTTATATGTCTATGGTTGCCTAGATTGGTTCTCAATCAGAGGCAGCTGTTTATCGTTGTCTCTGATTGGGGACCATATTTAGGTAGCCATATTCCTTGGGTATTTTGTGGGTTGTTATTCTATGTTTAGTTGCCTGTTCTGCACTAGACATATAGCTTCACGTTCGTTTTGTTGTTTTGTTAGTTTGTTTAGTGTTTATTTTGTTTATTAAAGAAGAATGTATTCAAATCACACTGCGCCTTGGTCATCGTTATGACGAACGTGACACATGGGCAGCGTCCCATGTCTCCTCCGAGTGCCGAAACCATTCATCCACCGCAGGAGCCTCAATCTGGCTCTGATGCCATGGTGCCAGGACCGGCTGATAACCTAGCACACACTGGAAAGGTGATAGGTTAGTGGAAGAGTGACGGAGGGAGTTTTGGACCATCTGCGCCCAGGGGATGAACACCACCCACTCCCCCGGCCGGTCCTGGCAATAGGACCGCAGAAACCTACCCACATCCTGGTTAACTCTCTCCACCTGCCCGTTACTCTCGGGGTGAAAACCTGAGGTAAGGCTGACCGAGACCCCCAGGCGCTCCATAAACGCCCTCCAGACTTTAGATGTGAATTGGGGACCCAGATCAGAAACTATATCCTCAGGCACCCCGTAGTGCCGGAAGACGTGGGTGAACAGGGCCTCCGCAGTCTGTAGAGCCGTAGGGAGACCGGGCAAAAGAAGGAGACGGCAGGACTTAGAAAACCGATCCACAACAACCAGGATCGTGGTATTACCCCGTGACTGGGGAAGATCCGTCACGAAATCCACCGATAGGTGTGACCACGGCCGTTGTGGAACGGGAAGGTGTTGTAATTTCCCTCTGGGCAGGTGTCTGGTTGCCTTGCACTGGGCGCACACTGAGCAGGAGGAAACATAAACCCTCACGTCCTTAGCTAACGTGGGCCACCAGTACTTCTCAGTAAGACAGCGCACTGTCCGACCGATGCCAGGATGACCAGAGGAGGGTGACGTGTGGGCCCAACAGATCAAACGATCGCGGACATCAGACGGAACGTATAGACGCCCAACTGGACACTGTGCGGGAGTGGGCTCTGTGAAGCCCGCTCGATGTCGGCGTCCACCTCCCATACCACCGGTGCCACCAGGCAAGAAGCCGGAATTATGGGAGTGGGATCCGCGGACTGCTCCTCTGTGTCATACACCCGGGACAGCGCGTCTGCCTTCACGATCTGGGAACCTGGTCTGTATGATAGGGTGAAAAACATGGCCCACCTCTCCTGGCGAGGGTTCAGTCTCCCCGCCGCCCGGATGTAATCCAGATTGCGGTGGTCAGTCCAAATGAGGAAAGGGTGTCTAGCCCCCTCAAGCCAATGTCTCCACGCCTTCAGAGCCCCGACAACAGCCAACAGCTCCCGATCCCCCACATCATAGTTTCGCTCCGCCGGGCTGAGCTTCTTCGAAAAGAAAGCACAGGGGCGGAGCTTTAGTGGCGTACCTGAGCGCTGAGACAGCACAGCTTCTATCCCAGCCTCGGACACGTCCACCTCTACTATGAATGCCAAGGAGGGATCAGGATGAGCCCTGTCCGCCCTAGCTGACCACTGCAGTCGCACCGGTCCCCCCTTCAGCAAGGAGGTAATGGGAGCCGCTACCTGACCAAAGCCCTGGATAAACCTCCGGTAGTAGTTGGCAAACCCTAAGAACCGCTGCACCTCCTTTACCGTGGTTGGAGTCGGCCAATTACGGACGGCTGAAATGCGGTCATTCTCCATCTCCACCCCTGACACGGAAAGGTGGTACCCTAGGAAGGAGAAGGACTGTTGGAAGAACAGACATTTCTCAGCCTTGACGTACAGGTCATGCTCCAACAGTCGACCAAGCACCCTGCGTACCAGGGACACATGCTCGGCGCGTGTGGCGGAGTATATTAGAATGTCATCTATATATACACCACCACACCCTGCCCATGCAGGTCCCTGAAAATCTCATCTACAAAGGATTGGAAGACTGATGGAGCATTCATCAACCCGTACGGCATGACGAGGTACTCATAGTGCCCAGAAGTGGTACTAAATGCCGTCTTCCACTCATTCCCCGCCCGGATACGCACCAGGTTGTAAGCACTCCTGAGATCCAATTTTGTGAAGAAGCACGCCCCGTGCAATGACTCTGTCACACTGACTATGAGAGGTAACGGGTAACTGTACTTTACCGTGATCTGATTAAGACCTCAATAGTCAATACACGGGCGTAAACCTCCATCCTTCTTCTTCACAAAAAAGAAACTCGAGGAGGCAGGTGAAATGGAAGGCCGAATGTATCCCTGTCCCAGAGATTCGGTGACATATGTTTCCATAGCCGCCGTCTCCTCCTGTGACAGAGGATACACGTGACTCCTGGGAGGTGCTGCGTCTACCAAGAGATTTATCGCACAATCCCCCCGTCGATGGGGTGGTAATTGAGTCGCCTTCTTCTTACAGAAGGCGAGTGCCAAATCGGCATATTCGGGGGGAATGTGCATGGTGGAGACCTGGTTTGGACTCTCCACCGTAGTTGCACCAAAGGAAACACCTACACACCTCCCTGAGCACTGACGGGACCATCCCTTGAGAGCCCTCTGTTGCCACGAAATAGTGGGGTCATGTGAGGCCAACCAGGGAAGGCCCAACACAACAGGAAAAGCATGAGAGTCGATCATCAGAAAGAGACTAATTCTCTCCTCATGACCCTCCTGCATTATCATAAAGAGTGGAGCTGTGACCTCCCTAATTAGCCCTGACCCCAAAGGACGACTATCTAAGGCATGTACAGGGAAGGGAACATCAACGGGAACAATAGGGACCCCTAATCTACGTGCAAAGGAACGGTCAATAAAGTTCCCAGCCGCGCCTGAATCGACTAGCGCCTTATGCTGGGAATGCGGGGAAAACTCAGGAAATTCTATAAACAACCACATGTGCGCAACAGGGAGCTCTGGGTGAGTCGGGTGCCTACTCACCCGGGATGATCCACCAGCGCTCCGCCTGCTACCTCGACTCCATGGGGAACCTCCCCAGCACCGACCAGCAGTGTGCCCTCTGCGGCCACAGGTGGTGCAGGGAATCGTCTCCCCTCCGGTCCCCCTCATAGCAGCACCTCCCAGCTCCATCGGCGTTGGATCGGAAGTGCTGGGGGATGGAACTGACGGACCCCGATCCGGACGTCCGCGGGAGGCCAACAGGTTATCCAACCGGATGGATAGGTCTACCAGCTGGTCAAGGTTAAGGGTGGTGTCCCTGCAGGCTAGCTGCCTGCGAATGTCCTTGCGTAAACTACAACCTGTAGTGGTCGATCAGGGCCCGCTCATTCGATCCCGCGCCGGCGGCCAGAGTGCGAAAGTCCAGCGCAAATTCTTGTGCGCTCCTCATCCCCTGTCTGAGATGATATAGTCTTTCCCCCACCGCTCTCCCTTCAGGTGGATGATCGAAAACCGCCCGGAAGCGGCGGGTGAAATCTTCGTAATCGTCCAACGCCGGTCCTTCTCTTCCCCAGATGGCGTTGGCCCATGCTTTACCCGTCAGACAGGAGATGAGGGCGTTCACACTCTCGCGTCCCGAAGGAGCCGGCTGAACAGTTGCCAGGTAGAGCTCTAGCTGGAGAAGAAACCCCTGGCACCCGGCAGCTGTTCCGTCATATACCCCCGGGAGCGATAGCCGAATTCCACTGGATGCTGGTGAAGGAGGGATAGACATCGAGGGAGGTTGTTGTGGGAGCGGGGGTGATGATGATGGGGTTGCCGGAAAACCCCCTCTCTCCCATCTCTCCATAGTTTGCAGCACGCGATCCATGGCAGTACCGAGACTCTGCAACATAGTCGCATGCTGCTGGACGCGCTCCACACCTGACTCCATTCTTTTGGTGCGTGATTCTGTCAGTGTTCCAGGTGAATGCAATGAAGCGGAGTCAGGCGCAGGACACAGGTATGAGTAAAGCCACGATCTTCACTCAATATCAACAATAATCCAACAAGGATAAACATAAACAATCCAGAACACATACACGGAACCACTTGACAAACACAATCACGCACAAAACAAAAGGGGAAGCCAGAGGGTTAAATAAGGAACATGATTAATGGAATGGAAACCAAGTGTGTATGATCAAGACAAAACAAAACGAAAATGAAACATGGATCGGTGGTGACTAGAAAGCCGGTGACGTCGACCGCCGAACGCCGCCTGAACAAGGAGAGGGACCAACTTCGGCGGAAGTCGTGACAGGGAAAGGTTGGAAAGTATTTTGTTTTATTGTCAGGTAGGGTGTGTGTGTAACAGGTAATAATGATTATTAATAATACACAGTCTAGTTATATTGCCACCTATGTAGATAAACATATATCATTTAAAGAAACTTGTGTGAACCTTTTAAAAGGTCTGACCCCACTAAAAAAGGAACGTGACTTATCCAAATGAAGCATCATTGGTTCACACGAACATTATTAATCCTTCTGGATTGCAATTGTCATCTTGAAAATAACACTATTGTTTATGTTTATTTGTTGGATTTTGAAATGAAAACGTTAGGTGAATTTTCTAGGGATTTCAAGATGATGATTTTTGCTACTGAGCCCTCACACACTCTAGCATGAAGAACAAAATGAAGTTCAAATCTTAGATGACATTCTCACAGTGCATTCCCATCATTGCAAGGTGCGAGCCACTTGTCAGTGAATTTGTGGTGCAAGTTGAGCTAGGTTTTAAGGCCAAGGGATGGCAACCATTTGTTGAGTAGGCCTCCACTCACAAGGGCCTTATTCATTAGAGGCCACCTTAGCAAAACCTTTTAGTATTTGGTATTCAGATTTACCATATGCAGGTGCATAACGATCTCTTTGGGTGTGGCTCCCTTATGCGCACAGAAAACATTTAATTCAACTGTGGAAAACCCTGTTGGCCAACAGATTTTGTCATGGAGTTTTCATTTAATAGAGGTTTCAATCCATTTATCTAAAGCCATCTTTTTAAATACTGTTTAACTTTAATAAAGAAATTCTCGACAGACTCGCTTATATAGCAAGAGGATGATTTTGAATATTAGGGATCAATGAAAGAAAGACATAAAAATATACATTTGTCTTTGTTTGGTAGATGTAAAAACAGTCTGATCTTGTATATTATTGTTTCGCAAAGTATTTATGAATCTACCTACTTCATAAAAACACAGGTTTGGAGAGCAATTAGGCACAAAATATATTGGTGAATCAAACATTCCGTGGTTTGATTCATCCTGAAAGTGGCCATATTCAGTTGTTCAATCCATGAAATCCTGGAAGGGTAGAAGAGTGTACTATAGTGTTTGAACAATTGTCCTATAACCTAATCTGATCATGGAACTATGATGACAACGGTCCAGTCGTCATGAACCGTGCGCCTGGCTCCAGGTTTAAATTACCGTAATGATTCATATAGGCTACATGTCCCAAATTATTGCACAACTTGTAATTAAATATTATCCGCTATTGCTAGCGACCCTCAGAAACAAACACACGGACATGACAGAGAAAGAAAGGGAAACTAACGATATATTGGAGTGATGCCAAATGTAGGCTACAAAATGAAGGGAACTAACACGTCAAAAATCTGAGGGGGAACAAAGTATGTGAGGATGGCTGGGGCGTGGCCTGGAGGGGACTAGGTCCCCGGTCTTTAAGTGGAGAATTTTTACTTTTTTTAAACACCTGAAACAGCATTTTCCTTGCGATCTAGAGCCATGATCATTTAGCTTATTCTATGTTTTTAAAAAAAGCTGTCTGTTTCCTCCTGACTGGTGGTTCTTTTTTTGAAGAAACAACATATGCTTATCTGCATCTCTGCTAAAATCTGGGCAAAATATTTAAATTAATGTGGGTCTTATTCAGTAAATGTAGTTATTGCTTGCTTTTCTAAAGTCTATCAACCTTGCTAGCAGGCATGCCAGCTAAGATAGTTAGACAAGCTAGCTACTCTAACTTGATTGATAGCCTGAAATGGCTTCTTGGTAGCTATGCTAGTAGTGTTACAACAACAAAACATTTTTGTTGTTACATTTTTTTTTTTTATTAATAAAAACAGGACAAATCTGCCCTTGTATCCCCTATGTGTGGGTATTACTGACAGTGGCTACCAATAGTAGGTAATATTTAACATAATACAAATTGTCTGGGCTGAAATTATAACATGGTAGAGCTCACAAAGGTTACATTTTGCCTGACCGTCACTCTGCATGGATTTGACTTGTCATCTTATTTGGCTTGCGTCTCCAACATTCATCTCTGCAAGTTAGGCCATACAATTAAAATTCTGCATAATGGCACAGCATTTCACAATACTTCCCGGTAGGAAAAGGGGCACACACAGCCTACTTTCATGTTGATACACTTCAGTTTGCTGCCATATGACTGGTTTCATATTTGTCTCCACCGATCATAAGGTAACATAGATCTAAAACAATTGTATTTTGTATTTACAATCCCCTCATCCAACTAGATTACTATTTTACCTATCTCTTATCAATAGCTCTTATCATTGGTAAATTACAGTGCATGGAGAATGGTGTTATTTCGATCGGGAAAAACTCAATGAAATGTTTTCCACTTGGAACCAACCTGATTCATTGTTTCCTTGCGTGTAAAGGTGATGGAATTATGAGGGGAATCAAGTCTAGGTTAGAGTAAGGCTTAAGACACACGTCCGACACACCTTCATTCTTTGATCTCCACCCCAAATGCTTACCTTGCTGGCACGGGCTTCTCCTCATGTTTGAGTTCAAGGTCAGAATAGGCAGAGAGAAAAGTGTATAAAAAGGGAATGAAGTTCCATTTACGTGCTTTTAACTCAGGTCTGAATTCCCCCTAGTGAATATGACCCATGGCTGGTAACTCAGCAGGTTCCAGACAATAAAGTTATTTAATAAGACAAATCAGAATTTCATGTGAGTAGTGTCACGTTTGAGGACCAGACAGGACTGGCAAAAAGTGCTCTTCACTGACCAGTCGCGGTTTTGTCTCACCAGGGGTGATGGTCAGATTTACGTTTATCGTCGAAGGAATGAGCGTTACACTGAGGCCTGTACTCATCCTGACATGACCCTCCAGCATGACAATGCCACCAGCCATACTGCTTAGTCTGTGCATGATTTCCTGCAAGACAGGAATGTCAGTGTTCTGCCATGGCCAGCAAAGAGCCTTGATCTTAATCCCATTGAGCAGGTCTGCGACCTGTTGGATTGGAGGGTGAGGGCTAGGGCCATTCCCCCCAGAAACTTGCAGGTACCTTGGTGGAAGAGTGGGGTAACATCTCACAGCAAGAACTGGCTAATCTGGTGCAGTCCATGAGGAGGAGATGCACTGCAGTACTTAATGCAGCTGGTGGCCACACCAGATACTGTTACTTTTGATTTTGACCCCCCCCCCCCCTTTGTTCAGGGACACATTTTTCCATTTCTGTTAGTCACATGTCTGTTCAGTTTATGTCTCAGTTGTTGAATCTTATGTTCATACAAATATTTACACACGTTAAGTTTGCTGAAAATAAACACAGTTGACAATGAGAGGACGTTTCTTTTTTTGCTGAGTTTACATTCCGTTAAAGACACCATCCATTGCCAAAAACGTGAG